>NC_057920.1:100842-412660 GCF_018873765.1 Telopea speciosissima
GAAGGAATAATCACAAGTTAAACAACTCAAGATTGACAAACTTGTTCGCGAATATGAATTTTTAAAATGCTTGATGATGAAAGTATTTCTAACATGTTTAGCTTAGGTTTCTTACTAACATTGTTAACAAGTTGAAAAGCTTAGGAAAGGAATACACCAAAGCGAGAATGTAAGGAAGATCTTGAGATCACTACCCTCCATGGAGACCAATGGTGACCGCCATCAAACAAGCAAAAGATCTAGAGGTTCCTACACATGGATGAATTGATGGGTACTCTACAAACCCATGAAGTTGAACTCCTTGAAGATGATAAAGCAGTCATAGAAGTAAAAGAACCAAGGAGAAAGTCCATCGCACTCAAGACCTCTTGAATCCAAAAGAAGAAAGCGATGAAGAGGATATAGAGAAAGAAATCTCTCTAATCACAAGGAAGTTCCAAAATTCCTAAGAAAGAGAGGAGGAAGATTCTACAAAGGACAGCCATCAAAAAAAACAAAGGTAAAACATACACAAAGGAAAACCTTCAATACTAACAAGGACATTGTGTGTTATGAATGTAGAAACCTCGGACACTTCAAAACAGAGTGCCCAAGCTAAAAGGAAAGGAAAGCGAAAGAAAAAGGCTTGCACCGCCGAGATATCATGGATTCAAGTGATAGTGAAGAAGAAAATAATGAACCGGCGAAGAGACCGGCCAACTTGGCACTAATGGCTCACAACAATGATGATGACGAGGTAAACTCTCCCTATCATAGCTCATTGTCAATTTGCAATGATGATTTAGAATATGAAGAACTTCAAGAGGCCTTTTGAAGAATTTTATAATGTAAGTCTCAAGAGGAAGCTTCTAAAAAGGCCTTAGAAAAGAAATAGCCAATCTTCTACACAAAATTGATGAGTTGACTTCACATGCACACAACCTAGAAGAAGAAAATAAGAATCTAACCTCCACATTGCACACCTTTACTAAGGGTCAAAAGACCTTAGATACATTATTAGGAAATCCACAAAAGGGACCTCAAAATAAAGAAGGTCTAGGCTATGATGGTAAAAGACCACATCAAGCCAAAGGAAAGGGAAAGATGAGAACTCAAGATGGAGAAAATCAAACCAAGGCCAAACCTCACATCCCATTGTATGTGAAAATGTCATTTACCTGCATGAAACTTGCATCGGTGCTTATATTGATGGTAAGGTGATATATAAAGAATCGGATACAAAAGGAAGCATCATGCATTCTACTATACTTCTCAAAAGAGGACCAACAAACCTCAAAGAGAATTTGTGCCCCAATGGCCACAAAGACAATATCCCAAGCCTAAGCCATTTCAACCATATAGGCAAATGCTTCATATATGCCATATGCATCCCAAAGACCTCAAAATCACTATAGACCAAACACATACACTAGGCCCTATGATCACCAAAGGGCCTACATCAACAATAAGTCTTACACATCACAAAATTACTATGTTCCATATAGACACTATGAATTTCAAGGGCCAAGAAGAACCCAAAGATCATATGGACATCGAAAACCTACATCTATCACACCTACAATACAAAGTCAAAATTCTAGAAGAGCTTGGATACCTAAGGGTATGATCGATCCTAACCTCAATGGACCCATGAGATTATGGGGACCAACATATAATTGATTGTTTTTATAGGTATGCTTGAAGAGCAATTGAATGGTATATTGATAGTGGATGCTCCAAGCATATGACGGCCAACCCCAATCTATTCACCAAGCTAAACAAGTACAATGGAGGAATGGTGACATTTGGGGACAATAGCAAAGGAAAAATCATTGGCATCGGTGAAATCACCATTGGAGGTACAATCATATCCAATGTATGCCTAGTTGACAATTTAAAGTATAATTTGCTTAGTGTGAGTCAACTATGTAATATAGGATATAGTGTCATTTTCAAAACCTCTCATTGCTTAGTAAAAATTCAAATGATAAGACTATCTTGAAGGGAATTAGGAAAAATAATATCTATATCTGCTTATTGGATGAAGCAAATTCTAGTAATACATGTCTTGTGACAAATGATGTTGATCCCTACCTATGGCATAGAAAACTAGGACATGTTAATGTAAAAGTGATTAAGACCATTGCATCTAAGAATTTAGTTAGAAACTTACCCAAACTCAAATTTGGAAAAGACCATGTATGTGATGCTTGTCAAAGAGGAAAACAAACCAAGGTATCTCATAAATCAAAAATGAAGTGTCTACCACTAGACCCTTAAAACTACTACACTTGGACTTGTTTGGACCTATTACTACACCTAGCCTAGGCGGTTCAAGATACACCTTTGTAATAGTTGATGATTTCTCTCGCTTCACATGGACTCTATTTTTAAAACATAAAGATGAAGCCTTTGATGAATTTGCATCTCTATGTAAGAGAATACAAAACCAAAAGGGATATCTCATAACAACCATTAGAAGTGATCATGGAGGAGAATTTGACAATCTCAATCAATTTGGGAGTTATTGTAAGAAACAAGGCATAACCCACAACTTCTCCGCTCCTAGAACACCTCAATCCAATGGGGTGGTTGAAAGAAAGAATAGATCACTCCAAGAGACCGCTAGAACAATGATAAATGAATACTCTCTTCCAAAATATTTTTGGGCCAAGCGGTCAATACGGCTTGCTATGTGTTAAATCGTGTATTAATTAGACCTATATTACTCAAAACACCCTATGAACTCTATCATAATAAACTACCTAAAGTTGATTACTTTAAAGTGTTTGGGTGTATATGCTATATATTGAATACTAAGGATAACTTAGGAAAATTTGATGCTAAAGCCGATGATGGCATTTTCCTTGGATACTCTTCAAATAGTCGAGCCTATAGAGTCTTCAATAAGAAAAGCTTGATTATTGAAGAATCAATGAATATAAAATTTGATGAATCTCTTCCTAAAGATAGAAACAAGCCATTGGTTGATGATGATGATACACTTGTTGAGATTAGGAGAACATAGAAAATCTCTCTAAGAGAACCCGAAAACCAACCAAAGGATCTACCCAAAGAGGTTAGACCTTGGAAAGACCATCCCTTGGATCATGTCATTGGAGACTTAGACAAAGGAATCCAAACTAGATCTAAAACTCAAAACATTTGCAACAATGTTGCTTTCATATCCAAAATTGAACCTAAAAACATAAAAGAAGCATTGGAAGATAGTAATTGGATAGTAGCTATGCAAGAAGAGCTCCATCAATTTGAAAGAAACAATGTTTGGGAGCTTGTCCCAAAACCCAAGAATCATTCTATTATAGGAGCCAAATGGGTGTTTAGAAACAAACTTGATGAAGATGGATCAATCATTAGAAACAAGGCTAGATTAGTTGCCAAAGGATATAATCAACAAGAAGGGATAGATTTTGATGAAACCTATGCACCGGTAGCAAGACTGGAATCTATTAGAATGCTACTTGCTTTTGCATGTCATAAAAATTTTAAGCTATGTCAAATGGATGTCAAAAGTGCTTTTTTAAATGGCTTTATCATGGAGGAAGTATATGTTGCACAACCTCCCGGATTTGAGGATACACAATATCCGGATCATGTCTTCAAACTTAACAAAGCTCTCTATGGACTCAAACAAGCTCCTAGAGCTTGGTATGAGAGATTGAGTGAATTCCTAATCCAAAGTGGATTTCAAATGGGTAAGGTTGATACAACCTTGTTTGTGAAACATAAAGGAAAAGACTCTATTATCGTGCAAATATATGTTGATGATATTATATTTGGATCCACCAATGAAAATCTTTGTGTTGAATTTAGCAAATGCATGAGTGATGAATTTGAAATGAGTTTGATGGGTGAACTTAATTTTTTTCTTAGGACTTCAAATTAAGCAAACCAAAAATGGAATCTTTATATGTCAAACTAAATACACTAAAGAACTTCTCAAGAAATTTGATTTTGATGGTCAAAAGTCATCTAGCACCCCCATGAGCACCTCTCTAAAGCTATCTAAAGATGAGGAAGGTACTCCCATAGACCCTACACGCTATAGAGGCATGATTGGCAGCCTTCTATATCTCACCGCTAGTAGGCCAGACATCATGTTTAGCGTGTGTGCTTGTGCTAGATTCCAAGCCAACCCAATGCAATCCCACTTTAGTGCCATTAAAAAGATCTTTAAATATCTTAAAGGTACTACAAATGTAGGATTATGGTACCCAATGAACCAAAATTTTGATTTAATAAGCTTTTCGGATGCCGACTTTGCAGGGTGCCATCTTGATCGCAAGAGTACAAGTGGCACATGTCACTTCTTAGGATCTTGCTTGGTTTCATGGTTTAGCAAGAAACAAAACTCTGTTGCTCTTTCCACTACTGAAGCCGAGTACATTGCAAGTGGCAGTGTTGTGCCCAAGTCCTTTGGATGAGGCAAACTCTCATGGACTATGGGATACATTTTAGTTCATCTCCAATTAATTGCGACAATACAAGTGCAATCAATTTAAGCAAAAATCCCATTCTCCATTCAAGAGCCAAACATATTGATATTAGGCATCACTTTCTTAGAGACACAGTTCAAAAAGGGGAAATTGTTCTAAAATACATTGGCGAAAAACAACTTGCAGACATACTCACCAAGCCATTAAGTGAAGAGAGATTCTCGCTATTTGAGGAGAGAACTCGGGATTTGCAACCCTTTTGAGTAAAGTGAAATCCTCAAAAAGCCCAAAAATCAGTTGTTAGAGAATTCAGGCTAAAATCCCATTAATCCCTCGTTTTTGACCTGCCGGTCGTCGGCTGCACTCGTGTAGGTGTAATCGCAATCACACGGAAAAATTTCGTTTTTAAACAAGAACCAGAGGATTTTTTTCATTTCCCTCCTCTTTTGTTCGAGACCTCTCCTCTCCAAAACCCTTTTTCTCGAACTCCAAGGCAAAACCCCGCAAAATTCCTTGAGATTTCACCAAATCCAAGCCCCAAATCACTCTTCCTACACAATCTACCCACTTCCAACCCAAAAATCTCTATTTCTCTCTATTCTCTAAAGCCCTAGGTTTCAAATGGCTCCAAAGCAAAGCAAGGGCAAGCAACCAAAGAAGAAAGCCAAAGTTGGAGAGAGCTCTGCAGCATATGACAAGTCTCTCTTCATCTCAGAAGAAGCCTCCATTCTCTGGGGAAGATTTGAGAAGAGAAAGGTTGACAAGGAAAGAACTGTAAGAGTTTCTCAACTTCTTGACTATGACATTGAAGAATATTTCAAATACTTGGGTTGGGAAAATACCTTAGTTTATGTTGATCCCTCGCTATCCCGACCTTGCCGGACACTTTTTATCGTAATCGAGAACCCAAATAGTGGATGATAGGCTTGCCATCACATCCCTAGTAAAGGGTGTTCCCATCATGTTCACTTATGAAGATCTAGGAGAGATCATGGGAATTCCCACATTAGGAGATATGAGCTATCTTCCTCCCAAAGGGGATGCCAAAACCTTTATGAATGTTGATGAAATTTATGGTGCCATCATGAAAGACTATGTTGGGTTTGAACCAACTGTTAAAGCTATGAAACTTCATGAACTACCCAGGATGATCACTTCATTGTCACTACAACATCTTGCCCAAAGGAGGCCATAGAGACCAAGTCAATCCCTTTCAAGCCTACATTACTTGGTGTCTTGTCACCGCCAATCCTATCAATCTTCCATATGTGATTATGAAGACCATGGAATACTCGTGCGTTACCTCATTATAGGGAAACCTTCCATATGGCGGACTCATAATCGCCATCCTTAAGTTCCATGAAGTGGATCTCTCTCGGGGAATTCATTGACCCAAAGATGATTGACATCGACTCATCCACCATCAAGAAGATGAAGTGGGATTTGTTGCGGCTCCTCCCTCACACCAAGCCCGAAGGAAGCGAGCTACCCAACATGTCACGGTGACGGCGAGTCACAAGAAGAGGACGACGGTGAGGATGAAGCCTATGTTGGTGAACCCTCGAGGGACTATGTCACGAGAGGAGAATTTTCAAGTTTTCGCCAACAACTTGACACCCACTGAAGGGCTTTGATGATCACTTCACCCTCTCTCCACAAAGATCAAGAAGAGATTCTTGCATCCAACAGAGAACCAGGTGATCTTACAGGCGTCTCAATCTGCATTTCTTTCCTCCTCCTCCACAAGTAGAGATAGTTGACATCAATGACTTTATATTAGAACTCTTGATCTGTACTTTTATGGCATACTTTTAAAACATGGAACTTCTATTTTGAAGCATGTGATGCTTTTAAAATTAACACTTTATTGGGCTTCATATTATTTTTGCTCTCTGTTCTTCTAACCATGCAGAAGTCATTTTCTTGGGGAGCCACCTAAGATTGTTTTTGCTTGTTCATGGTTACTAAAGATCGGCTTAGGGAGCCACCCTAAGATTGTTTTTGCTTGTTCATGCTCTACACCTCCTTTTGTGTTGACAAAAGGGGGAGAAGTTATTATGATTCAAATATTCATATTATGTGATAATGCATATTTATCTACATATTATGTGATAATGCATATTTATCTTTACCTTGAATTATGATTCAAATAATCATATGATGTATGATAATGCATATTCATCTTGAATCACATGTTTGTCATCATCAAAAAGGGGGAGATTGTTGGAAAACACATTCCTCCATAAACTAATTTTGATGATAACAAACATTAAGATTAATACTAATATTCCAATCTTTAAGCAAGCTTCATAGTCAGACGTTGGAAGCATCAAGCATCCAGGAAAGACTTGATCAACGGAGCTCACAACAGAAGAGTTAAGGAAAAGAAGAAATTTGAAGATTGAGGAACATCTTCTAAAGGAAGCCAAGAATTAACAAGACAAAGACTCTCCAAGAAGATTCAAGTGCATTAGAACACATTTCATTACATGTGCATATCACATTACACACACATTGCATTCACATGTAAGAGACCCTAGGAGGAACTCATTCCCATGCCCTAGACTCAAGAAACATGGCCATTAAAGTGTTAGACAAAAACCTATGAAGTCCCCAAGCAAGTTGGACCAAAAATCCCCTTGACAGACAATCAAAAATAGGATAACCGTCGTTGGTCGACCTCGACTGCTCGGTCGACCTACGTAATATAAAAATACAGACTGTTTCAGTAGCCCATCGGTTGCAACCAAGCAGATCTATCGATCGACCGACACTTGTAGGTCGATCCATAGGTCGACCGACAATCGACCCACAGCCCCAAACTTGGGCTTAACGGCTAGTTTTCAACGGCTAGTTTTTTGATGGTCGGCCGACAACTTTTATAGGTCAACTGACAGTCTAAAAATATGACATTTTATATCCGTTGGAGAACAAACAAACTCCAACTTTTGGCTTTATAAAACACATCCAAACAAGGAACAACATACATCTTTTGATAGAAAAAGTGCATAGTACATTTGAGAAAGTACAAAAGTGAGAATTTGTCATTGAGCTAAATTATTCAATTCAAGCTCTTCAAAGAGATATTACCAAGCTCTTAACTCTCCACTCTCTCCAACTCATGCCATCAAGGAGAGTCATCTAGGAGACTCAAGGTGCATCACTCTCATTCATATCATTGAGCACCATCACTCAAAGGGTAAAAGTGTCACTACTCTTTGATAGGTATTTATACCAAACTTCTATTGTATTTACTTGTTTATGCTTTTGATTTGATAAAGCATTGTTGTATTAATCTAGACTGTACTTAGATTAGTACAAGGACCCTCTCATCCTTAAGAGATTGAAAGGATACTCTTGTCCTGGAACTAAGATTGTAAGGATCCTCTTATCCTGTTAAAAAGAGTTGTAAATGTGTCATTTCCCCACCTATTGTATTGAAAGGAAAATACTAGTGGAATTCTCTCAAGGTTGAGAGGAGTGGATGTAGGTTAAGCTTGGAACCACTATAAATCTTGTGCCTCATTTACTCGCTTTTATATTTAATATAAGTGTGCAACCAATCGAAAAAGAGGCAAAATCCACTAGTGGTAACCTATTCACCCCCTCTAGGTTACCCAACAATTAGGATATAGTCTCGGTATGAGATGTGTCAAATATTATACCCAAATTCAATACTATAATGTCGTATCCCCATATATGTCCATGCACCCACATGGTGGTCTCTACATCATATGGGTAGCCCTAATTTTATTTTTATTTTTTTGGGTAGAAAACAAGGCTATTCATTCATGCGCCCCCAACGCCAAACAAAAGAAAAGGAAATACATAAAACAGATAGATAGCATGATGAGCACAAGGTATGGATATACATCACCAAAACCAAGGAATGGAGACTGACCCGGTCGCACATCTTATTGACTGGGTCATCCAGGCTAGGGGTTGGGTCACTACCGCATCCCTAGGTAACAGGCTATAGCCTAAGATAAATTTAAGCCCATGCATGAACATGCCAAAAGGAGGGGCCCCAAATGTGCCAAACAGTCCAACATCATACTGCCCACGCGTGCCGACACACTGCCACAGCTTACTTTCAAACAAACTTGCCGAATCGGCAAAAGTCTGCTAGATCGGCGAGTGGAGAATCAATTGATGACAGGAGAGAGATGATAAATAATGACCGATGGCCGGAGCAGCAGGGCCGACGTTAACCTCGGTGCCACAAGCACCGGGGTGGGCAACACCTGCAAACACACAAAAAAAGAAAAAAGAAAGACTGCCCATGACAAAGAGACTAGACACTGAAACGTATACATGGAGCACAATTTTAGGCCGACAAAAAGCCTTAAACACCCATAGATCGGGCCCACCATTCCTCAAAACCAGCAAGATGGAGCCTTTGGAGACCACATTGAACTCAGCCGAGACCAAATTGAACTCAGCCTCATAGGGCTGGTTCAACGTCAACACCAACATCAGATTGAACTCAGCCGAGTTCAAGCACAGGTCAATATCATCTACCAGAGCCAGGATCGAAGACTGAAACGCAAGTGCCGGCGCCATCCCAGGTGAAGTCATAAGACTCGCTGTGGTTGTCCACGGCTCTACGGTTGAAGAACCCGAGAGCGAAGGCAGAGTCGTTGCCGGAGGTCATGATGCACAAGAGCTCGACTTCATTCCAGACGAAAGAGGTGCCTTGGCCTCGCTGTTCTTATTGCCTTTGAGAAGTATGTTTTGCTTCACCCGTTCGTTGCCGTCAGAGCAGATCTCACCGATGGGATAGACGGCGGCATCATCGTCGTCGGCATTGTTTTCATCTGCATCTTCTTCGGTGGGGGTTCCGAAGATCATGGTGGAAGAGATGAGAAGGGAAAAGGGGAAAAGAAAAATAACACGCACAAGGCGGAGAGTATAACACGCATGGTGGCAGAGATAGGTTAACATGCACAGAGGCGGAGATTGGTTGAAGCACGGCGGTGGATCTGGAAAACCAAGTGAAGCTAGCCGAGCGAAAAAAAAACCTTATTGTCTTCTCTTTCTCTTCTTCTTCGTCTTCTGCTTCTTCTATTCTTCGTCTTCTGCTTCTTCTTTTCTTCTTGACTTCGTCATTACGAATCTTGTTTCATTCATGAATTTGTGTGGGTATCACATTGACACTTTTTATCCTTTCTGACCATGTGGTAGCCCTAATTTTTTTAATGCTTTGTTTTTCCACATGCCAAACTCTAGTTATTCTATCCTATCTACCATATATATATGTGGAAGGCTAAAATTTTTCTGAATCTGTTACACTAGGGTCTAGGAACTTCAAACCCTTATTTATTTATTTGGAGAAGGACTTATTTAGTGTTTTATATGGTTCTAGCTTCTTGCTTGATGTAATTAATTTGTCCAAAATTTCCTCTTTTTTTTTGGCTTTTATTTCAGGTACTTTTTATTTGTTTTATTTGTCTTGTTAGTATTTTTGTAGTCTACGTAAACTCCATCTGTGTTTATGTAAATAAATAGAAATGAAATTTTTTTTTTTGTAAAATACAAATTTTTGTTATTTGTTTTGACGTAAATGTAAAATGGAAAAAGATCCTGAAGGACATTGTGGTCTCAGTGCCTAGATACAAAGAGGAGTTAAATGACCACCCTACCCCCCTATGATAGGCGGAAATCCCTTCCTTGTTGATGCTTTTGCATGCTCCCAATGCAAGAGCCATGCTGCCTCTTAAGGAACCCTTTATAGGAAAAAATTACATAAAAATAACTTTTATGTTTAATAACTACTTGTTTGCATGTAAAATGACAAAAAAAAAAAAATTTCTATAAAATTAAATTTTCCACTATATTTGTTTTAGCGTAAGATTTGAGAAGCAGATTTCTGCCTAGGAGCGGAGGATGGGCTAGCACCTCCCGCTCTATCTCTCTTTCTCATCAAAAGAGTGCGTTAATGCATCTTCTGTTCCTGGACAAGAAACACTATCCAAAGGGTGTCAAAATGGAACGAAAACTGAGTATTTGAATCAAAACCGATCGTTTACGATCGAATCGCACCATGTCACATAAAAAAGAGGCGGCGTTGATTTCATAAGTTTTCTCTTCCCTGCTCATTTTTTCTTTGCACCGCAAAACTGATGGTTCTAATCGAATAGGAATCGAAAAATTCAAATAGAAACCAGTACCTCTCGCTCGAATACTAGCCTATACATCAATTGTGTTAATTAATAGGATAATTATTAAAAACATAAAACAAGTAAAATGTCTTGGGACTAACTATATAATATATATGCTCAAGTACGAATTGAAAACGATGGATAGTTAAAATTGATTTACAAAACCCTACATGGTAATGAAAGAAATAGTTTGTTCATTGTGTGAGAATGGAGAAGAAACAAACAAAAAGGAAACAAGAAACAAGAAAGAAAAAGAACAGGTAAAGATGTGATGATTTTTTTATCACATTGGTGAGGGAAATAGAATGAGTGGGGAGACCCGGAGAGGATATGGAAAACAAGATCATATATAAGGTTTGAAAAACTAAGATTATCTTCATTACCGTTTCTATAATCGATATTACAAACCACAAGTAAATCGATTCTGGATTGGATATCGTAAACTAAATAGATATCAATAAATGAAACCGCAAAACAATTATGATTTTGGTCCGATTGCAGTGGGGTTTATATTTTGACAAGAGAGACGTGTCAAAAACCTCTGGGTTGACTGTTGAGTGGTTAACCGTTAACGGTCATATAACAGATAAATAGGGAGCAAAATCCAACTTATTAAGTAGTTGGATAGTATCTCTACGTCGGTGTGAGGGGTAACCAATCCCATTCTATGGCCGGTGATGCAACGAGTCCGAGGAACGAAGCGACTGAAGACCGTAGAGCCTGAGGAGTTTTAGAAATCCCGAACAAGGGATGTACTACACCAGTACTCACCGGTGATCGCCATATCTTCCGTCGTTTGATGCCGGAGAATTCTGGATTCTGGGCTCTCAGTCAACCTAGAAGGTTGAAACTTTGCATTCCAAGGTCAAAAGGCAAAAAAATAATTCTCCAATCTCACATAGATTTGGTTCGACACATCAAGCTTGCAGTGCACGAAAGCGATCACTTAAATTCTCACTCTTTGCCAACCTGTTGGTATTAAGTGTAATGAGCCGGAGGTTGTCAAGCTCGGTGGCGAGGATGGCGGAGGAGATCGGCAAGGCTGACGCGCAGACTTCCGTAACATCACCGGGATCTTCTAATTCGAGATGGGCATGGCCTTCTGTTCTTCGCTGGATCCCTACCTCGACTGACCATATTATCGCTGCTGAGAAACGTCTTCTGTCGTTAGTCAAGTATGCCTACCTTCAAAACCCTAACCTTTTAACTTTCTTCCGATTCTATCTATGGTGAAATTGAGATTTTTAAGTTTTAGGAGCCTTCAGTCTACCATTCAATTGAATTTCGTTGTTATGTATTAAATTTAATTTTGTTTCCTCAAGGTGTCGGGAATTCTATTCCAAACTATTCCAGTTCTATTGGATATCTTTAGATTTCGAGCTTTATGAACCCTAGCTTTGGAATTCTGCTTCCTGCGAATTCTTCCCGTGGGAATTCAGATATAGAGATTCCTTTAATCCAACTATTGGAACAGTAATCGTGAAAAATACTGATGTTAACTACCTTACCACTACGCCCAAAAGACATAGGGCTTGATTAAAATACATAAAGACCACTTGAATATTGCATGCTAGCCTTCCCAATTATGGAAATAGTATTTCTTTTGCTGATTCACTGAATTGATTGCTTGCACAGAACTCCGTATGTTCAAGAACAGGTTAATATAGGATCTGGGCCACCGGGGTCTAAGATCAGGTGGTTTCGTTCTTTAAGTGATGAACCTAGGTTTATCAATACAGTTACATTCGACAGTAAGGATGGTTCTCCCACACTTGTTATGGTTCACGGTTATGGTGCTTCTCAAGGGTTCTTCTTCCGGAATTTTGATACTCTTGCTAGTCGTTTCAGGGTCATTGCTATTGACCAGCTTGGGTGAGTTGATTTCTTTCTGATGCTCAGCCTTTTCCCCTTATTTAATTAATTTTCTGATGATTAACCTGAAGTTATTGAAAATCATATATATTCTGCTCTTTGATCTGCAATCAATGGCCACTGTTGCTTAACTTGTGGAGATGGAAACTCTCATTGCAAGATGGCCTGTTAATTGTTTCATCCTCTTCTGAATTTCTTATATATCCTCTGCTTATATAACCTCATGGTTCTGGCATTGGTGCATTTCATTGAATCATTTCAACGTATGCACTCCCCCTCTCTAATCACACACACGGGACAATAGAGGGATGTAAACCCAATAAATAAACAGAACTGTATCATAGAACAAAAAACTAGAGTGCCAAAAGGGGGAAAAATAAAGCTAAAGGCTAGAACTGGGACTCTAGGTGTAGCCCACCGACTGTAAAGGCTTGCTGGTGCTCTTCTTTTGCTATAAAGGAGATGAGCATGATCTTGTATAACTTTCCTTGAGTACAGAAAAATTCAACCTTTTACTAGATGCTTATGCATCACAAACTTACCTATGCAAAAAAGGGCTTGGATTAGGTTAAAGGTTTATGAAAATTATGAGTACAGTTAAGGCAATATGATTTATGTAGCTTTATCAAAAGGTGGCCAAGGTAAGCCCAATGTATCTGTATCTTAGAGGTCGATTTATAGTTCCAATTCAGAGGGATTGCTAGGTTTCAAGAAGTCGGGGAATGTGTTGGGCCTGTGCCAGATTCCTTTTATCTATATATTTGTACCCAACGATGGGAAAGACAAATTTGAATGAAACAATTTGAGACGTTACCTCATGGGCATGAGTCATGTGCAACCAGGCTGGTCGATTCCCTTCTCTTTTCCTTCATCTTCTTCAACTTCAATCTCTTTCCTGCAACTCAGGTGCTTCCCGTTCCTGTTATCCCATTGATCCAATCCCCTAATTCTCTTCTCTCCTTTGTTTCTTTCTTCTTTGTTACTTGACTTACTTCTGTTGCGACCTGTTACTGCTATTTCTCCCTTGGTGTGACTTGAGGTCAGCCATAAGAGGTATTGAGCCTCCTTAACTGACTTCCAGTATCGGGATTTGAATCATGCTCCTAGAGTGAGTCTTACCATAGAGTCCGAGCCTTAGTTCTCATTCTCCCTTCTTGTGAAATCGATTGAATCCATCCCTAGGGTTCCGCCTGTGAAACCCGTCTCTAAAGCAGGTCTAATTCGAGCCGGTGTAATACCTGGTTCAAGTTCAACTACTATATGCCCCTGCGTTGTGGGCATTGCCCGTCATTGAAACGAACCCGCACCCTATTGCCCCTTGTGCCGAAGAACCATCGAACAAGGCCTTAATAGAATCCGAGGAACCCTGTGGCCCGTCGCATATAAGGTTTGTGTGCAAGAGATGTTTGGCGGACCACTTGCAACAATTATCAGTGTCGGATGCCCAACATTAGGTAATAACACCTATTTTAGAATTAAAATAAGTTAATTATTCTATGCTTGTTTCGGCCGGCCTCGAATCAGTTACCACCATGATTGGCCGTGTCGGGTCGATGCCTTGCCGTACCTCGCGGGTCCAATGCGATCAAATCTGGTAAAACCCAGTGTCGTATCGGTACGATCCCGGCATATCGATAACTTATGTATTAATAAATTATTTCGGAATTGGCTTCCACTAAGCTTTGAATCACTTTTTAAATCATGGAGAAACCCATCTATTTCTGCCCTTTTACAAACATGCCCTTGGGGCTAAATATATATTCTCATTCTTAGCTTTGAGAACTCTTTTCTCAAAGCTAAGAGGTAGGAAACATTTTGTGAGCTGGTGGCTGAAGCTTGATGAATGTTGGAGCTTAATGACTCATTTTGCCTTGCATGTTCAAGAATCCTTCTAAATCTAACTCTACTCCACCCATAGGTAAGCATTAATTTCTGTTTTGTTTCCAAATTCATATGATCTTCATGAAACAGCTTTCATTTTACCGTCTTTGAGTTCTTCAACTCATTTCTTAAATTTCTTTTCAATTCAGTCCCATTTCTTGTTAGATATGTAATGGAATGAGTGATTTCTTGATCATCCTCTAAGTTCTAATTTGCTGTTCTTGAGTTCCTACAACTCAATCTCTCAAAACTCTCTTTAATTCATTCATTTTCCTTCTTGAATTTGTAAGTTGCATGTATGATCTCTTGATCATGTATGCATTTAGTGTTAATTAATCCCTTTGGACTATTGAGGTAAGCTTGCATACCTCCACAGTACTCTTTTCTTTCTTCTCTTGCTGAAATTCCGTTGTTTCAAGCTAATTACCAAGTTTTAGCTTAATTCTTGAATTGATCTTAGATTAGAGTTTTTAATTCTTTGATCATACATTGCATTGGTGTCAAAGTGACCCTATTGTAGTGCTCTTATCTTCCCTCTCTTCATTTTGACCCATTGATCAGCTCTTGGGAGCTAGAACATAGAAAACCCCCCAAAAATCCTAAGTTGTTTTGTGGGGCGGAGCTTCAGAGCAGGCTGACCGGCCCTTCTGGAGCTAGAAGCTCCGGCCACCCTTGAATGAATTTTTGGGATCTTTAATGGGTTAGGATGGTTCTCTAACCTTTTAGGAAGTGTCTTAACATTTTTGTAACTCTGTGTTTAGGACATTGAATCTGCTTTGAATCCTTCTCTTTGGTTTTGGACACTTGGTTGAGTAGCTTGATCAAGACAACCAAGGTGAGTGGGGTTTTTGGTGTTGCTTGTGATTTATATCTAATCTATTATATGCATGAACAATAGTTCCAAATCTGATTTTTATGTTTGAGTGCTCATTCTATTATTAGATAATGTTGCATATCTAGGATTATGTATTGTTTATATTGAACATGTTGTGATATATTTTAAACTCTTATTTTGGAATTGCTATGGTATAAGCTGATTTCATAAATGATGTATGGATATGCAAAACTGGTTGTGATTGTTGCTTGGAACTGATATGCACTACCGCTTGTGTGACCCTGTGTTCTTGAGTGGACGTGTATATGGAACACGGTGCACTCTTGAACACAGCAAGTCATCATCTAGAATTCATGGTTAGGATGGAAACCCCGAACTACAACCCTTACCAGCAGGGGTTCAAAGCCGGGTAGTCAGGTTAACGACGCCCGGAGCAAAGGGATTTAACCCAGTGGTCGTGGGTACTTGACTATCGGGGTCTACCCGAAGGTTTGAGGCCAACGTACCAAGCGTGGAGGCGGGCTCCCTACTTGTATTGGCTGAAGGGGTGCGGCAGTGATAAAAGAAGTGACCCAAAGTACCCCTCGAGTCGATACCATAGTTCATACCAATGACTTAGTCTGTTTGTTAGGTGGATTAATAAAAAGTGAAATTGAACATGCATCATATAATGTGATTGATGACTTCATTTAAAAATATATGATCATGCATCATTTGTATGTTGTGTGTTTTCCCCCTTATTGGGCTCAGTGTGAGCTCACACTCGTGGAAACTCTCTTTTTAGATGACTGTGCAGGTGACGGACTGCCTGGCAGCGAGTTCGAGGATGATGGTTTTGAGGACTTCGTAGACCGAGAGCCCGAGGAACACGATGGATCTTGCATCTGTGACATGTGTGCCTTCTCTTAGGTGGGCCTGATGGATTAGGCCGTTCCTCTTGATAGTTCTCTTTTATATATACATAGAACTTTGTATATATATAAATACTCTTTTTGGATAACTATAAATATGGGTTTTTGGGTTACTTAACCGAACATAAGTATATAAGTTTATCACTCGGTCCTTAACGGATTTTTATGTAAATATTTAAGTTCATAGTATTTTTCCGCTGCTTAGATTCTCTCTGGTGTGTGCTTGGTAATTGTGCTGCACAAAGCTTCCTAGCTAGGTTGGGTGCGAGACCGCATCGGTTCATACTACGTTTGGGCTGTCCAAGGCGGGGTGTGACACCGCCACTGCTCCGAGCCCTAGTTCTCATTCTCCCTTGCTGTGAAATCGATTGAATCCATCCTTAGGGTTGCGCCACTGTCATAACAGGGCTTCCATTCTATTCATGGTATGGAAACCTAGTGAATGCATACCTGGATTTCAGGGAGCCTTCATCGTAAGTCGAATCCCCACCTTCCGCTGTGTCGGATTTCCTGAATTGGGGCCTGTTCTCTGTCGAACTCAAATGCCCTTCCCTGCTGGTTTGTTGGACTGAGGTTGAAGACAACCTCGTCTTCTTCCTTCTAAGCCTTATTTCATTTTATTTCCAGAATTACCCCCTCTTATATCACAATTTTATCACCTACAATTGTGTGTCTTTAAGATTTATTTCTATTTATGTCCCTCCACCCTCCATTCCCTAATGGCCATTTAAGATTCCCTTTAATTAAAATTCTTCCATTCTTCTATAAACTGCATGTTATTACCATTTTACCACTAGACTATTGATTTGATTAGTCCATCACCCATCTGGGCCCATAATGATTCCAAATAGGGTTTCCAAACCCAAGGATAGCCATCAAATTGAATTTTTTTTTCTAAAACTATTTATGCTTCATTTATCTTTTTCAACTATAGTTTGTCTTAATATTGGATTTCTACTATTTTTATCAACTTGAAAAAGTGCTTGTCTAGGCATTAACTACATTGAAATTAGCATTTTTGTCTTACTTGAATGCTTCACTGATGAAAATTATGAGTAGAGTTACAACAATATGATTTATGTAGCTTTATCAAAATGTGGCCAAGGGAAGCCAATGCATCCATTCTGACAGCCTGATCTAAGAAGGTCAGTTTGTAGTTCCCATTCAGAGGGATTGCTAGGTTTCTAGAAGTTGGGGAATGTGTTGGGCCTTTTTGGTTAACATCACATAATGTGATGGTTTTCTATTTTAACCTCGCCCTCCCCTCTGGAAAAAAAAAAAAAAATGTATTTCATTTTAGGTTCTTAAGTTAGTTGGCAATGTAAAGATTGTTAAGAAGAGTACATGAATGATGTCCTATGAAGAAACATTAAGGAATTGGCTTTTTTTCCTTCTAAATTAGTTATGCTTTATTTACCTTTTTCAACTATAGTTTGTCTTAATATTGGATATCAACAATTTGTATCAACTTAAAAGCAGTGCTTGTCTAGGCATCAACTACACTGGCATGTTCTAGTGAAGAGAGGGATGTCGAGTAAATATGTGGATGTAATTGAATATATGTATGAGGGCATGGTGACTAGTGTGAGATATGTGGGAGGTCAAGGCAAGGAATTCCCAATTACGATTGAGTTACATCAGGTATCAGCCTTAAACCCTTATCTATTTGCGCTTTTCATGGACGATCTAACCAAGAGCATTCAAGACGAGGTCCCATGGTGTATGCTCTTCACCGATGATACCATTTTGGTAGATGAGACAAAAGTAAGGATTAACGCTAAGTTAGAGCTATCGAGATCAACCTTGGAAACAAGAGGCTTTAAGATTAGTAGAACGAAGGCGGAGTATATGACGTGTAATTTTAGTCATACTATGATGGATACTGACATGGTGCGAATTGAGGAAAGAAAGATACCGCAAGTGACTATTTTAAATATTTGGGGTCAATTATAAATAAGGAAAGTAACATAGAGTATGATGTTGCACAGAGAATTATCGTGGGATGGATGAAGTAGATAGGTGCGTCCGGAGTGCTGTGTGACCACTGTATTCCTTTAAAGCTTAAAGGAAAGTTCTATGTATGTGGCAGAATGTTGGACAGTTAAGAAGTGTCATATTGAGAAGCTGTGTAGCAGAGATGAGGATGTTAAGATGGATGTCTGGAAAAATTAGGATGGATAAAGTAAGGAATGAGCGTATTAAAGCTGAGTTGGGAGTTGCCCCGAGCAATGGCAAGCTCCGAGAGGGTTGTTTGGGGTGGTATGATAATGTTCAATGAAGGCCTAGGGATGCCCCAGTAAGGAGGAGTGATATGATCCTGATTGAAGGAGTTAAAAGAACTAAGGGCAGGCCTAAAATGACCATAGGAGAAGTTGTGAGGAATGACATGCATAGTCTAGGTCTTATACTAAGTATGACCTCGAATAGAGTTGGAGGGCAAGGATCCATGTAACAGACACCATTTAGCTGAGATTCTCCTGACTTATTGGGCTGTCCCACGTTCCTCTTACTTCCATCTTTCATTTTTGCATTTCTCATATTATTCCCTATTTGTTCATCCCCCCCCCCCCTTTTTTTTTTGTTTAGACACCAGTTTTCCCTACTTTGTTTTGTTTGGATCCATGAAGCCAACCCCATTAAGTTGGGATAAGGCTGAGTTTGTTGTTGTTGTTGTTTGAATGCTTCACTGTTTCAAGTATGCCTTTTATTATTACTCATTGTGAAGCATTTATTGTTGCGTGGACATGCTCTTTTGCACTCTTATTTTCTTTGAAACACCTGATGTATCTTTTTTCTTAATATACTTTTCATTGCAGTTGGGGTGGGTCAAGCAGGCCTGACTTTACATGCAAAAGCACTGAAGGTTAGCCAGTATGAACTTATGTTAGAACTGGCATGATGAGTCTTTTTTTATTATATATTTTTTCCTTTCTAGTCATTAAAAGATTGTGATCATATGCCTAATAGGATAATTTGGAAAGTCTAAACTTCAAAGCACCATTTTTGTACATTGTTATGGTGAATTTATGGTTTTGGAGAGCATCAAATGCCTATGCTTCTTCCCTAAATCAACAATAAGAAGAGAGAAATTGATCAACCAATCATGTATGATGTTATTCATTCCTCTCTATCGTTCTCCATCTATGCCACTAAGGGGGTGTCAAACTATAAGAGATACGATCCTTAAAAATATACTCCCTCCGTCCCACAACGACACCTTTTTTGGAGTTGTTCTGTATGCCATTTTTGTTTCTCCATGACAGCATTAAATGCTTTAAATTTTTCTTATTTACCCTTCCCTTAACATGTTAAATTTATTAAATAGGGAGAGAGGATAGTGCTTTAAAAAGGGAAAATAAGGAAGGGCGAAATCAGAAGATTAATGAAAAATTCTGGAGTAATAAAAGTAGTTACAAACCCCCTTTAGAAAGTGAGATTAGTCAAACTTGAGTGTCTTTGGAGAATGGAGGGAGTATATATATACAGGCATCTATTTTCCATGATTTTCCTTGGGGGATTAGGATTTATTGGTGTTTTGATATGGACAAGTTCTTGCATGAAAGAACATTCTTCCCACTTATGTTTGTCATTTTGTAATGCAGAAACTGAGGCCTGGTTCATTGATTCCTTTGAGGAATGGCGTAAAGCCAAAAATCTCAGCAATTTTATTTTACTAGGACATTCTTTTGGGGGATATATAGCAGCAAAGTATGCCATCAAGGTGAACATGTTTATAATTTTTAATTTGCATTTTTTTTTTTGTAGTTTGGGTAGTAGGAAAATCATGGCTTTAATCTTATATAAGAGGTCACTTTATTTTGTTGTAGCATCCTGAACACATACAACACTTGATTTTGGTGGGACCTGCTGGATTTTCATCCGAGTCAGATGGAAAATCTGAGTGGCTGACTAAGTTCAGAGCCACTTGGCGAGGAACTGTTCTGAACCATCTTTGGGAGTCTAACTTTACTCCTCAGACGGTTGTCCGGTAATTCTCTTTTCCCTGTAGTATTTTATTTCTTGATTCTTTGTTTATCTACGTGAGTGAGTGTGCATTGGCCTCTTTTCCATTTTGTATGTCCCAAATTGTTTGTCACAATAATTGTCCCTTATGCAAGTCAATGAATGGATTTTTGATAAGTTTATCACTTTCCCCTTGTCAATTTTTACCTCATCTCAAATTCAGAAAAACAAGTGGAAGGAATCTTTGCTTGGAAAATATTTTGGAAGGAAATATTGAAATGTACATACTTTAAACAGTGTAGAATTTGGGATTTTTCAAAAAGATTGGCCAGTGTGTGTGTGTGTGTGTGTGTGTGTGTCTGTGAGAGAGAGAGAGAGAGAGAGAGCTTTTTCTAATTGTTGCATTATAGTTCAAGAAGACGGTGCTTGTGAGTTTATGCACTAGATAAATGCTATCTGTGTGTAAAATGCCAAATAAAAAGTTAAGCTTAATCAGAAAGTTCAACATATCTTATGTCAACCCTGTTGAGCACAAAGAGGACATGTCCTCTTAGGCAATATCTTACATTGCACAAACCTGGCAGATGAAGTTTTTATTGATGCCAGCATATGTCTATTCTAATCTTAAATATGAGTCTATTTTCGTCATTCCACGTACCTAAGACTATATCAAAATAAACTATTCTTCAGAGATTGTGCTTTACTTCAAAAAGAGGGGTTGGGAGGTGACTTGGGGATGGGTATCTTTTGAACCGACTGTGAAATCTAAACTGCAGATGTATGAAGTAGTTATTTTTAGGAATGAAATTCTACCTTTTACATATTGTAAGTTTCTTGGAACTTTCCTTTCAGATATCCAAAGAAGAATTTAGAGGAGGAGAGAAGAGAGTTGAGAGAATGTTTTGGCTTGTAAGATTGACAGAAGCCACCGTTTATTTATAATGATGAAGAGGAATTACATGAAAAGTATGCTGGCTAGGGCTGACTCATAGGCCCTATCTAGTATATAGGTACAATGAATCTGGACATTACACATACAGAATCGAACCGGTAAGAGAACCGGGTCATATTTTCAACACTCCACCTCAAGTTGGTGCATAGATGTCTCACATGCCCAACTTGGAAACAATAGGATGGAAGGATTTAATAGATAAGCCTTTAGTAAAAACATTGGCCAGTTGGTTCTCAGTAGTAACAAATGGGGTGCATATCAGACCACCTTCAATATTCTCCTTGACGAAGTGTCAGTCAATCTCAACATGCTTTGTCCTGTCATGCTGAACAGGATTATGAGCTATACTGATCGCAGCTTTATTATCACAGTAGACTCATAGGTTCTTCAAGTGCTATCCTCAGATCATTGAGAAGCTTCTTTAACCAAATGAGTTCACAAACTCCTTGTGCCATTGACCTTTATTCAGCCTCTGCACTTGATTTGGAAACAATGGACTGTTTCTTCCTCGGCCAAGTGACCAGATTTCCTCCAAGGAATGTACAGTAACTTGAGATGATCACGGTTCTCAATAGAGCCAGCCTAGTCAGCATCAGTGAAAGACTCTAACTTCAGATTTCCATTAGTTGAGAATAAGATATCTTTCCCTGGAGCTGACTTTAAATGCTGAAGATTTCTGTATACTGCTTCAAGGTGAACAGTCTTCGGATCATGTAGAAACCGGCTAACAATTCCTATAGCATAGGCAATGTCCGATCTTGTATGGGTAAGATAGATGATATGGGAAGAAGACCACCAGGCAGCAGACTCACAGGAGCTGGAGACCCTGTCAGTGACAAGAGAGGGGGCAGCAACCAACAAGCATCTGGCAGCCTTGATGCGCGAAGAAAACCACCAGGCAGCAGACTCACAGGGGTGGAGACCCAAAAGACAGACACAAGCAGGGGGGGCAGGAGGCCCTGCTAACAGCGGAGAGGAGGGCAGAAGGCCTTGTTGGCGTTGCCAGGAAGGGGGGTGAAGCCCCTGCAACAGGAATCGGTGGGGCGGGAGTCCTTGGTACCAGTGGAGAGGAGGGCGGAGCCCTTGGCAGAGACAAGAGAGGGGGCAGGAGGCCCCTGTGATTACTGAGAAGGGAGCAAGGGCCCTTGGAAGCGCCGGACAAAGGAGGGCAGAGCCCCTGCGAGCAGCGGAAATGGGGAGGCGGTGCTTCTGTAGGTGGCGACAAGGGAGCTGGAGCCCCTATGGTTCAAGGGCATGAAGCCCTGGTGGTGGTGGTAACGGTGAAAGCGGTGGACATGATGAAGAAGTTAGTGGTTAGCGGTGAAGGCGGCACAACTTTAAGTTACTATGCTCAGCCTTGGGTGGCCGAAGCCTCTGTTATGGGGGCTGACTTTCGCCGAAATATCCCAAAAAGAATCACGATCTGATACCAAGAAGAATTTATAGGAGAGAAGAGAGTTGAGAGAATGTGTTGGCTTGTCAAATTGACAGAGGCCACCGTTTATTTATAATGATGAAGAGGAACTAAATAGAAGGTATGCTGGCTGGGCTGACTCATAGGTCCTATTTAGTATACAGGTACAATGAATCTGGACATTACACATAGAGAACCGGGCCATATCTTCAACATCCAACAATATGACGAGTTCTGTAGCAAGCACATGCACAGTTTACCTTATTTATAATGTTATCTCCTGCCACTGCTGCTCACATGTGTTTTGAGCTCTTTTGATGACATTAAAAGCTGTTCATTATTCTTCCTAGATATTTTAGTTTACATGGTAATGCAGAGGAAAGTTCCATAGTTTTCACTGGTTTTCACATTTGATCTTTGGTACTCTATGCAGAGGTTTAGGCCCCTGGGGTCCAGACTTGGTTCATAGGTATACAAGTGCTAGATTTGGTATATATTCAACTGGTGCTGTATTGAATGAGGAAGAGTCCAAATTGCTTACAGGTAGTTATATTTATGGAATTTTTTTATTGGTTTATTACAGTTTGAATTGTTAGCGTTTTTAAAGCAGTTTTGAGTTGTTAGTTTATTGACACTCTTGGTGCAATGTAAGATTATGTATACCATACTCTAGCTGCCAAGGCTAGTGGAGAGTTATGCTTGAAGTATATATTTTCTTTTGGAGCATTTGCACGGCAGCCCCTTCTACACAGGTTAGTATAGTGTAATTTGTTCAGTTATTTCAGAAACCAGTAAGTAGTTTAATTGCAGGATTGAAATATTTCCCTTGTTCTTATTACCCTCTCCCCCCTTCTTTTCCTGGCTTGATGTTTGTTGATTTGTTTCTTCCAAATTGGCATATGAATGAGGAGTCATTGTGGTTATAGCTTATGCTTGCAAACTCTTCCCAGATTGTTAGATCATTTCTCCTCAATCCAAGTTTAGGATTTAATTCAGCTTGAATAGATTGGCATGCACTTGTACTCATAACTATTAGACTATTTTAATCCCAGAATGTATTTATTTTGTTATTATATTTATGACATTGCACCCTTAAACATTCTCCTAAGGTGTGTAATGGGCAAACCAAACCAGTGTCACAGCCACCTAACTTGACAGATGGAATAAGAACTGGTACGTCACTCTATGTTCAGTTGTTGGCTAGTACAACATTGTGAAATGGTATTTTTCCTATTATAGGAAGCAGAAGCAGAAGTATGAGATGCAACAGTTAGTTCTTGCCTCGAATATGTACAACAGGATGAAATATGATGGAGGCTAGTGAGGAATTGAAAATGGATGAATGTAGATGAATTTGATGGGAGGGTACTTGACAAGGTGACTGTTATCCCCCTTTCTTTGTAAGTTGGTGGCTGAGAACTTAAGTAGATCATTTAGAAGAGATGAATATGGGAGTGCCAGATGGCATTAAAGCGAGTGCTGATGTTCCAGTAATGTCGCACCAGCATTTCACAGATCATTGCAAGGACCCTTGCGAGAAAACTCAGCTCTTGGGGTTTGATCTTTTCTGTTTTGACTTTTCAAGCTGTGTGTAGTGTGAAGATTAATTGCAATAAGAGCACTCTATTCAGAAGATGTTCACAAATTGGAGGAGGCTATTATGGGGTGTTGGGAGGGGGGGTGCCTGTCTCTTACCTGAGGATGCTAATCTAGGCCAGCTATATATGCTCTTTATTTAGGATGCAAATGATTAAAGGTTCTTAGAATGCATGTATCATGGAAGTTTTTCTTTATCTAAACCTCTAATGTGGTAGTTTAGTCAACAGCACTTAAACTATTTTCTAGAACTTCTTAAGTCTGTTTGATGTCTGCTGGGTGTTTCCCAAGGTCAGCAATCACTAGTGGATGTTTGGAAAAGTGAGGCTTTAAGCATGAGAGGTTACATCTGTGGAATTTGGTTACAATTGCTGTATCTTGGTTGATTTTGAAGGACTCTTTCAGGTCTTTGATAATAAATGCAGCCTTCACAGTAAGTCATTGATGAAGGTCTCAGCACATTGATTCTTTCTTCTATTTCATCCCAGTGCAGAAAAGGTTCTGTGCCACATTTAGGAGTTTATGGAGGCCAATTATCTTTGATGATGGTTTTGCTTGCTGAGCGTCATCTTCATTGATCAATTTTCATACTCTCCTTTTCTGTTGAGCTTCTTGAATACAATTTTATCTTATTAGGAAAAGGGGAGGGGGTTCAGTCTTGTGTGCGACTATGCACAAGATCTTTTGCCTTAAAAAAAATAATATTAAAGGCAGCTTTTGCTAGATCAAGTTTCCAGATTTAGTTGGGAACCCTTGTTGGCCTTTTCCTGCATATTAGATTATTTGATATTTGTCAAATTTCTTCTGAAGTATATTCCCCTATGCTAATGATTTATCTAAATACCTGGTTAAGGAAGCCATAAACTGACATACACTTTGGACATAGGGAACTCTTGTCCTTCATATTATTTTGCTAAACGATTGAGCTAGATATTTTGGAAAATCACAGAATTAATGTAAAGAGAATGAGAAGATATGGTCTTTTGAGAAACTTGGAACCCTTGGAAGATAAGGCCTTTTGACAAACCAGAAGTCCCCCTGACACTCACATAAAAAGGTCCATCAGGCATGTGCATTTTTTTGTCTTGATCTTTGAACTTTTCCTGATCTTTGTTCATGTTCTGTCATAATCTTCAGCTTTGTCATTTTCCATAACAAAATTTAAGAAGAGGATTTTGAAGTGAATATGGGAGGATCACTAGAACTTAATTAAAAGAATAAGAGAATCAGATAATATCATAGGATGAGCACTCAAGAAATGATATTTAGAAGTTCATTGCAATAGTTTGCAAATGCCATGAAGATGTATGAAAAATTCCTCTTTTTTTTTTTTGTGTGTAAAGAATCTGAAAGTTGGAATCCTATACTTTTACCTTCTACTTTCTTTGTCAAGAAATTAAATTGCTGTTAGTGACATATTTCTTTTGCATTTTTCTCTTGATATCTTTTGGGTGCAGTGCATCAGAGTGGAAAGTGCCAACCACCTTCATCTATGGCGTTCATGATTGGATGAATTACCAAGGGGCTCAGGAAGCTCGTAAGCATATGAAGGTCCCATGTGAAATCATAAGGGTTCCCGAGGTCTCTCTCTCTCTCTCCCTCTCGCTTTCTTTTTGAGATACCCACCACAAGTGGTGGGTGCAACCAGGCCGGGCTGCGCCGGATTTTTAAAATCCTAGCCCATCCCTAGGTCACTTTTACTCAATTCAGGCCCAGCCTAGCCAACCTAAGGTCGGGCTGGGATATTGCGACCCAAGCCCAGCCCTGATTGACCCACCATCTGATACACAAGCTGAGGCAAACAATTAATGAACCTCACTACCCCCCCCCCCCCCCAACCAAAAAAAAAAAGAAGGGATCATTGAGTTTTTTCCTGTTAGACTTGGGTATATTTCTTAATGTTATGCTGGTTGTGAGGATCAACCTTAAAAGCTGTTTCCTGACCCGGTGAAAAATCATTTCAACTTGACATTACTCTCTCTTCTTCTTTCTTTCATCTTAAACCTACCTCCCTTTTCCTAGCCTTAAAAAATGGTTTTTGAATTCATTTTGGTGCGGGTTAGGCATTGTTTATCCAGGTATATTTGACATATAGCAACTAAGTTGGCTCAAGCTAAGGTCACTTGGTTCATTTCATTTTGTACTTTTTCTTAGTTATCAACCCCAACTGAATTTGTTTCTTTTGGGGGTTGGGGGGGGGGGGGGAGTTGTGAATTTGTTTAGGCAAAAGTTTTTCTAGGCTGGCCCGCCTGGAGAGGTTCTTTAATTAGGCCACCTGTTTCTACCATGTCCAGGTGTGATATGAAAATTCTAAATATTGTATTTCGAAAGTGGTCTGGCTACTCTGGGTTGGCCATGTGTCAATTTTCAGAATCAAATTCAGTCAAATACCCACATGTATGGAAGTGAAGAAAACAATCTGATGAAAACAGCTTTAGTTTAAAATTAAGCTATTTGATGAGCAGTGAGCAAGGTTAACTTTTTTTTTTTTTTTTTTTAGTTTTCCATGTTGCAATGGAAGGCGATGGTTGTGAAAGTCATAAGATAAATCTGAGTCATCTATTTTTTTAATTGTTTTAAAAAGATCTAAGCTAGTTGATCTCACCTCTCATTTAGAGTTGGGAGAGTACACAGTAATGTCTAGAGACTAGAGTATTGATACACATGCATGGGATGTTTGCCAATACAAAAGAGGTATTTGATTGAATTAGACTTTAAAATTTGACATGTGGCTAACATAGACCATGTCCTCTCTATCCAATGGTTGGAATGAACATATCTTCTGTCCATGTGGTTGAACAGAATAGATATTTTTGTGATATTTGAAATTTTTTTTTTTTTATAGGAAAGAGAATGCTATCTGGGTGTGTGCGGTATGTAAGTATGTTGCCCTTGTTGTGTCCAAACACAGGGGTGTATAATAACTGCCCTGCCCCTTGGGAATTTTATCTTTCCATGGGGACGCGATGGTCAGTTTGCACACCATTGTTTTCTGGGTGCAGGAGCAGCACACCGCACACGTCCAAGTAACATTTTTTCTCCCTTTTTTTTTTTTTAAATATAATTTGGAATGTTTTTTTCTTTTTTCTTGGTAAATACTAATGGAGGAATTCAATGATTGATGGTTGTACTATGCAGGCGGGTCACTTTGTATTCATAGACAACTTGGCAGGTTTCCATTCCGCTCTCTTTTATGCATGTCGTAGATTTCTTTCCCCATCAGCCATTGATTATCAATCCCTTCCGGAAGACCTAATTTCTGCTTGAGTATGTATATATGTGTATTTGGCCCCTTTTTTTAAAATTTTTTTTTTTTAAATTTTTGTTCTTTGCTTCACGCCACCTCCTCCTATTTTGATTTATCGAAGTTATAAAAAATAAATCAACGGTCACCTGCTTCGGATTTGTAATAAGAAAATGAAATTGAGAAGGTTCATTTGTCATACCGGGGATGCGGTTTTGCCGGATAACGGAGAGAGAGAACTCAACGGTCACCTGCTTTGGATTTGTCGGCAGTGGCTTCCTATTTCCAATGTGTCATCGGCCAAAGTTCCCGAATACAGGTAAATCTTAATAAAATAAACAAAAGAGGGAGAGAGAGAGAGAGGATTGGTACTCGAGTTCAGTAGGGTTCCACTCAACTCGACTCGACCTGGCATGACATGGTGGGACCTAAAATTGAAGTAAATTCGAAATTATGAATTGTCAAATCTTGTCAGCAGTCATACCAAGTAATTGGTATCTCTGAGTTTGCTCTGGCCCATGATTTTTGAACTCAAAATCGGATCCAATCTTGTTCGGAATCGATTGCAATAACCTAAGAATTGGCTCTTTCTTTTGAAATCCTAGCAATTTGGTACTGAAAACCCTAATATTGGCCATTGATCCCAAAAACACTAGAAGTGGTGGTGGTGGTGCTAGCGCTGGTGTGGCTGGGTTGGTTTCGGGTGGTGTGGTGGTGATGAGATCATTAGGAGAGGAAAAGCAAGAGTGAATCAAACATAATAGAAATCACCTCATGAAATTGAAACAGAAATCATATGAAATCAGAATCCAACAATCCAGTTTCAATAACATTGTATTTGCCCGTTGATCTGAAAATCCAGTGATTTGGTCCCAAAAACCCTAGAATTGATCGTTGGAAAGTTGGAAACAATCATAATCAAATGCAGTCAAGGTCAATTTTTGAAACAGTAGTCTAAGTGCCCAATTAATTCATATTTTGATTTGGATTCAGATTGGCTAGTCTCAGTTGGAATTGGACTGATTTTTTCTTGAAATCTAGAACCATTGTTATACTATCCGGAATTTATCAGATTCAATTTCTGTATGAATGAATGCCTGCTTTGGAATGACATTGACTGGTTTCAATTTGAATGGGTTAGTTAGTAGATCTGTTTCCAGTTTTTAACACCTATGCCTTTGCTTTCCTGCTCACAAGTCCGGGTTTTAGGTATTGGTCACCATGGATATCGATATGGTAACAATACAGATAAGCCGGTATTGACCAATTATTCCTTATCCCAAATGACAACGGGTATTAAGCAAGCGATACTGATACCTAAATACATGGTCCAATCTCCTCTCCGTGGGAGATTCATTTACCTAAATAAGGTCTTTCTTTGGGTTTGATTTGGTTTGGTTAGGCTGATCATCTAGAGGATCTGAAGGTGTGAGTTTTTTTCTTTTTTGGGAGAAAATTCTGTGTCTGGGAGCACTCCCATGAATTTCTCTTTTTCCTCCTCATATGAAGACATTTCTATCCCTTGTTTTGAGGAGATATAGACACATGAGAGTATTAGCGTAGACCACACTTCCAAACAAAAAACTACTTCCCTCTCTCTCTCTTTATTTATTATAAACTATCCCTCTATTCAGTAGTTAACAAAATAGTAGAAGGAATCACACAACCCTCCAACCCTGTTTTTTTTTATTATTATTATAAAATCTCCCCTTTATTCACTAGTTAACAAAATAGTAGAAGGAATCACACACCCTACAAGCCCATCTACGTGTTTGTCCACGGAGAAATCTTACGTGGCAACATAGCAATCGAAACGTCGTCCTATGTGGAGCAGTAGCTTTTGTCCGATAGCGTCACAGATCCCTCTGACTTCTGCCTTTTTCGAACAGAAACACACATGAACACTCGTCAGAGGCTCCCCAGCCTCCAGGGTTTCGTCATCTGTCAGGCTCCCCAGCCCCAGCAGGGCCCTCACTCACTCACTCAGAGAGTCACAGACTCACAATCACTACACCATCAGAGCACCTAACGGCTACTTTCTCCTAAGTTAGTTTTGAGAGACTCCCCTTCCAACGTGTTTATAATCAGTTCACTTATTTGTTTTTGACGGGAAAGAACTCGAAAAATGGTGGGCCCCACTCAGCAGATTCTCGTCCACTTATATCAACGGTCAACCCCCATTCCCAGATCGTTGACTGGATTAATGGACCCAGGCTGGCCCCACCATCATCTACGTCGATTGCTCCGGCTCCGGCTCCGGCTCCAGCTTAGGCGCCGGCGAGGCAAACCAGAAGAATGAAATAAACCAAAGATGAACAAAGAAAGAAAAAGGAAAGGAATGATGCTTTCTGTTTGTTTCTTCTTTGGAAAAAAATCCAATGAAAAATGAAGAAAAATGTGAAATTTAGTCATTGATCTCTCTGGACAATACTTTTCTTGGGAGGTGGGAAGATACACCTGAGCGGTGAGCGAATGCTTCTTCTATAATGCCGGCGACGGCTGAGAGGTGGGATCAGCAGAGGAGGGAATATCAGGGCCGACCCTACAGCCTTCAAGCATGAAAACAATGTCGGCCATGGACGGCCGGTCGAGTGGATCAGGTGCGGTGCACAACAACCCTACCTTAACCCCCAATAGGAACTCTTCCCACTCCGATGACTCCGGATCAATCTCCAGAAGTCCAGGCTCCAACAACTCCGATATCTGACCCCTCTGCAACTGCCTCTTCACCCACTTCACTATGTCTTCATCCTGCGTAAACATCACCGGTCGTCTTCCTGTCAATAGCTCCAGCAACACTATCCCAAAACTGTACACATCTGCTTCTCTGGTCACTTGCCCCGTCAATGCCGCCTCGGGGGATACATACCCGAGTGTACCCACCGGTGTTGCAGATGTCGATGCTTCCGCCGGCGTGGCAATGGTGAGTCGGTCGAGCCCGAAATCGGATAAGTGGGCTTCGAAGTCGGCATCGAAGAGTACATTCTGGGGTTTGACATCGCTGTGGACCATAGATGCCGTGTGCAGGAAGGCTAGACCACGGGCAACTCCAAGGGCAATGAGATGCCGCATTGGCCAGTTAAGGACATGGCCGTCCTGGTGTGATGCTTCCTGCAACAGAGTTGCTAGGTTTCCGTTAGGCATGTAATCGTACACGAGCAGCCGGACATCCGGTGGGCCAGCGTAGTATCCTCGGAGAACTGTAAGGTTCCTGTGCTTCACCTTCCCCAGCGACTCTGCTTCTTTTCTGAATGTTCCTTCGTCAATGGATCCATCAGGAAGGCGACGAATGGAAAGCACCGTACCGTCCTGAAAGCAAGCCTTGAACACAAGCCCATACTTTCCCCTGCTCAAGACATTCTCTTCGTCGAACTGTCTCGTCGCCTCAACCGTCTCTGCGTATGTGAATTTGTTGTTAAACATCACCAGCTTTGGCCCTCCATTCCCACTGTCTCCGCTACCACGGCCTCCCTCTGCTGTTCCTGTTCCAGAGCTAGCACGAGCTGGACTCCTTTTCTTCTCCCCATTGCCTCCCTCTCGGAGCCATTTCCGCCACCGCAAGAGACTGAATATGTAGCAGCAGCAAAATAATGCTGTACCGAGAGCTCCGGCTATGGCAATAACTACCAATAAGATCAATCTCTTCTTCCTCTTGTTCTCTTTGGTTACATTCTCACATGTCCCATTCAATGGCTTCCCGCATAAACCTTTGTTGAAAGCAAATGCAGAAGGATTGAACCTGGAACCCAACATATCTGGAATCTCTCCTTCAAGATGGTTTCTTGACACATTGAAGCGTCTCAAGCCAGAGAGGGCGGTGAGATTCTGTGGTATCATACCACTCAAGTTGTTGACAGAGAGGTCCAGCACGGTCAGGTTTGTTAAGTCTGAAAGAGAGTCTGGTATTGTACCGGAGAGGTGATTATTATTCAATAACAGTGAGTTTAGAGAAGAACAATTGGAGATCTCAACTGGGATTTCACCAGTCAAACTGTTGTGGCCCAAGTCGAGCTCCCTCAAATTGGAAAGATGTGAGATATCGGCTGGGATTTGACCAGTTAAACCATCTGAATGGAGCTCAAGGACCTCAAGATCAGAACAGTTCCAGAGCTCTGTTGGAATCGAGCCGGAAATGTGATTGTTGGATAGTGAGAGAACAGTTAATGATCTGAGAAAGCCATAGGTTGCCGGAATCTCACCAGAGAAGACATTGGATGTCAAGTTCAGATATTTCAAACTCAATAAGCTGCTGAAACCTTCAGGGACATTCCCAGATAATGCATTCTCTTCCAGAGCAATGTGTTGCAGATTAGGCAAGCCTGAAAGTTCCAGAGGTAACTCGCCGGAGAGATTCTGCCGGCTCAAATCCAGAATCCTCAGTTGCAAAAGGGATCCAATACTCGTTGGAATCCTCCCTGAAAAGCCATTAGCACTCATATTAAGAACCAGCAGCTCTCGCAAATCCCCAATGTTGGATGGAACTTCTCCTGATAATCTGTTATCACTAAGGTCCAAAGTAGTCAGATTGCTCAACTGGATGAGCTCATTTGGAACGTCTCCTGTGAGGATATTACGTCCCAGATTCAACGTTTCTAGCCCCTGAAGACTTCCGAGACTCACTGGAATGAGACCCGAGAAAGAGTTTCCCCCAAGAGACAATACCTTCAAACCCCTAAGCTCTCCCAAAAGTGCAGGAATCTCGCCGGTGAAATGGTTCCCTTCAAGATCAAGAACGCTTAACAAACTGCATTTCTGAATCTCATTGGGGATATCACCGTGAAGTGAATTATTTGCCACTCTAAGCTCTTCCAACATGAAGAGGTTACCGATGCCAACTGGTAGAGTGCCCGAGAATGAGTTCCCGGAAAGATCGAGCATTGTCAGTGTGGACACATTCGTCAACCAAGAGGGGAACACGCCATTTATCTGATTCTGCTGAAGATCTAAAACCTGCAAAACACTGAAAAATGTTGCTTCCGGCGGAGAAACAAGACCCGTGAATGCGTTAAACCCAAGCTGAACAATCCTTAACGATGGAGGATACGCAGACACATTGTAGAAAGCAGAAGAGGGAATTGGACCAGAGAGATTATTATGTGAAAGCGAAAGCACTTGAAGTCTCGGAAGCGCCCCGATCGCAGTTGGGATCAAACCTCGAAGCACGTTGCCTTGAACGCTCAAATGCATGAGCGAGGAACAGTTGGCAAGCGCCGAAGGCAGAGTTCCTTCTAACAGATTTGAATCCAGCCATAGATACTGCAGCTGCATTAGCTCTCCAAAGGTTGATGGAATCCCTCCTGTGAAGCGATTAAAGGAGAGGTTGAGGAGCTGAAGCCGAGAAGAGGCAGAGAAGTTACGGGGGATCTCACCGGAGAAGGCATTGGACGAAAGGTCTAGGTACCGGATACTAGGAGGAAGATCAGCTGGAATTCCACCGGAAAGGAGGTTGTCAGCTACATTGAAGACCTGAAGATCGGTGAGGTTGGCGATCTCTTGTGGGAGACGGCCGGAGAAGGAGTTGTACTGAAGGAAAAGGGCACGAAGTTGGGAGCATTTGAAGATGGATTTAGGTATAGAGCCATTGAAGTGGTTGGAGCGCAGACTAAGCTTGCGTAGCTCCTGAAGATTAGAAAGGCTATCAGAGATAGGGCCAGAGAGCTGGAAACGAGGTAAGCGGAGCTCACGAACACGGCCATTGTAGCAGAGGATACCACGCCAGTCGCATGGAGCGGAAGGAGTGGATGAATCCCAGCCGGTTAAAGCACCAAGTGGGTCTTTCAGATTAAGCTTGAAGGATGTAAGAGCTTCAATCTCTGCTAGAACAAGTGGGCTTCTTTGAGCGTAGCAAGAGAAGAAAACAGAGACAAGCGTCAAGAAGAGAAGGAGAATAGTAGTTGTAATCGTCGCCATGGATGATAATGACAGCTTTCTCTCTCTCTCTGAGTCTCTGTGTTTGGGTTATATTTGTGTGTTTGGAAGAAGTAGTGCGTTGTGGGGACTTGGAGCGTCTTTTACAAATGACAAGTTCTGAGAATGGGTTTGCCTGAGAACGTTTGCAGAGGAAGACAGGGTCATCTCCATGCGTTGCAAACCCTTCTTCTTCTCTCTCTTCTCTCTCTCTCTCTCTCTCCTCTCTTTTTCTCTCTGAGACTCTTAGTTTAGGCCTTAGAGTGGTTCTTGGTAGGTTGGGGCTTGGGCTTCCCTCTTCCCCAAATCCTTGTTGTAGAAACGAGAAAGGCTATACCTTGACAGGTTAAAATACTAAAAAAAGAAGAAAAAGGGTTAATGCCTTAATGGTAGGGTTGTGGTTCTCTCTTAAAAATTAGTCTTAATTAAGTTGGTAAGAGGTCATATGGATCTTATAATTATAACCCATTAACAGAGATGAGTTTCCTAACCTTTTTACCCTTTTCCCCTCCTCTCCTTTCCTCTCCTCTCCTCTCCTCCTCCATTGCAGCAGCTTTGCTTGCCTTGGAACAGTGCAGTAGTGTTCAGAGCTGTACTTTGGTTGGGCTTTGGCACTTGTTTTTTTTTTGGTTTCTTTTTATTTCTCTTTTCCAGTTACTCCTCCTCAGCCCTTGTTGGGGAGTTGGGTGTTGGCCTTTCTCACAGATTTCTTTTTTTTCTTTTGTTTATAATCATCAAACCACGGTGGACAGATGGAACCCCTCTTTCCTGTTGCTCCTTCAAATATTTTTTTCTCTCTCTTCTGTCTTTTTATTAGTTTTTAATGAAGGGCTTACCACTTTACCCAGCATTAGTCTAAAGTGCAAACTGTTCTTTGATCTAGTTGTCTCACCAATAACAGTAATTATAAGTCAGTGTACAGTACACACTAAAGATCATAGGTATCGGTATTGATATCGATATCGATATTTGTATCCAACTTAGCTGATATCAAGCGTATTAGCTGATACATCTGATTGGTATTGATTTATCGATATCGCAATACATTCAATCTGTATTTATATTTAGCTCAACAATACCAATATGTAAGGGTGTTAAATGGAACGGTTCAGTTCAATTCGATTCAGTTCAATGCAAGTTTTTTAAAATGAAATCAAAACTGAATTATTTAATAAACAGTTTCACATGTTGAAACCAAAACCATTTATAGACAATATTGGTTTTATAAGGTTTTTTAACTTTTTTTATTTAAATGGTTACTTTTTATTACATGTCTTTTTATTGAAATAGATATGAATTGAAATCTTATATATATATTTTTTAAATAATTATTTATTTTTACTATTACATATTTACTAATTATTTATTGTTATCATTAATGGTTAATTATTGTCATTGCATATTACTAATATTTATTTTGATTTTCTAAACGATTTACCATCATTTTCAAATGTTTAATTAAATGATCTCAATTTAAAATTAAAATCGAACCATTTATTAAATGGTCTCACAGTTCGGTTTGATTTCAATTTGGCCGATATTTAGAAATTTTTTTGGGCAATTACTTAGAACTATATTAACACCATATATATGAAACTTGGATCTAGATTTGGCTTTTTCATGGATTTGAAAATTGCATAGTTTGAAATGGAAAAGTGGTGGACTTGTAGGGGCCTAAGAGACCAATTGCCCTGATCTGTAACACTTGTACGGTTATCTGGTCCATTCAAATCATTGGACTGATATAGTGTTCCCCCAAATTAACCATACGTCGGATTCAGTGGGTCACTTGAATCATTGTAGTTCTTTTTAATTTTAAACAGTGCAACCATTTTTTTATGAAATTTTGACTTTTCAATGATTTTTCTTTTTTTCAAAATTTTGATGATCCAAGTCAAATTTTGTTTGCTAAAAAGCCTAAAAGTATGCTACATTCAAGGAATGACTCCTTGTCGATCTAGGGCTTGTCCTGGTGGTTCGCTATTTTCTTGGGAGAACTGCGTCAGGCGCTTGATCAGTGGTTCAAGTCTCCTTAGCGATACCTAGTCTACATTTAATTGCTTTCCAAGAAGTGGAGCCTTTGGGTATCATATTTGATCCCTTGTGGGTCCCCTCATTGCCTCCTTGTGGGGTCCTGTTGAGGTTGATGGCCGGTGGGGCCTTGAATCCTTAGACTTCTATGTAGAGTGAGTGGGCAAAGGATTAAGCTATAAAAATCTTCTATTGTCTTCAACTTAAACACAGCCCCTTGATTTAAGAAGTGGTTCTCCTGCATCTTTAAGATTCCTTATGACCATACTTCAAAAAAATATCTCGATTTACCTTCTCAGTTTGGTGTCTCCAAGTCAAATTTTGTTTGCTAAAATACGCCACATTGATGGATGGATTGCTTAGACTTCTATGAAAAGCGAGTGGGCAAAAGATTAATCTGCAAAAATCTTCTATTGTTTTCAACTCAAACACAACTCTTCGATTCAAGAAATGGTTCTCCCGCATCCTTAAGATTCCTTATGATGATACTCCTAAAAAATATCTTGGTTACCTTCTTAGTTTGGTATCTCCAAACTCGATTTATTTAGAAAGGTAAATGAGAAAACTAGGAACAAATTGCAGGGGTGGAAGCCCAAACTCTTGTCACATGCTGGAAAATAAGTTATGTTGAAATCTGTTGCACAATCAATGAACAATTATACAACATCACACATCATGCTCCCCCCTTCACACCACATGTCTGAATTTTGATTCACCAACAGTTTTAAGTGCTTTGTATCCTTTTATAGGTTAGGGCTAAGCAAAAAGGCTATGTTAGGAATGCAAGAAATTAATGGAAACAAAACATAATAAACCTTCAAATTATGAGTCAATGTGTCTTTTGCTCTACGATAAAATCTAGATGGTGGTACGAAGCAATGAATTGAGAAAGAGAGAGAGATAGATAGTCATCTTTTGAGGGTGTAGATTTTTTTTGTGGGGGTGGGGGTAAAAGAGGGTGTAGATTTGAAAACCCTTTATTAAACTTCAAACTATATTTTGATGAGACCTGACACACGAAATTAATTGATCTGATTTGCAACCTAAGTGCATAATTATTAAAATAGATTTTATTAAATGTCATGTTCACTAACAAGTATAAACAGTCTCCATCCCCTCCTACAAGTTTATCGTTAGTTTTTTAGTTATGGATTGAGTTTTCCTTCACCCACGATGAATTAAGAATCCCCTCATCATTTCCATTGGTCCATTTGATTGAAATAGGAAAGATTGTTTTCAATCTCGTACAATAGGTATGATGACACAAAAATCCAATCACAAAATCAAATTATATACAAAAATTTTACGTGCTTTACAAGGTATTTGCTTTTTATTATCATTTTGAAAGATGTGAGGGTTAAAGAAAAAAAAAAAGTTTGTTATTAACATTGCAACCGAGAAAATCTATGTTCTGAAGCAATAGACCACGTAAATGGAATAAAACTTATACTCTGTATATAAACCAGGTAAATGCCCCTCAAACTCATGATTTTTCTCCTTCATTGTGGTCAGATCAGACTAAGTGATACTTCACCTGTTAAAGTATTATCAAAATTTTATGAACTTGGATATCCACATTCTGGAACTTGGTTTGGACCGAATCCATAAAGTTTGGCAGTGGATCTTTTATGAAAGCAAAGTCTGAGTTGTGTATTGGTTAGTTGATGAAAAATAAAAAATGAAAGACCATGAAAAGAAATCCAGAAATAAATGCAGATCCCTTATATACTTAAAAAGAAAACCTCAGTGAAGGGATAGGGACATAGGTTAGTATTTACTAGGCGCTTCTTTAACTCTATTCATTAAATTGGTGGTCCAGGACCAGAAGTGTAGGATGATATCACACCAAAAAAATAATTATTTTAGGGTTCGTTTGGTAGTATAGGGTCTATAGACTATAGATATCACACATCACAACCAACTGGATAATGGAATAAGCACCCAAAATTTAATATTGCTAAGCTTTTCCGGAAATAAATGTCATTTTAGGGTTATCAAACTTTGACTGCTTTCACGCAACAAACTCCCTCTACCATCAATGAAATGAAGAACATGTTACACTTACTTACATCTCCATCTCTCTCTCTCTCTCTCCCATTGTGTGTGAACCTGCTCACACATAAATGTTCTTTGTGATCTATTTTGCCACCATCACGAGGTAGATAAGGGTGTCAAATGGTTTGGTTTTGATTTTTTTATTTAGTTTAGGTTATAATATAATCAAATCGAAATTTGAAATTTTTTAAAACCTCAAACCAAAATCAAACTGGTTTGATTCGTTATATTCAGATAACTTTATTCGATTCTTATACGGTTTAGTTCAGTTCAGATTCACTTTATTCGGTGTAATTTGGTTTGGGTGTGATTCATTCGTTTAATTCGTTCGTTTTTACTCTTTCTTTCACATACATCACACACACATTTTTGTAAGTAATGTGGTAATTCATCTTAAAGAAAACGACCAGATCAATCATAGTTAAAGGACACCTGAGAGAGTGGTTGTCAAAGACTCAAATGACTTCAGCAGACTTTCCGATCAGTGTTTTTTGGATTTTGCTAAGTCTAAATAAAAACAAGGAAAATTTCCTATGACATCAGAATGTGGATTCCTTTCCACGTCTCCTCACATAATGATTCATGGGATCCACATTGACACATTCTTCTTAATCAATAGGTGGATCAACCACTGAATAAATTCCTCTCATATCCTCTCATTGATGGGATTTTTCACTCTGAAATCGTGGCAAATCTCTGATCCCAAGAATTTTTTTTTCTTCTACTAAAATAAATAAGATTAAAGTTTGAATTACTTTCTCTTACTAAAAGAATAAGAATAAGTACAAATTATTGGATGAAACATATAAAGTACAATGGCATTAGTTGGCCCTCCACTTTCCCAAATCCAGGAGGTTCAATGTAAGTGGTCTATGAATGAAACTCAGAGAGGGAAATCTTTCTCTGCATTTCCGCTTCTTTTAAAACTTTTGAGAGGGAAACAAGTTTATTTGCCAAAGCCTAAAGTTTGTGTTATTCCCTTTCGGTTGGTTTTTTTTTTTTTTTTTTTTCAGTTATTGCAACTCATTTTCTTCTTCTTCTTCTTTGTGTTTGTTTATTCTCTATCAGTCTATTCTCTTAAAAGACCGCAATCCCCGCGCACAAAGTGGAAAGAGTGGGTGAGTTTTTGTTTGAGACCTTTTTTGACTAAAACTATTTAAGTTTCATTATCTCCACTTTTCCCTCCCAGGATTCTCCTTAATCTGAGTATTCCATCTCTAATTATTAAATAAAAATTATAAAATAAATCATTGGTCAAGAAATCGTTGCTTGGTCATGTAGCCCTTACACCAATGTGGGGGCCAATAAAAGCACATGTAGGGGCATCAATACAGATGAGATTTTGATTTCTAGAGGGGTTGAGCAATAATTTTGCGTGCTCTTGTGTCTCGGTACAGGAGCCACACTATCAAGCAGCGTTCTTTTTCCCTTCTTAATTATTATATAGTTTCACAAATTCAATGACTTAATTTTTGTCTTTTTTATTAGTATATGCCCCCAATATGTCTATTATCCGCATGTCAAGTTTCAATTCAAACGAAATTTGCCAAGTGGTAAAATAAAACCTTAAAAATTTAAAGATCACAAAGAGAGTGTGTGGACCAAAAAATGGATGCATGGACATACAGAAGAGGGGTATACCATCACAAATGATCGTAAATGACTAAATTTGGGTATATTACATTTAGCACATTGTCAATCCAAATCATCCCTTATATATCTTATAGTTAGAATCGCTAAATCACCCTTTCATTGTTTCACATAGCAAAAATAGCATTACTCAGTCTAGAAATCTCTCTAGACGTACCCATCAAGAGGTACTTTTTTGCCTTTAGATCTAGAAGCCTTGTTTTTTTAGAGGGGGGTTATTGAGTGTGTTAGAAGGGAGGTGAAAGCAACTTATATATATTTTACAAAAAAAATTCCTATAAAATAAAATCAATAGTGGTGAGGAGATTCTTCTTTCTCCACGGGTGAAGGAAAACTTTGTCTTTACTGATGCTTCTTCAACAAGTCATTGGAAAGTGAAAATATAATAGTCAAATTAAATAACTTGTGAGTTTGCTAGCTCACTTGATCACATTATAGTTAATTAGCTCACACTTGGAGCAATTTCAAATAGATATTCAATATTATTCAAAGATGGATATGTAGAGTGTGATAGAATCATGAATAATAGATTGGCGGGTTGCCACTAAATTTCTGAGTATGAAGAGACCAATAGTATAACTCAAATAATTAATAATAACATTAGAATATACTATATACTTTAATTTTCAAATTTTATACATAATCTAATTACTTTAAGGGAATTAGTTTTTTGTCCAGAGTACCACACTCCCATGTGTCTATTTATCCCTCCTCAAAACAAGGGGCAGATGTGTCTTTATATGGGAAGGAAACATAAACTAATGGGAGTGCTGACATAGGCCACACTCCCGGACAGAGAATTTTCTCCTTTATTTTAATTGAAAATTTTAATTTTCATATATAATAAATTAATTAAACATTTTTTTTTATAAAATTACACAATTATTTGTTACTATTAAATGAAAATTTTCTTATTTTAATTTTATTTTAATTTTGCTTCAACTTTAAGTCGCAACTCTGTACATGGAACCTGACAGGGCCTAGGCCCTACCTAGGGAGTCATTTTTTGTTACTCTTTTGGTCAAATTGGGTTATCAATCCACTAAAGTAGGCTCCATTAGTGAATACACATCTACATAATAGGATCAAAATAGCTAACCATGACTCGTTTCCTTTTGGTTTAGATGAGGCTTTGTTTGTTTCTACGTAGAACATTTTCCTGGAGATATTGAATTTTAAAATAAAATTTGTTTTTCAATTTTTTATATTGCATTTTAGTAAAATATTTTCTTGCTTTAAGATCCTCATTCGACTTATCCTATTTGGCACATGATTTAGAGAGTTTCAACCGTATGATAGATTGGCTGGATTCCCTATAAATTTGTTGGCTAAATCCCATCGTATGGAACAGTAGTTGGATTTTGAAAGCTCCTCCTTTTCCAACTAGATCATCCACAAAAGTGATGTCCTTTACAAAGAATTTTTTTTAAAGTATAATAAAAAGATCATAGAATTTAAAGGGGAAAATGTCAGAAGATTTTTTGATCTTGCAATGTCTAAGAAATTTTCTTTGTCTTGTGCACTTATTTGTATGACACAAATAAATGATGTAGAAAATTTAAAACCAGGGCTCTGACCGTGTGCCTGTTGAAGAATGAGCAGGCGATTCATAGATAGTGGCTTGATTAAGGGAACCCATCAGAGCCGTAGCAAAAGCGAGTCTTCATAGGACAATTGTCACTGTTTATGGACCCGAACTTGGGTGATCTATCCATGACTAGGATGAAGCTTGGGAGAAACTTAGTGGATGTCTGAACCGACGGATGTTGAAGAAAACAAACGCACTACCAAACTACGCTACATCCCTTTTAATTGATTTACCGTGTCATTGTAGAGAATCCCCGTCTTGTTTTCCACATTGTTATTTTGATAGTTCGTCATGGGGAGATGTGAATCAAGATAATTTTGATTCAGATCTCTGGATTTTTGTTCATCCCTCATCGTAATAATATCTCGGGGTTTGCAACTGGATATATAAGGGATAGTCTGAATTCAAAAAATCATATATATCTTACCACCAACCACTCCCATGTATGTCCATGTATATTTTTTATGGTTCTAGATTTTTCAATGTTTTGTTTTTATTTTTATTTTTATATCAAGGATGAGCAAGGGACCTAGGGTCTGTCTGTTCACAAAGTTCGAAGTTCAAAATTCAAACCCGTCCAAACTACCTACCATGTGGCAGATATAGATAGGATGTCAAAACCTAACCCGAACCATTAAGGATGATCGAAACCGACCAAAAAAAACCGAACCAAAATCTAAACCATCCTCTGGATATCCAACTTGCAACTTGTTAGATGGTGGTGGAACAAAATGCACCCATCCATCAACGCTCTTGCATGAGTTTTGTTCCCCACCAAGACAACACAATACCAAACAAAACACAAACCACCCCCCCCCCCCAAACACACACACAAACAAAAAGTCCCATTAGGCAAAATGTGTTAATCGACTCGGGGGTGGAGATAGCTCTAGGCAATTATAGAAAGAGTAAGAATTGGACTATTGGGTAAAAACATAAAAAAAATTTAATCATACGATTACGACCCACTAAGAACACAAACCCCCATTGGCTCATATGGTTGAATTATTTCCTCTCAAATTTCTTCTGAAAAAACCATGCCTATACATATTCTTCGTCATGTACATCTAAAAAATACAAAATAAACTTTATTAACGAAGCATTGATTCTCTAAAAAACACAAGGGAGAGATAGACAAGACACCCGCACGCCACACAGTAGCAAGTGGCACCAATTATGGGAGAGAGTAATTAAAAACCGCCCAAGACAAAAAGCTAATATTAAGGATAATCAATTTTGTTTATGCCAGTAAGATCAACCACAAAAGCTATTTATTTGTTTAGGAGACTAATGGAAAGATTTAAAGAATGTAAGAAGGATCTCCAAATGGTCTTTATTGGTTTAGAAAAAATTTATAATAGAATCCCTATGGAAATAATTTGGCAAATATTACAGAATGAAAGTGTTGAGTAAATATATGGACATAGTTATAGATATGTATAATTGTGTTGTGAATTATGACTATTATAAGAACTGCAAGGTAGAGTAGTGAATTCCCAATTACAATTGAATTTACATTTAAGTATCAACCTTAGACCCATATTTGTTTGTGCTAATTATAGATGAGCTGACTACAGACATTCAAGATCAGAACCCTTGGTGTATGTTTTTTACTGATGATATTGGTTTGATGGATGAACGTATGAAACAAAAGCAGAAATAAATGCAAAGTTTGAATTATGCAGATCAACCCTGGAATCAAAACATATGAAGATAAAAGGATAAAACAAAAACAGAGTAAATGGTGTGTCACTTTGAGAATAGCTTAGGACTAGCAAGTATAGCATTGAATAGAGCTGATCGGAGAAAAATGATCCATGTAGCAAACCCCATTTTATTGGGATAAGGTTGAGTTGAGTTGTTAGACTTTTGGCTTATTGGTCAAGTTTGTCATTTGTAACATTCTGACAAGAAATTTTGGCAAACATACATATATTGTTCAGTTCTGGGCATGGCTTCATTATTATCTACGATTTCGGTCTTCATTGCAGCTTCTACTTCTAGGCTTCAATGATGTGCTGGGGGCAAGTAACATTCTAGGCTGGTTATGAGGTTTAGTTTCAGCCTCTTCATCATTTGTTTTGGTTGGTTGTTGAGTGAAATGCTTAATTACCAATAAATGAATGCATGATCTGGTATTCCTTCTCGTAACAAAGGTTAATAAATAACATTAATAGTTATGGCCTGGCAGTCAAATGAGGAACCTAGAGATGCAACAATGATACACACACACAATGACTGAGTTCAGCAAGGAGAATTTGGTTAAACAATATGGTGGGACTTACCCAGATAACTTCTAGTAAAAAAGAAGACAAGCCGGAAAAGACGGCCCAATCATATTACACTTATTTTTCCCTTTTTATATTAATTAATATTTTCCTCTTGGTAAATTCCATCTGAGACATATCACTCTAAGTTCCATCCCGAGCAATTACCAGTGCAATTTTTTTCTATGAAACTGAACACATCACTTACTATCTTGTTTATAATACAAAACACTTTTGTATTTCCTAATCCACATGATGAGAAGTGAAGTGAAATGCAGGGGTGAATTATACCAACCAGTGAGGATCAGATCACCCCTTCAATGAATACTTCTTTCCTGTGAATGCCTGAAACTTTGGCTCTTCTTTCTTTGGGGCCTGCTCTTGCTTTGTGTCCTTCGAAGGTTGCTGCCCAGACATACAAAACAATTAACACATTGAAAATACATACAGCACAGCTTGACAAGTTCTTTTTCAAATCAAACTGCAGTTATGCTTACTTTTTGGGTTTCTTTTTGAGCATGGTTCATAGTTGATCCAAACACAAGCTTTCCCTGCTGGGATTGACGTGTACTTTGTGAAGTAGACGCTGCTGAAGGTCCACCGTTGGCTGCTCCTGCCTGCTTGTCTTTGGATGTGGGGGATGAAACTGGAGGTGATTGATGCTTCAATGGCTTGCCATCCAAGCGTCTCCCAGCACCAGTAAATGGGTTGAACTTTGGTTCAGCCACAGCCTCTTCAACTGCAAAAACAAAAGCACACTAGCTGGTTTTTCCTCAAAAGAACTGGATGGTTAAGTCAAATTTAATACTCAAACTAGGTAACCACATGCAAGTGTTTCAATGCCAATATTCACAAATACTGACTCCACTACACTCATGATTGGAAAGTCATCTGTCCAAGCAAAGAATCAGAAAGCACCATTTTCTTGCTCTGCTTTGCAATGTAGAGGATGAAACATATACAGAGCAGGCCAAGAATCTGTAAAACTTTACACAGGGTGGAACCAAAGGTGGAACCATGGAAGTACCACCTTAGGGATTGAAGGAGGTTAAGTAGCATAGGGGAACTAATGATTGCTCAACCTGTTTTCCTCCTCTCGGTCAACCTGTACAGTTAGTACGACCATCACCTATTTTAACAGGATGCAGGTGTGCATGCAAGACAAGGCAAACCCAAAAAGTAGGCTTTGAGGTCTTTCTTTCTTTTCTTTTCTTTTCTTTTTTTTCTTTGGCGTGGGGTGGGTGAGGGGAAGATGGAACGATTTCTTTAATATTTCCAAATATTGTCAATTAGCTTATATTTTAAAAATAATTTTACAAGTTTTCAATGGGTTCAACTCAAATTAAAAAAAAATTGGAACTCAGTACAAGCCATTGCAAAATATCAATTTATGACAAATCCAGTAAAATAGATCCCTACACAGATCAATGCAAAATAGTAGTTTTCAGCAAAAGTCTATGCTTAACTATAGACCCTGGGACAGTGGAGTGTGGAGACAAAGAAAGGAGCAATGAACAACAGGGGCACATTTGTCAATGGCAACAAATAGAGAAGAAATAACTGCACCTAATGGGTGTGAGAACTAAATGTAGGGAGTGGATCTTATTGCCTCAAAGCCTCAACACTGGTAGTGGTAACAGCAGTGACTTCCGTTCAGCCCCACATGTTTTCCTGGTAAGGAACCATGCCCCAGGGTCCAGGTATGTACCTTTCTAATTACTAGGGGACCAAGAATCTATTGTGGTGACAGTTCCAGCAATTCTAGCCTCCAGATGCAAGTTCCTCTTCAATCATCTTTCACAGGTTGTTCCCACCTTTCCCTTCTCTGTGTCATACACCACTTTTTTAGGGGTCTGGATGAGCTTTGCTACATTAATTCCTTCTCTCCATTTCCCTCTGCTTATTTCTTGTAGGAGTCACAATTTTCAACCCAGTCTGCCTAACCCAGCCAATTAATGAATGAGCAGTTATCAGGTTCAGCCTGTCGGCATGATTATTAAACGGGCTGGGTTCAGGAATAGGGTCAAGATCCCTGGTGGAGGGCCGGTTAGGAGAAGAAGGGAAACCAGAGAAGAATCAGAGTTGCAGGGGGGGAGAGAGAGAGAGAGAAAAGATATCGCATAAGGAAGAGGGTGGAGAAGAGTGCATATGCACAGCCACACAGGCTACTCAAACCATAACTATTCTATTCTATTCAATTTATCTCTAACGATGGGGAATTACATCATATATAAAGCGAAATAAAAGACTCCTGAAAATAAAGACCAACTCTCTAACTAGGAAACTAAGAAAAATTAGGAAACCAAATACCCCATGTAAATAACTTCTAAAATAAACAGAACAAAATAAACTATAAGACATTATTTCTCCAAATAATATAAATTCCTAAAATCCTAGGAGATCCAAAAACTCAAACTGATTCATCTTTGTCTGGATACCCAACTGTGGTTGGGTCTGTCCAAGGTAGTGTATCTGCACCAATTCCCCCAATGTTGAGAAAAAGTCATCCACGGGTTTTGTAAAATGAGAGAATCAGCACCACTCGACCGGCATCCAAAAACATCGGCTTTGATGGGGCGATGATCCAGCGCATCTCATGATCAACCATCACGATCTTCTGATGGTCATCAGTAAACGACGTCTCTTCGATAATCTGATCGTGGGGTTCCACAACTGAAATCGGACCGTCGATCAATTCTTCAATTGCAAGCTTGATCGGACCATGTACTTCAGTGTGATTGTTACGTTCGTTGGCCACCTTTGATCTGCTTTCTGAAGATTCTATCATGCTTGACACCTTATCATAGTAGCAGTTATTATTATTGGCAAGCTCCCGACAACCTGTCTTGAAATCAAGAAGCCCTATATGGAGATCACAAAGTTTTGCTTGCAGTGTACCTCCATCATCTCTAATCAAAAGAAGTAAATTGTACCAATCAACCTCCAGGATGTAGTGGGTTTATGATAACAATGGCAGAATTGTAGATAAAGTGAAAATCATAATTAGATAGCAGTATTGTAATCATGGTAAGTTCACAAAAGAGTATAACGAATAGGAAGAGTAGACTTGGAAACAAATTAAAAAATATGACAGAAGGGGATAAAGCAAAAAAGGGAGGGGCAGTTTAGGAAAGAAAATAGGTAAAGAAAAGGGACAAAAGAAGTATCGTGGGGGTGGAGTTTGCCATTGGGATTTGTACTGTTACCCGAACCAGAGGAAGAGTGGAAAAATGGCAGAGAGGTGGACTGAGAGGATGGATGGGGAACTTGTGATTTCAAAGGTGCTACGGGTTGTGACTTGTGACAGAGGAGGCTGCGGCGACTTCAAAGGGGTCGCTAAAGGCTTCGTCAGTGGAGAGCTCGAGGTGGTGTAGCTACGACTTCGAAGGAAGAGATGGCGGGAACTTCGAACCAGGTAAGAGTTCTTTTTTTGGTTTCTGCTTCTCTTCTTCTGTCTCCCTTTTTTTTCTCTCTGGTTCTGGCAGAACCAAAAAAGGATGGTGGGTTGGGGGTTTTGGTAAGAGAATCGAAAGAGATGGGATTGGGGGTTTGTCAGTGGGAAACGCAGGGGTGGGGTGGGTCGCTGGATGAGTGAGTTTTTTTTCATTCGACCTTTGTTTCCGCAGAGACGACTCCCTTTTTTTTCCAGTCACAGAGGGGGTAACGAAGGGAGGGATTGGGGAAGACCTGGGAAAGGGGTTACTGTGAGTCAAGAGGTGTTGGGGAGATGGAAAGTGATTATGCAGGGGGGTTTTTTTTTTTGGTTACTGGCAAGGAAGTAATGGGCAAGAGAGAGTAGAGAAGAAGAATTGGATGAGAGAGATTGATAGAGAAAGAAATGAAAGAGGTTGATGGGGGGAAGGAGATGGATCCTTCGTCTCTGATACCCAATTGGTGGAGGGCCGGTTAGGAGAAGAGGGGAAACCTGTGAAGAATAAGAGTTGCAGGGGGGAGAGAGAAGAAATCGCATAAGAACAAGAAGAAGAAGAATGGGGGGGGGAGACAGAGAGTGCACACGCACAGCCACTCAGGGCCTCAGGCTACTCAAACCATAACTATTCCATTCTATTCAATCTATCTCCACCGATGGGGAATTACATCATATATAAAGAGAAATAAAAGATGCCTAAAAATAAAGACCAACTCTCTAACTAGGAAACTAATTCAAATAAGGAAACTAAGAACAATCGGGAAACCAAATACCCTACTGGGTTTGGGTCTGTATAAAATAAACTATAAGACATTATTTCTCCAAATAACATAAATTCCAAAAACTAAAACTGAACCCGGTTCATCTTCGTCTGGATACCCAACTGGGTTTGGGTCTGTCCAAGGTAGTGTATCTGCATAATCCGTTGCACCCTATCTCAGCCTGCCTGTTTAGGAGAATGTCAGGTACTTGCACTCCATCTCGCCCCTACCTCATCCTTTTCTCTTCTCTCCTTTTTTTTCCTTTCTAAAGTTTTGGATGAAATAACAATACTTTTATTATCCCGTGGCTGCAAAAAAAAAAATACAATGTATACATGTTTCTCTTTGTAGAGAAAGGAGTGCACTCACTTCATACGATTGAATACAGCCCTATACATATCCTGTTTATTCACCCCTCCCTTGGCCAATGAATCTGCTATAAAGTTGGCAGTTCTTGGTTTTCATAAGAATGAGATATTACCCTGGTTGCAAAACCTCCTAGCCCTCCTTATGAGATGTGCCAGACTCCATGGAACTTGTTCCTTCTTGTACGAGCCACTTGATCACTAAAGCTGTATCCCCCTCAATCACAAGATGGTCCAGGATGGTAGGAGATTATAAGTCCCCGTATGACTTCTTGAATCTCTGCATAGTTGAAATCTGGCCCTCCCAATAGGACCTGAAAATACCACCAGAATGTGCTAATTTGATCTCTAAATGCAACCCCAAGATCTGCTCGACCTGGATTATGCTACTTCCATTTATATAAAAAAAAAACTTAATCGATGATGAGGGGATGCTGTCCACTAAATGATCATCCTTTCTTCAGTATGCCAAGATTACACCACATTACTTCCCGTCTTCCAAAATGCTCCATAAGCTCTCTGTAAATGTGGATCTCCAAAGAATCTGTCCCCTTGCCCCAAAGGGGATGGAATTCGATAAGCAGGTAAGTCGAGTACATCTAAAAGACCTTCCAGCAACCTCCAAAGAGATCGAGGAAGTGGTCCACATTTCCTTTACAAAAGGACAATGAGTAAATAAGTGGTTAACAGAATCCAAGTCTGCCTGAACAAAAAGACACATTTGAGATTGGAGGGCCTTATGGGGCTCCCACCACTGCGGGGTCTGGGACTCTGGGGAGGGTCATACTGTACGCAGCCTTACCCCCGCTTTCACAAAGAGGCTGTTTTCCATACTCGAACCCATGACCACTTGGTCACAATGGAGCAACCTTACCATTGAACCAATGCCCGCTAAATGTCACCTGAAATCATTTTTTCAAGGTAGATCTTCCATACCAAAATCTTTTACTTTCTACAGTTCCTTTTTCAGTTTCTCTCGTGTTTTTCAATTTAGTTTAAATGCTGCAGATTTTGTGCTACCCATTGGTCCATTACTCCATTAGCCCTCACTCAGGATGGAAATATTTTTTTTTATGGGGAAGAGGTGGAATTTATTTTTTAAAGAGCGCAGGCTGAACCCACCTGACTATAAACGGGTTGGGTTTGAACTGACCTCCCATGGTCCATTTAATAATTGGCTGGATCTAAGCTGGGCCCAAGTTCTGTTATCCCACTATCTCAACCTGCCGAAAACTGCCGGTTTTTCAACCCCAATTTTCCTGTTTGTTTTTCTTCCCCCAACTAGAAATCTAATCATTGCAGAATCAAAAGCTACCAAAAATTCGGAACCAGCAATAGGCAGTTTTGTAAACCTACGTATTATACATTATGTAAAACCTAAGTAACCACGCATGTATGTAACTATATATAGGCGAACTATAGCAAAATTTATTTTATGACATGACAATTAAACCACAAAGAATTAGACATACGTGAGAAATTTGGAAAAACAGATGGTAAATGAAATATTGCAGGGAGTAATCAATCGAACCTGGAGCAGGAGCCTTGCTTGAAGGCACTGATGGCGCCAGTCTTTCAGGTTCCTTATAATCAAGAGGAGGTGCAAAATCCACCTCACAATCTGTCTCAATGATACTTATCGCATTTGAAGGCTTTGATTCTATGATATCTATGTAATACTTCTTATTGTTATAGGCTACCATGATACTGTCCCCAGTGGTTAAGCAGGAGAAGTTCCTCAATGTAGTCTCCAATCTGCAGAATAAGGAAAACTTAGGCAATTAACCAACTACCACACTTGATGATACAGAAGAAACAGGAGAAGCCCATGAAGATTCCTAAACTACAAAATACATTTTTCATAGAAATTGTCATCAATATGCAATCAGTTAGGGGAATCTTTTTTGCGATTGACAGCGTATTCTGTTGAAAATTAGAAAGGAAACTACCACATATTTGTTGGTTGTGGGATACATCTGTAGAATGTTTTTAGAACTATGTCAGTAGTTCTTAAAGTTCAATTGACGAGTTAAAGTACTCATTTCTATTCATGCGCTTAATGTGTTGCTGTAGGGCAAGATTGATTGGCTGATTTTGTTAAGCTATTGTTGGCCAATTGACTTTAGAGTTTAGACTACATGGGTGGAACATGGAATGAGACACATGGTTCTATTTCTCACTTGAATTTTTGGTCTATTGAGGTGGATGGGGTTATGCTTGTCAAGAGGAAGAAGGTATTAAACTCAGTGTAGTAAAGGCATCAATAGACAACACTGATCATAGCATGAATTAGAAAATTAATATCATCCTCTATGCTGTATGTTCTATTCATCATTGTGAGGCTCCTTGTTTCCCAAGCTATCCTTTTCTTGAACACATGGAGAGAATATGAGGACGGAACAGTGTCCTGCCAGGATTGTGCTTTGTCGAACTTGGCAGAGCAGCCACTGTGAAAAACTTGACTAAAAAAACTGCTTTTTATGTAAAAAATATCCACACTTTTTATGTTATAAATATCCTTTCAACAAATATTCTTGATGTTTTTCACGTCGATGACACCTGCATCAACTAGTCAACAACACTTTTTCTAGCAGGACAAACATGATCAGTCATGGACTGGCTACCTTTTACTAGACTATCACATGAGCAAACATTTCTTTCAGTGGCCATGTAGTAATGGACTGGCTGCCTTTAAGAAAGTTTATCCCATGTGAAAACACCTTGCTCTTCTTTTTTCTAGTGTCGCGACTTTTTGAATAGTCAATGTTGCTTCCATCCTCTCTCTTTTAATCTCCATGATAGCAAGGGATGAAAATGTTAAGTGTGATTTGCTAAGCACTGATACCTTTCCCATCCACAAAACTAGTTGAGATGTTTTCTGAAGACCTCTTCAAACCAACCCTCATGATGGTACACGAACTGAAGCGTATCTAGATTTCTAGTTCTAATGTCAGTTCAGTATAAGGAAACAATGAATGTGTGACAGAAAGTGTGGTTAATTAGGTCAAAATTGGGTTTTAGAAGAGCTTCGCGACAAAGAAAATCAGTCAATTTGATGATCTACATGGCATCAAATTAAAGTGGATGACTGAACAGACCCGAAAATTACCCAACCTTATAGCAAGGTATTTTGTAAGCCCAGGTAAGCACTAGTTTACATTAAAATAGCTATACTGCTTACCAAAGATAAATACATAAATTTATGGAGAAAGAAAAGAGCAAAAAGGAGAGGGGAATAGGATCTTGGTATAAAATCTCTATTGGACAACTGCAAACCGTGGTTTAGTGGTGCTATGAAGCACAGAAAGCACAAAATTAAAAGCTCAAACAAATCTTCATGACTCAAATATATTGAAGGAGTTTTCATTATTTAGAGTCAATTACAAATAATAGAGGGGAAACTGAAAAAGACGTCACCCATAGAATTAGAGGAGGTTGGGTGAAGTAGATGGGGGTGCTTCTAGAGTGTTGCGTGATAGACACAGTACTCTAAGGAAAATCTACAGAACAACTACATTATAAGACCAGCAACATTATATGGAGCTTAATGTTTGCAGACAAAGGAACACTACATATACAAAATAAATGTAGCTGAGGAGGAGGATATCAAGATGGATGTGTGGAAAACTAGAAAAGATAAAATAGTAAATGAAAAATAAATAAGTTGAAGGAGCATTGTTTAATGTGGTATCAACATTTGCAGCCTATGACTTTGAATGCAGCAGTAAGGAAGGATTAAAAGACCGAGAGTTTGACCAAAAGTGACTTTAAAGAAGAGAAAAATTATATAAATAGCCAAGGCTTGACGACTAACATCCCCTTAAATAGAGTTGAATGGCAGAACAGAATTTGGTAGGCTGACCCCATTTAGTTGGGAAAAGGCTTACCTGAGTTGAGTTGCTAATTTAAAACCTGAATACTGATCCCCGCTACCAAAACCAAAGGCCAACAAAAAGATGAACCTACAGACCGAGCTCGCTCTATCAAACCTGTTGTGCTGTATCACCTCAGCCTACATTATGGTACTCCACTTAAAATGATGCTCCGGCATCACATGGCAGATAACCAAGAAATTTTCCAATTTATGTTGAGTAAAAAATACGAACATAAAACATCCATGCATGTCTTTGAAGTCTTACATATATCTACAAAAGACCGCCATGTAGTGAATTTTACAGTCTCTAAAGGGGACAACATTCCACCATGGACGGACGCTACTACATATAACATGAAATATCATGAGCAGAATTTACTGCTTTTCACATGAAATGGTATGTTATGGATTCTAGCTGGAAATACATCTTTCAACTCATCCAAAGTATCAAATTTGGATGACGTTAAAAGCAATGTCTAAATATTAAATTGAAAAGCGTAATCTCACATGGCTTTTGGGTTGGAGATATCTAAGAAGTCCTTTGTGTGAGGCTGCAATTTTACATATGTCCCTTTTGGAAGAGTCACGTTTTTCACCCGCACAGTGTCTCCTTCTTGTAACAGCATGTTTTCCATCATCTAGAGTGAAAAAATTAAAAGAAAAACATTAGAAGTCTGATGCTTAGAAGGTTATTCAATCTCAATAACCAAAACCAGAAAGGAAAAAAACAATACTAAGCAGCCTACCCAATATGGCATGTATATCATGCCTTCTTCAGCAATGAACTCCAGCACACCGCAATGTGAAACCCGCTCAGCGGCAGCATTTCGAAGCTCAAACAACATTGGATAATCGATATGAAGAGATGCTGCAGAGAAAAGTTTTAGTATCAAATCTGCTAATAAGGTCTGGCAAGACAATTGCATGATTCAAACGAGGCAGAAAAGGTTAGAAAAGTATAATAAGAAGGATGATCAAATTAAAAACTACTCACCAAGACGGTCAAGGGCCGAGGGAGGCATTATAACTAAAACAACAAACACAAAATAAAAATCAAGATGAATTCACAGCAAAATTGACAGAATGCTGACAAAAAATGGAACTTGATTAGAAGATGAACTTACTCTTGTCTCCACTTTCTAACTGAGGCTGTAGCAGTTTGCATTTTATATTTTTAGCCCAAAAAAAACAGAAGGAAGAAGGTAACAGAGTTAGAATGCCAGACACAAAAAAGGATGAGAGGGGGTGGGGGAAGATTTTTTTGGTGAATAAAGATTAAGCTTATTGTTAACACCTAAAAGCAGAAGAGGGGGGGGGGGGGGAGGAAACCTATTCTCCTAGGGTAAAGATTTAAGTTTATTGTAAACATCTAAAAGGCAAGGGGAAGAAAAACAAACCTTTTCTCTTATGGCAGAAAATAAATGAAGGAAATATGACAAGCCTTACAAGCAACTGACTGACTAAATATCTATATTAGTATGTTACATCCCTATCTATCCTCCATTACAATGACTACAGAATAGTAATAAATAAGGTCCCAACAAAAAACCTCAAGTAAAGAAGTAAATATTTTGTTATCAGTACATGGTTTGGAAATATTAGAGTACAATAAGGGGAAGGGAGGGTGAGAGAGAGAAACAGAGATGTTCAACATAATCATGATGTGTAAACAATGTCCCAATAAAATACAAAGTAACTTGTTAGGGTAACAAGAGGCTTGACCAAAAAACTATCACTATCTCTAAGTTGGAGTCATGATTCGGGGTCTCAGTCTCATGCATAGTTTCGGCCAGGTCAAAAAACTGAATTGTCTCGACCGAGCTTTTTTTTTTTCAAATTTCAGCCCTTGGTTTCGGGGGCCATATGACCTAATTAGGTCATGAAACTTGTGGAACAGCCTATTTTAGGCCCTATAAACATAGTAGAACCCTTAGTTTTTTAAAAATCACAACCAAAGTGGTAGTATATATATATATATATATATATATATATATGTGTGTGGGTGTGTGTGTGTGTGTGTGCTGATATGACCTATTTCAAACAATCTTTAGTATTAGAACACATATGATTCAAGTAAAACAACTTAAATAAGTAATAGGAGATTTGGAGCAAATCTACTTTAAATGTTGTTGAACAACAAATCCTCTTGTTCCATTTGGGTAAAATTTGGAGCAAATAGGAGAATTGGGGGGGTTTCTTCAAAAACTGACAAAACCAGTCAAAATTTCAACCGAGACAAGTTGAGTTTTGGTATCTAAATAAGGTGGATTGTAACATTTTGACCCAATATGAAATTTCGGTCGCTACTATGTTCTTTTCTTGTTTTGTGGCTGGTTTCAACTCAGTATCTTGAAATACCAAGATGCTTACCAAGATCTAGTGGCGAGACATTGTTGAAGTAATTTATTTTAGTTTCAATCATTTCCTAGTTAGAAAAGACCAGTGTAATTAAACCATTCTGATCATTTCACATTATTGCACTAATTAAAGATTATTAGGGATTCAATAAAGTTGCTATCTTCATCTATCAAAAGAGATGGGGAGGGATGCAACTTCCATTTGAAATTCTTTCTTCTTTCCTTTCACTCAGATCTACCTTGAACCATTCAAAGCATTTTCAGTTCAAAAAATAGTTGCTAATGTCCTTTCACTCAGATCTACCTTGAACCACTCAAAGCATTTTCAGTTCAAAAAATAGTTGCCAATGCCCTCTCAGAAGGGTGTAAATACATCTCCCAATCCCACATACTTAGGAATTCACAAGTTTAATCCTATCAGGGATGTCTCAGAATCATACTTTATCGCAAGTAAACCTCCTGCCTAGGTCTTTGTCATTGTCTGGTCTCACCCACATTTTATCACAACCCATGTAGGACCAACTTCAGAGTTCACAACTTTAATCCTATCAGTGATGTCCCAGAATCATACTTTCTCGTAAGTTAAATTCCTGCCTTGGTCTTTGTCATTGTCTGGCCTCACCCACCTTTTAAATTTTATCACAACCCATGTAGAGCCACCATAAATTATTCAACAGATAACCTAACCAGGAGTTGCATAACATAGATCATTAATCCTAAATTTGCAGGGCTCTAAGAGCTAGTCCAAGGCATCAAAAATTCCGAAGCAGTCACAATTTTGCATCTGTTCATGCAAGTTTGGCATGATGTACTCAAAACAAGTCCACATTAGTAGCAGCTTACTTTCAGTGGGCATAAACAATTTAGCATAAAATAATATTTATCATAAAAGAAATCCATGGATAATCTCAAAGAGGATTTACATGAAAAAAAAAAAAACTACATTGTATATTGTCCCCTAGCAATGGATCTCACTAACTCGGGCAATGCTAGGTAAAACCCAATCACAATCAATAGAAATAGCAAGCAAAATGCATTCCAGATTGGCCTCTAGATCATGTAGCCCCAGAGACAAGATTTTCCTTTTCAAAAGGGAGACTGAAGGGGATTTTTTTTCTTTTTTTCTTTTTTTTTTTTTTGTGGGGGGGGGGGAGGGGGGAGCCAGGGCAACAGCTAGGTATTTAAGACTGAGTATCAGCAACTTACAGGTTTTAACTAAGATGGGAGAAGTTGATAGAAAACAAAATAACAAAATAAAATTTCAGAAATTTTAGTGCAAAAACTGAAAAAAAAAAAAATTTATCATAATCCATCAGCATTATCTTTCATTACAAGAAATAATATTCCAGTTTCTTGCCACTACGTCATGATGCACTACAAGATTGTAATAATTTCAGATACAAGAGCAAGAGCACCTCAACTCGTCCGAACTATTCCAGCCCTAAACTCACACATGTCTTTAGAAGCGGTTGTAGACCTTTCATCCTTGGAGGTACTTCAAGGTATTTTATTTTAGTCTAAAGAGTGACTTCACAAGGTTTAGAAATATTTTGAGATTTAAAATCGTACCCTTGCTTTAGCACTCGCAATCTACACCATATCTTTCCCTTTTCCTGGTCAATCATTTTAGATACAGATTTGGCTCTGGTCCACATTCTGAGTCAACATTTTATTGGCAGAGTATACTAAAAGGCATTGACACCAAGGAGGACAGTGGAGGTTTCCACTTTTCAAGGGTTGTAAACTGAAATTTACTTAAGGAATTTTCTTTTTTCTCTTGGGGATGTTTCAAGTTCAGGAAGAAAAAAACAGGTAATTCTTGCAATTTGTAAGCTAACCAAGGCATGATGAAGGGTGCACAAAGAGATAACAACCACATAAAATAGCCAAAAATAATTACATAAGCATGCTTGTATGGTAAAGTACAAGTATTGAGGTGCACTGAGAAGGCAGTTCAACCTTATCGATAAAAGAAGCAGGGTAACAACGGTATGTCTGTTCAAATGATGTTCCATGGTATCCATATCCTTCAAAGAACTGCAATGCCAACAACCAAGGGAAGGAAAAGACAAAAATCAATTTAAAACATTTATCGACCATGGGTGAGAATATACAACTGTAATTTTATTCAAAACTCAATTACACAGACACTACACAGTAAACTCATTAACATCCTTTGCAGTAGACCATTCCTTAATCTTTGCACGAAGTGATACTTGATACTTCGGAAGTATGGCATCAAATATTAAATCTCACACAGGTTTCAGTATTCAAAAGTATTACAATTTCAATCAAGTTGGATGGTTTCAAATTGGTGAAAATTTTTTATTCTTTGAAGGAAATAAAATTCATGTGTTTTCATCTTTCAGCATGGGCCCAGTTTCGTTCTCCCATTGGTTTTGCATACATCCAATTTTAGTTCCATCTTACTTCCATGGAGGATAAATAAGTGTACATGTCAAAAAATCCCACCAAGCTTTCATTTGTTCTACAAGGAGGTACCATCTGTTTATCATATTGAACTAGTATATAGAACCACTCAATCTGGTTACTGATTTCTACCTGTACAATTGGATGTATCTTATATACATAACAATAATCACTGTTTCTTTCTAGTAATATAAGAACACCCTCTTACATTCTCTCTTTTTTTTAAGCAATTAAGGAGTGGAGCATATAACCTCCAGGATCAGAACCCTACTCTCCAAATATCCCCTTTCCACCTTTATCATTCCTCTTTCCCTTAAAATAAATAGTAAAGCGACACAAAGTCAACTTCCTAAAGGGGGTACCCAGTGCACGAGGCTCCCGCCACTGTGGGGGGGTCTGGGGAGGGTCATAATGTATGTAGCACAGAATCAACTTCTCATTGAATCCTAAATATTTATGTTCTACGTTTCTTGGAAGACTCCTGTTCCTAGAGATCTTTAGGCATTGATGCATCACTGTTATGTTTGCAGTGGTTGGGATTAAAGCAATTCTTTAAGCATTACGTGGAGTTAGACAAGGGAGTTGGTAGATTCAAAAGAGTATAAGCTTTAGGGCATTCTAATTCTAAAGCTTTTTTGATAAGAACATTGTCATCTTCTGTGATTCTGATGGCAACCTTGACAAAATATCCAGCCTCTTGTAGACAAATGCCTATCTTCAACTGAAAAAAGGACCGGTCTCCCAAAAACCTTGACCAAATAAATGTGGTTTGTCAAGTGATAAGGTTGTACCAAAATCCAAACAAATAAAATAAAGAAAATTTGTTTAAGAAAACATCATCAAAATATATGCATGTAATTGTATTTTAAAGCCGACAATAAAACTAGATTGAAATGAATTGGAATCCTAGATCAAAGGCCTGTTGAACATCGGGTAAAGTTTGGCTACTTTATTATATTAATCGTTGCACTTCGGGTGTACCAAGATCAAACAGTTCACCCGGACAAAGATATCAACCTATCAATCAGTCAATATACTGTCAACTGTCCTCCAAGAAAAAAACAAAAGATGCCTAAAGCACTACTCATAATCCAATACTCAGTGCTGTGTAAGATGCATAAATGTGGCATCATAGAACTAGAATGAAATCCACACAACAAATATGTCAAGTTTTCTGTATTCCGTGGTTCAAAATCCAAGCAGGATGCCTACTCAAGCTCTTCTCTTACACAGATTTGACACTGCCAGTCACATCTGCTAGCAGATCAACTAGACTGCATTCACTCATATTTTTCACAACCATCCCAGTCCCAGGCACCAAGTAGTATTCTTCTCAGTCATAAACGTGGTACGTATGCATAATTGAGTTTAATTAACAAAATATTGGTATTTTCTTGACTTTTTTCCCATCATATTCCAATCTTCTATCCAACAAAATCGGAAGTATTCCATGCTCATCTAGAAGCCTATACAAACAAATCTCCACATGTTAACAAATAAAGCTTTCAGACAAAAGAATAAGGTTCACAAATAAAGCTATAACATCCTATATATCACAACTACAAAGCTTTTAAAAGTTTACTCTACATTCAAACGCCTGATTAACCTCTATTCCCTGAAACCAGTAAATCTATGATCACAAAACATACCATTGTGACAGAGATTCAGTGACAGAAGCAGGTATCACCCTTGAGAATTCTCTATAAGAAGACCAAACCACCAAAAGTTAGATAACGAAATACCCGATATCACAACTACAAATTCGTGCTTGTCTTGAGAACAAGCTCTCTGATTAATAAAGCATCAAATTAAAGGTAAATGATTATAGCATCCATGGAATCTTACACAGCCAGAAGCAAATAATAACCGAAAAGAAATCTTAAATACAATTAAGCAAATTTTCCCTTATTAAATTCAGTAAATCACTAGTAAAGGGGATAGATATTGTTGGGAAAAAGAAAACCACGTCGGAGTAATAAACCATAACGGAGACAGAAAGGGAGATTCATCTAGTGATGATAGAGAATTTAAAACGTAAAAGCTAATACGATCAAATGTTAAAAAAATAAAAATCGACACAGACGAATCAGATAAGAGCACATTACGAAAGCAACACTGAACTCAAAACAAAGTCCAACCAAGCAAAAGAGAAACAAAAAATTCGAAATAAAAAACGCACTACCTTGAAGCCTGAAGGTCGAAAGAGAGAACGACGATACTAAGAGGTGAGAAATCTCAAAGAGTATAGAAGATGCCCTCGGGAAGCTGAACAGAGGACTAGTCGACGATTTTAAGAGATTCGTGTTACAGGAGGGGAAGAGTGAAGAGAAGGTATAACTTATACGACTAAAATACGCTGTGGTGCGTATTATCCAAGCTAACTCTCCTTTTTATTATGCCACGTAATTACTATGCTGGTAAAGGGTCCATTGAGTAGTGCTTCTGGGGACCGTAGGATCCTACACCGCCATTCCGTTGATTTGCAGTTACCGATCCAGCGAAGCAGTGCCAGATCTACCGTACACGTGGTCAGTGGCCTATTTATCTTTACGGCACGGTCCAGTTGTATGTTAGGGTCTCTTCTATTGTGTTTGGCATAAAATTTTACGCGTGGGATATTCATGCCCACATGGGATAGAATCTCCTACACCAAGTGAATGGGAGCGTGAGAGGGGCACCACGGTTTTAGGAATTGGTATCGGATTTGCGATTATTCGATTCGGAATAGATATGATTATTTTTTAATAAAAAAAAAGAAAAGAACGTTACCCGATCGTGTGTTTTGCGTGGCGACCACACCCAGACACAGAATCGCCTTGGGGAGTCATGGAAAATCCACCTTTCTTTACATGGGAGCAAGGCGGTCATTTCCAGATGCCCCAAGGTGGTTCTATGTCTGAGCATGGTCGCCACGCTAAGCACAGGACCGGGTAGCGTTCTTTCTCCCAATAAAGAAATATTGTTTTGATTTGGAATCAGTATTGATATGGCCTTTTCATATCATATCAGTATCGAAATCGACAATAACTCATACCGGGAACTAAATCCATGGTGGCAGCACAGGATTTGTATAAAGGGATCCCACATATCAAGGACGAGACAGTGTGCGAGAAGAAACATGACACCCACACAAGGCAATTATTTTCACACATTTTTTATCAAACATAAGTGTTTTTATATGCCTCCATTAGATAGCTTTCATTTACCTAAAAAGAAAAATTTAATAGTTTTTTTTTTTTTTTTGGTAAAACTATTAGATAGCAAATTGTTGTTAAAATTAAGGGGAAAAGAATGCTACCGGGTCATGTGGTTCTTACGTTCAAACACAGGAGCTTGTAAAATTACCGTCCATCGACCAATGAAATCTAAAATCTCATCCATATTGATGCCCATGTGCATGCTCTCATTAACCCCCTCATTGGTGCAAGGGTTACACGTCCATGCAACAACTTCTTGCCTTAAAATTAATTTGTTTTCATTAGTTGTTTGATAAGCATAAGAAAATTTATTTAAAAAAATAAATGAAAACATTATTCTAAGGCAAAAGTGTTTGCCTTAAAACGGGACAAGTGTGTGCCTTGAAATAGGAAAAGGAAAAGTGTTTTACATTGGCAATTATGAGCTAGGAATGCCCCGTGATACAGCTCAATGGGACTCAAATTCTATGGACAAGTAAACCATAAAGTTGTTTATCAAAAAAAAAAACACAGTAAACCATAAAGTTCTTCATTCTCATGCAAGTTTCAGCCTAAGTTGATCAAACAACAAAATAAAGCTTTCAAAAATCCATATATATACCAAGAAGACATGAGAAGGTAAATGACTGAATTTATGTAAAATTTATCATTTGACTACTTGGACTAATTCCAAGAAATCCAACAATCATAATTGTTGTTTCTTTCTTGGTAGAACAAATACAATCATTCATCGAATTTGCTCATGGATTGTCGATCACAAAAAAGCTTTCATCTTAAAGTATATGCCCTTTTTTTTTCAAACCTAGCTTTCTTCATAGCCGTTAAAGAAAGAATCTCCTTAAAAACCCCTAAGATATGTCCCAAGACAGGTCAAATTAAGCAAAAAAATCGTGGATAAGTGGACCCCAGGTTCTCATGCTCATGTCAAGTTGAAGTAGCAAAACAAAGGATTACAAAAATATAAGAGCTTTCGTGGCATTAAATGGGAGTATGAAAATTTGAATTTGAAATTAGACTTCTAACTTGTACCTCTTTAGATCATTCCTTTAAAAATCCAATAGTCAGATTTACCACATCACTTGTATACATGGCAAAACTAAAGTTGTGTTTGTTATGCATTCTTAGAATGTGTTCTAGGTCAATTTTGGATTCTCGAATAATTAAAATAGTTGTTTTTATCGTCCAATAATATAAAATCGACCTAGAATACATTCTAAGAATGCATATCATACACAGCTTAAATTTGCACATTTAAGAGATTATTTCCGAAATGGCCATGCGGATTTTTTTTTTTTTTTTAACTTCTAATTCATCAAAGTCAGATTCAGAAAAATGCAACCTTTTTTAACCTTCCTTTTTATACCTTATCTGAACTCCACAAGTAAATAGGGATGATTTGGTTGCTTTTATCATTAGATTAGGTAATCTTTTGATTTGAGATAATCCAGTGGCCCATCTCAACAGTATAAGACGCTCCCCTTTCTTCTTGCCTTGGATCAAGATGTGGTTATCCATCCACAACCCAACAAAAAATGCATCTTAACTGTGGTTCACATTGAAACTCTCTCTAGTAGCAGAGGCGCCTTAGGCATATAAAGACCAGTAAGGTATCTCACTATCAGGTTTCTTTTCTGGTACATCCAAAGGTGGCTAGTGTTAGAGCGATCACAGGTGAGATTCCCCAACAGCAGGGTTACCACAATTTGAGCTCTAGTTTCTTGGGCGGCACACACCTAGGAAGACCAGTAGACGTGCATACACATACATGAGGATGCATTCTAATACACGAGGGTATTTGATTTAATTAAGCTGTGAAATTTGTTATGCGGCCAATACAGACCATGTCCTTCTCTAACGGTTTGGGCAGCTACATCACTTGTTCACATGATGCAAGATCCCCTTCCTAAGCAGGTAGGGCAAACAACCCTTTGCCCCACCATTTTTTTTTTTCGGCGATAACATTTATATTGGAACTGATGAAGGTAGAAGGTTACCCAAATTGCTTCAATCAAACCAACGAAGACCAAATTTTCTATATAAAGAAACATACTCATTACTCAGCTTCTCTTGATCTGACAGCCCTGAAAACATAAGTGATCTGCCTTCAAAGTTAGAAGAAGTTTGATGTTTTCCAAGACAAAGAATAAAGAATAAGTGTACCGAGTATAAACATGTCATCTTCAGCTCTTCGATGAAAGAATGGCCTTCAGTGCATCTTTTACGAAGGGGTATTTGAAAGAGTAACCCAGCTCTTTAGCTCTCTGAGGAAGTACCCTTTGCCCTTCCAAAACCTACACTTATCACGGCTACAACTGCTCAGTCTGGAATCAATTTTAGACGAGGGAAGAACAATATATGGAAATGAAGAAACTCACAAAGGAGGTGGGACATAGAGCAGCACTTACAACACTGGCACCTTCACCAAGAACTGCTTTGAGAGCAAAATCTGGAACAGGCAACCATGAGGGCCGGCCCATGATGTGCCCCAACTGCTCACAAAGCTCTGCCAGTCGAACTGGATTTGGTGCTGTTCCATTGATAACTCCTGATATTTAGATGATTATTAGAAGCTCCATATGTCAAAGTTCTAAGAACTGAATGTCCAATACCAATCAGTCAATGATATGAACATCTATTTCTTTTGGGGAGAAATTGAGAATCTTAGGGACCAATGGCAACCAGAACATCTACTAGGCACTGGAACCATGAACAAGAATTGCAAACCATAGCCTCCACTCAAAGAAGAGGTGGCACCAACTTGACATAAAGAATTGGCATGTGGGTTACCACTATGGTTGGGGTAATGGAACAATAATACACCGTGCTACACCAGCATTGTTGTATCAAAACATATCCAACGCAAACCAGCAACAAGGGCAGTATTGCTCAAAGAAATGTCAGAAATAAAAAAAGGGGGGGGTAATGGAAAAGGAAAAGACTGCCTTTATCAGGCTTCTACCAGTTGACATGATCTAATAGAGGTAGGTCTTGATCATGTACAGATGCACTATCAACAATGCCTCTTATTTTACATAATTTTATTTCTTCACTCCCCCCCCCCAAAAAAAAAAAAAAAAAAAAAAAAACTTTTTCTCTGACAGACGGTCAAAACTCATCTGGGTTCGAATCCTACTGAGAGAGTGAGAGGTCCACTAGAGATCAGAAATTGTTGAAGAAAGAACAAGATGTTTCTTTTGTCCCTTCCAGGCGATCAGAAAATAAAGAAATGGTTGATATATTCATTACTTAACAAACAAGCCACATCAACCTTAACATGGGGTTAAGTCTTGAAGTTATGGTGCAAAGCTTGCATATTGGAGAGCTAATAAAGTTTTAGTAGGTGAGACTGGAGATGAAGCATAAATCATGTTAAACCGTATGAAGAGAAGACTTAGATTGAAGGGCTAAGCTAAGATGGCCTAAAACAGAATAGATACTTCCAGTAGAAACAGAAATTGAAATGGAGTAGTTAAAATTGATGACCAACAGATACACAGACCAACCATTTTTATTATCTGGGTCCAATCAAACTATGTTGACAATATGTTGCCTATAGAATCAGAACAGGTGGATGAAATGAAGAACTTCTAGAGTGTCGGGTGAATGAATCATTCAATTATAAATCTAAAGGTTAAATATTGTGAGATGGCTGTAAGACCACCAATGTTTTTATGCAGCTAGCACCTCAAATGAATGGGGTGTTCAGAGAATCAGAGATCATCACACTCAAGAGAACCTAGGAGTAGAACCAGTTGGTGATAAAATGAGGAAAAGTGAAATGAGATGCTTTGCCAATACGCGAGCAAGACCAATTAATGCACCAGTGAGGAATGACACAGCAAAAATAGGAGATGTTGAAAGGATATTGGAAAGGAAGAAGATCACCTGTGTTGAAGGGCAGAGTGAAGACATGCCCACATATGAGGTTCCTCTTTTTTCTTTTTTTTTGGGGGGGGGGGGAGGGGGCAGTTAGTAAGTAGACAAGCTTTGTGAATTGGAAAAAAAAAATTAATATTTTTTTCGGTGAATAAAAAAATAATAATTTTGATTCCTTTTACTTTGATAATCACATTACATAGCCTCTTTTCTTTTTTTAATTTTTGTATTGTCTTTTTTGAACATGTTTGGTTTGAAGACAGATAATTACACAACCAGAACTATTTTATAAAGAATCAGTTACCTTTATAAGATGGGTTTGATAAAGCTTCATAAATAAGGTTCACTATGTCATCCAAGTGAATCCAAGAAAACCTGCACATTTAAGGGAACAATTAATTCATTGAGGCAATAGTAAGAAGACAGTGTATATTAGAACACTAAGATCATTTCCATATGCAGTATTGCAGAGTAAAGAGAAAATGACATTTTGAACAACTTTACAAGGTTTTCTCAAATCCCGAAGCAGGGAATAATCAAACATGACATTTAGTAGCTGAAAAGATTTGCTCATCTTAAAAGCATCAGGGAGTTTAACAATGAGTATATTACCATTGTTTTCCAGAGCCCAGAGGTCCACCAGCAAACACCATGAAAAGAGGGATCATTTTCGCTGCATCATGTACCAACTACATAGAATCAGAATTAAGTGATCCTGATTCCTGAGACCAAAAATATATATAAATATTGCGAAAGTTAATCCATACATAATTAGTAATTTGATGCAGATAAACAATGTGCAGCCATAAAATTCCTATGAAACATAGATAACACAAATATAGTAAACATGAAACTCAATTTTCATTTTCCACAAATAGAAGATTACAATGCCTAGAAAGCAAAAAAGAGAGGAAAACTGAGGTAGCCGTGAAGCAACTACAAAGGACAAGCAGTCATTACCCAAAATAAAATAAAAAGAGAAACAATAAAAAAGTTGAACTCATGCTTTGGTTTTGACCAGCCAATACGTGTGACTCATTATTCTATAGTCTATACAATCCCTAGGAGACCATGTTTATTTCAACCTATTGTTTTCATTAAACTTCCACAAAAAATGAAATCCAAATGGAACCAGATAGCTTCAAAGCATAGAGTCATAGAGTCAATAAAAGGACAGTCAAAATAACATTTTACACAACCAATCATCTACCGTTAATTTGCAGAACTACATATGTGGTATTACCTGGTTTACATAACTAATAAACTGAGAGCAATACTACCAAAACCCGATTGAAGTGCTTCCTATCAAATTAAGCACCAACCATTTGCTTCACTTCTCCAGTGAACAAATACTACAAAAGTGTTTCAGGGTAAGGGGAAACTCTTGATTAATTTTTGCAACTATTCTTATAATATAATTAGGCATGCCACATGTAAATCTTTAAAGTGAAGAAGCTGACTTTCCAAAGGGAGACAGGAAGAGGAATGGAAGAGGAGAACCATACCCAATGCACCACCATCTTTTCCAAGAACTACACCTATGCGAATGAGTGCCAATCTAACTTCCTTATTCACTTTGAGTGCCCTTGCTTCCCATTCTCTACAGACCTGAATTGACAAATTACATAAATGAATACAGATATAAAGAATGTCTTAGCATAAGATAAGAAACAAAGTTCTTTTGTCTCATAAACAGTTGACAATGGCATTATCTCACAGGGAAAAAAATGCAAACTAGAACCACACACCCCCCCAAAAAAAAAAAAAAAAAAACCACTAGAGATAGAGGACTTTTCCTACTTTTTATTTTTGATGTTTTGTTTTGGTTTAATTTCAATATAACCATGGTCCATGTTGGTCCAATGTCAGTTCAATTTAAGTGAAACATATCTTTCTAGAAGATCATATGCATGCACTTTTTTTGAGATTAAGCAAACCAGCCATCAGATCTGGTTGAAATTTTGATCGAATCTCAAGAACCCTAATTGGGAAACTCAATCCAAAATTCAGGCAATTCTGACAATCCGATTGACTGCTACTGTGAAATCTCTATTTTGCCCTTCTCTCCATTAATAACCTATTTCATACCTGAATCAAATTCTGATTTGCTGAACTTGTTTAGCTATTGATTATATGTTTATTTCCCTGTCTGAATCCATCAACCTTCTTCAACCTCTGAACCCTAATTTCATTAGTTAATTTACTGTTTTGCCCCTAGTCCTATTGTTACTAGGACTTAGCCATATCTGCTGATCTGACCATCCGATTAGGTTCAGATTTTCAGCAAACATTCCCCTCCCTATTTGTTAAACTTGACACTAGTTTCAGCCCTAACCAACCATCTATTTTTAACATCTAATATTTCCCTAACTTGAACTTTCCTTTGATTACAAGATCTTGTTATTGGCTACTGATTTGAGTCTTCAAACCAGTACAACATTAGGACTGCAACCACAGAGAATTACTTCAAAAGCAGGTCTGAAGGTGATTAGAAGAGGAAAAGGTGGATTTATTAATCTCTTCACGACCTAACAAAAAATTTCACTGTTCAACGTTCACAAGATTGAAATTCCATGCAGTGTATTATTAAAAGGTGCATGGGATTATTGAATGCCATGAACAAGCAAATAGTAAAAACATTTTCATGACCATGAAAGAAGGCAAACAGTCCATGCTGTTCAGTTGGTTCAGCAGATTATGTTGATGTTACACAACATCTACATGGAAGGCAAATCACTCTACATGATTTGGTCCTTCCTCTAGGCAGCTGTTTTTGCATGCAAACCAAACCTGACTTACACAACATTGCCACATGTAAACAGAGAGAGAGAGAGAGAGATTGAATCTGTACTGCAACCCTGAAATTAACTTCTGTGAAAAAAAATTCCCAAAGAAAAGAAGGCAGACAACAGTGGTCGTTTCTCAGATTGCTTTTCTGTGTAGTTGATATGAGGATTTCTGTGCTGAACGATAATTTGATGAGAGAAAGGATTATAGTTTTGAAAATGACAAAAGTGAATTTTGAGGTGGTCAGATGATAATTTTCTTCATCAAAAAACACCAGAATAGCAGAAAAGGTAAGAAAGAACCATGTCAATATTAGTAGAATTCAAACTATAAGCTGGAAATAATCTACTATCCTTGAATTCTCAAGGCTCGATAGAAATGTCACAAATCCATAAAATGAGAAACAGGAAAAAAGAATCCAGAAACTGATATTTCGTTTCTTCCAAATAGACCCAGCTGACCCCAGTAATTTGAGATGCCCTCAATCTAAATTGGTTATTTGGCCCCAAAGGTGATCCCATGCAAGATCTACTTAAAATTGTCCAACATAGAAAGGATTCATGTTCTTTCAGGTCATGTTCTGCACCATACAAGCACGCCAAATTCTATTGGAGTGAACTGTGGAATTTGCATCCTTGTCAAGATAATGTTGTAATGTGGAACAAAATACCATGGACTACTCTAGGCAATGCTAAAGATTAAAATAAAAAAGGTGAATTTTCATGATGTGTTTGAAAGAGAATGCTGTGGTTTCTATATACCCCCCCCCCCCCCAAAAAAAAAAAAAAATCTGATCTGTACCTCAGCCAGGTAGTCATTTCCAGACGGACTTTGCTCATCAAATACTTGAGTTTCACTACTGCCTGAAAGTGTGGAAAAAGGGAAATAAAATAATGAAACCATTTAGAAAGAAGAAGCAAAGAAAAACAAACACTATTTAATATAACTCAGAGATGCTTGCATTCAACATAGGAAACATCATCCTGTGACACTGGACTCGTAGCATGGGTTTGGGAAGACTGGATGAATTTTTACCTTTGGAAGATTCTACTAGTATCTCTATTTTTAAAATTTTTTTATTAATAATGCATTAATTTTAAAAAAAATCTGCTAATCACAGATGCAGCGAAAGATTCTTTAGCTAATTTGGGCTGCAATCTTTGGACCCAGTGAGATTGGAGTCTGTTTCATATGATCCTAATGAAATCTCAACCCCCTTTAGCTTTTACAGCTTTGGTTTATGGACCCTGCCACTTAGAAGCTTGTCTAACCAAGCCACTGGTATTGAGCCACAGGAAAATTTTATGTACCATTCTGACATGATCCACCACATGTCAAATTTTCTGGCTGACTTCTGTAGTTCTGTATAGCCCACTGTATTCTTGACTTGCTTTGTAATATCAGCTGTCAAACCATTTTCAAAAGTTGACATTTCAACCATTTTATAAAAGCTTATTCTGCGTGGAGTGAAATACTTTTGTGAAACTCAACAAGAGTGCAGGTGGAATGCGCCACTTAATGACTTTTTTCCAGGTGCAAACTGAGCTGCCACATGTTAGATTAAGCAATTAATTTACAAAATTCACAGTTACCCAGAACGGAGATTCTATGGTCATCCATTCCCTCTGTATTCCCTTTCGAACTTCACAAGGGGCCCAAAACAGTACGGATAGACTTTTACCACAAATATAAACAGACCATATAACCCAACCAAGAGTTGAGTACCCAAAGATTGAACAACAACAACAAACACAGCCTTATCCCATTAATGGGGTCGGCTACATGGATCCAAACAAAACAAAATAGGTAAAACTGAGGTCTAAACAACAAAGAAGGGGTAATGAAGATATGGGAAAAGAGGGGTGGGAAATGAGATGAGAACTGAAAAAACTGAAACTGACAACTGAAAGATGTAAAATAAAAGAAAAATGAAACAAGAGAGTTGAAAGTAAGAGGAAAGAGGCACAGCCCAACAAGTCAGGAACATCTCAGCTAGATGGGGTCTGCTACATGGATCCTTGCCCTCCAATGGTTCTATCCGAGGTCATACTTGGTACAAGGCCTATACTATGCATGTCCTTCCTCACAACTTCTCCTATGGTCATTTTAGGCCTGCCCCTAGCTCTTTTAGCCCTTTCAATCGGGATCATATCACTCCTCCTTACTGGGGCGTCCCTAGGCCTCCGTTGAACATGACCATATCACCTCAAACGATCCACTCGGAGCTTGTCATTGATCAGGGCAACGCCCAAGTCAGCTCTAATATGCTCATTCCTTACTTTATCCTTCCTAGTTTTTTCACACATCCATCTTAACATCCTCATCTCTGCTACACAAAGCTTCTCAATATGACACTTTTTAACTGCCCAGCATTCTGCCCCATACATCATAGCCGGCCCAACATTCTGCCCCTAGTACCCAAAGATTAAAAAATAAAAAAATATATATATATAGTTGACAGTATCAATGCAGTATAATTAATGGTGCTAATGAAAACATATGCTCAAGCATGAGCATATTTCCAGAAGTACATATTAACAGAAGATTGAAGATAAGATTCGACTCGATACTCAAACATAACAATAAATAAAGAAAAACAGATAATGTGTTGAAAACAGACCATAATAACCAATGGCTGTTGCACTGACAAAAACTGCAGGTCGGGCATCATCTTGTGATCCATTTATTATATCCACTACCTTCAACAATCGATTTTAGCAATTTAGTGAATAATCAGAGAAGGAAAAATGAAGAGTCGTCATCTTTGTGCAAATAATATTTTTCATAGAAAATAATGTTTCTCGAGAATGGTGAAATTTGAAAGTAGAAAACTAATCAGTGACCTTGGAGGTAATGCTTATCCTGCTTTGCTTGATCTCCTTCTTGATCTGCAGTGAGTGAAACATTTAATACAAAGTTTTCACCCTTTCTTCGAAAAATACTTCACATGATAATTGAAAAAAAAAAATACAAGCATGTACACTTGTACTGGAACTCCAAATAGAATGCAAATTTTGAGGCGAATGCGATACACAATGCCAAAGGAATATATTGGACAACTAAAAAAACCAACATCTACTTAGGAGAAGCTGCAAATGCCAACTCAATTGCTAGTAATGCACAATGACAGGGTTGGGTGGATGTTGAGCTGCCTTTCCTTATGAGTAGCTAATCAACAAAATGTTAAATAAAAATTGGGCAGAGGTTTCTCAAGATGGCAGAGTGGGAAACTGCACCAATGCAAAAACGAAAGACAGATTCGTTCAGTAGAAGACCCACATTTTGTCTCAGGAGAGAGTGTTAGTGTGGACCCACGGCTTATTATGTGAAAGGGCGTGGGAAGGAATCCCCTCAATTTTTCCCATAAAATTTTCTCATTTTCTAACAAAAGATTCTCATTCTTTCCAAGGATTAGTAGATGGTATGGAATAGTTCCAATTTCTCAGAATCTAATTGTAAACCAACTTGTGAAGGAAATTTTTCAATATAGAAAAGAGGCTTCTATTAATACTATTTGCTGCCAAAGTATAATATTGAAAAGAAATTGTCTCCTTCCATGAATAGGGAAAAAAAAGGGTTTCCAAAAATTCCAATGGTAACACTTCTCATCAAAGAAATTGGCTTGATTGTATTGGTGCAAAGTTGCATAGGATAGTGTTTTTTCCTTTTATTTATATGAAAGGAAAAATATTAGGACCAACCTTCTGCATTTTTTATATCATTTTCATCAACTATGTTGAAAAAGACAAACTAGCTTGTCATACTTTTAGATGTTCAGTTTAGAGACAAAAAGATCTGATGAAGGTGAATATTCTCCAAAATGGAAAAAATTGGGCAAGCACATGGTTCTACATCCAACTCAATAGGCAACATCCTACACAAATTCTTAAATATGAAATTTTCTTCAGCATGCTTTATGGAACAGTAGTTTTCCCCTTTTTACCCCCTATGGAAGGCATAAACACAATCACAAGCCAATTTCCACGAGCAATTGACCCCATCATCCTGCGGCTATCAGGATTTTCATGACATGAATCTGATCAGCGCATGGCAAACTTTTCCTAATAAAAGTAAGTAGTAACATCTTCAAATAGTTCAAGAAAAGTCAGCACAATCAAGTGGCAAGTATTAGTAATAAAAGATATAGTATTACAGAAGAAGATTGAGTACCCCTACTCCCCCCCACCCACCAAAAAAAAATGATGAAAACCAAGTGTAAACCATAAGAATTAAACATAATGCTAGTGAGCTGTCAATGCTGGACGAGAGGGAAAGGGTATCCCAGGAAAAAAACCAGGCAGTTGAATATGTCAATATTTAATCTCACTAACCTCAGAAGACCATCTTGTACTTATAGGCATTCCTGCCAAATTAACAACAGCATTTGAACCCTGAATGCAATCTCTCCACTCCGGTTCCTCTGCAATTACAATTCCTGGAAAGTCCCGCACTAAACAGGTACCACGAAGCAGACAAAGGAGCCAAGACATGTTAGAAAAGAAAATGGAAAGGAATCTAAAGACAGTTAAAAAACTCCCACTGGCTTCCATAACAACACGAGGTTCTAAAGAAAATGTAATTATTGGCATGCAATGACAATAAACCTCCGCCGCCAGTTACAGCAGGGACAAACCCCAGGTTCCACCTGGGTGGACCATTTAAGTGCAGAATATGTGCTAGACATAGATATGGCCTTCATGTTTAAATGTCCAATAAATCTAAAAGGAAAACTTGCATCTGGAATATAAAAAGGAGGCATTTACCCCTCAGTTACAGGTAGATAGTGTTTGGAAGTAAACAGGTCAAAAACAGTAAACCAACAAAAATATCCTCAACAAATGAAGTTCCCACTTTTCTTTCTTCTTCTTTTTACTGTCACTAGTTTCCATAGCATTTTACCTGTCTGCATCTGACATTCATATGAGCAATCCAGAAGCAACTCTGGAATACCCAACATGCAAGCACATACATATTATATATTATAGGACATATTTCCAAAATAGTTTTGCATATTTTTGCAATATTTAAGATGTAGTTGCACAAGCAAACATCCATGAAAATTTTACATAAGATGAGTAATAGTTGAAAACCAGAGAAATATGATGTCCTGCAAGAATGCAATAAAGTGGCTGGCTGGCAAGGCTAAATTTTTAGAAAATGGATTGTCCTCAGTTCATGGCCTTCTTATAGCAGGTGATTCGAATAGTTATAAAATAGAACTCGAAAGCACTGAAGGCACACATTATTATAAGCAGCCATTACCTTCTTACCAGGAAAAATTGATTGTGCTTTTGATCTAGAACGTGTCAAAACACGAACACGATGATTATCTGCACCATAAAGGAAAAACTTGAGTCCATATAAGACAGTCATACATCAACTAGCTGGCGCCCCAAAAAAATTATCTATATGCACAATCTGTACAGTTCAAAAGATGAAAGGTGTAGATATTACATTTCAAGTTGGATATCTAACACAAATAAATGCCATTCCTAACAATAACATACAGATGCCAGCTAAAGATCTCCTTGGTCATAATCCAACCTTATCCAGTGCTAGTAACCAAACAATCTCACTCCTTTTTGGGTGAAGTGGAAAACTTATTAATATTTTGCTCAGCCACTCAAGTTATTCCAACCTAGAAGTTCTCCCAGTCGTTACTTCTATCTAAAGTCTGGATCAGCAATAACAGAAGAATGAAAGAAGATTGACCAACACCAGATAACTGATGGGCAAAAGGAAAAGAAATCTAGATGCATTTATCTACATTTAGAAATTATTCTAAGGTCAACCATGGAAGACAACATCAATGAAAATCTAGATGTCAAATGATGAGCCAAAAATACCAGAAAGAACATTGAAGAACAATACTCATAGAAGGCAGAAAATGGATTAAAAAATCACTTAGGAAAAGATAGGCTCAAATATTGAAAAGTAGTGGCAAAATAATCTGTTCCTACATCCTCCAAGATTCAATCATATGGTCCTCCACAAAAGAGAAATTTCAAGAACACAACACCAATCTCTCTGAGTAAATCACACATAAATTTCTTCTAAAATTTCAGGGTAATTGTTTCTAAAATACATTTCATGTCCTCTATGTTGCTTCAGTGGAAAACATGCCCCTAGAGTCAGTAGAATGGCAGAACTTTTCTTTTTTTTTTTTGGCAGAACAGGATTACTATAGCCAGCTTGCTGGGCTGGTCCAGTCTCTGAGTCTGTATTATAGTTTGGATTAAAAACCCATTTCACCTGATAACTAAGCCGCTTCCACAGATCCACTCCAGAAGATAGGAAGAGTCACCCCAATTAAGGGGTATACAAATGTCTGCATATCAACCTTAGAATTTTCAAACATGTTCATAAGATGTTATGACTAAGCAAAGCATCTATAACCTGCATGCAGCCTTTGGACCAATCTTCTACCTACAAAACCTGTCGCCCCTGTTATCGATACAACCATCTGATTTTCCTGCAATGAATTGAAAGGCATCAGTAATGTCTCCAAGGAGTCCAAGCCATTCTATCTGAATAGGCCAAATGAAAAATGAAGAGATTGAGCTTTCATTTGGATCCATGACATGTTCAAAATTTGTGATTGTGGTTCTACACAACATATGTGATGCTGTATACATCTCTTCAGCTTGTTTCCAACAGGTGGACCACATAGAGCACCAGGATTGTATGGGCCAAAACTTACTTGAAGCAGCTAGACGAACATATTTGAGTGAGAATACTTGGATAGATAAAGCCAATACATGGAAGTTAAGATTTTCTGTTATGTGCCTAATGGGGCCCGGTCTAGTGTATGGGCGTTAGATTGGGCCAGCCTAGTATGGGATAGGTTAAAGTGCTTGATTTAATGTGTTCCATCAGCTTCAGAGCTTTTGGTGTATTAGTCAAGTACCTAACATTTGGTATCAGAGCTGGACACCACGTCATGGGTTCGAGTCATGGAAAGAGCTACCTAGGAAAGGGTTACCTGAAGTAGAGTGAAAGCCGTCAAGAAAGGACTACTTGCCGCCAAGCAAAAACCCTAGAGCAGAGTGGAACCGCTTCCAAAGGGCTACCTACCGCCAGAGTGAAAGTTGCTTAGAGTGAGAGCCACCGCCGCCGACGACTGTGGAAGCTTGGTGGTCTTTTATATGCCTAATGGGGTCTAGTCTAGTGTATGGGCGTTAGATTGGGCCAACCTAGTATGGGATAGGTTAAAGGGCTTGATTTAATGCGTTTCATCAGCTTCGGAGCTTTTGGCGTATCAGTAACATTTTATGATTGCCTGTTTCCTTTCAATTTCGCCGTGCCTACTACATTGTCCATGTTGATCCGCAACTGCACTTGAAGAACCCAGAAGTTGTGTGTTCATCAAACTTTTTTGTCCATCATGAACATCAGGGACTTTACCAGCAACAAACTCAAAAATGTGTGTTTTGGGGTCCCTGGAACCATGGGTTGGGGTAGGTTGCAAAGTCATGAATGACTCAATAGTTAATTCAACCATTGGCAGTTTAGAGTTCATAAACGTTGTTCTAGCGGACATTCTAGAATGTATCATTCACCCGTTTAGGTACAGTTTCTACTTCTAAATGGTACTGGAAAGCAGAATAGGGAGAGAATACAAGTGTTTCCATGTTGCAGACAAAGGCAGTCCAATCCGATACTATTTGGGTAATTCCCAAATCCATTGGATTCTACGAGCCCGAACATGCAATAACTAGGATTGGCCGTGCAGGGTGGCACTGCTGCCCAAGAAAGGGTTGGAAATCAAACACATTCACAAGAGAAAATTAATAAACTAGAGCATGGGAGAGACGAGTAGAAACGTTCTATAAAACAAACAAACAAACAATAAAAATAAAAAATAAAAAAAAACTAGAAAAAGGAGCCAAACAACGAACTGTGAGAGGAAAATAAACGCTTCCCGCCAAAAAGGAAAGCATTCGCGCAATTCACAAGAATACATTCTCCAAAACATACCTTCTGAGATTCAGTGGAGCCATCGTCCTTTTTGTCATTGTCGAGACACAGAACAGTAAATTTCTTGGTCCGACACATCTACACGACGGTGGTAGTAACTAGTAAGTAGATTCAGAGATCAAAAACATTGCAAAACCTTGAAAAATTACACAAGCGAAGGATTTTACGGACAGAAAATCATTACTTACAGATACGGATTGGGAAATGTGAAACGATGTAAGTATAGAGTTTGACCAAGACAGAGTAGCTTCACGTAGCTCCATTGACGAAGAACCTCAAGCTCTGCTATGAGCGTGTGTGTCGAGTGTATACTGTAGATCAGTGCGAGTGTGGATGTGAGAGTGAGAAAGAGAGAAAGAGAGAGTGCGGAAAATGGTTGGATTTTTAGGCATATTTGTAAGAGTAGGTGTCGTGTTTGATTTGGAGCCACACCCACCCACAGCAGCCAAAAACTCCATATCCATCATCATCACCATTGAAACGGAGCTCATAGTTCTCACACGCACCCCATCTTGAGGTGTCACAACTCTTTCATGTGAATGTGCCAGCTGGCTAAGTTTCAGGATTTAAAAACCCAGAATCAGATCGGGATCGGGATCGGATCGGTCTTGACTCTTGGCTGAATTGGCTAAAATCAAGAGGGATAGGTTCCCAAATTGCCCTAACCCTAGATTTTGGACAATGATCGGCTTCCATCGATTCTGATCTCCCGATCCAATCCCAACTTTTAAAACCATGCTCAGCTGGCAAAGGTATTGGTGTGTCAATCGGTTGGTTCGGTCTAATTTTTTGTTGGGTTGAATCAGTTTCGGATTATTACTAGGCCAATTCGCAACCAAACCGTTAAAGAAATTTTGGTTTCAATCTATTACTGGGCCAACCAAAACCAAACTATTAAGGAGGTATTGGTCCAATTTGATCTGGTTTTTTATCACTTTTTTGTTATTGACTTGTAATCGAGCTACTGCCAGGTTTGATCTGGTCTGATTTTTTTATTTTAGATGTATATATAAAGAAATCAATGGAAAATTTCTGATTTTTTTAGGTTTTGGTTTCTTATCGGGTTACTATTGGTCCGGTCTTGGTTTTTATCAAGTTCAACCCATTTTTTTCAATTTTCGATTGGTGCATTCTATTGGTCTGGTTTAGTTTTGATTTCTACCAGTTTTGTAAAACCCTAACCCAAAACCAAACCGATAAAGGTTTGATTCAGTTAAATTCAGGCTGAACTTTCACACCTTGGGCAGGACAATGATGCATTGGGCTCCTCTATAGCGCGACATGGCGTGTAGAGCACATCCAACGACCCATAGTGTTTGGGTACGCAACCTGTGTGTTGGACTGCGTGCCCAAGCACTACGGGCCGACGGATTGTGCGTTACACATCATGTTGCGCTACAAAGAACCCGAATCCGAACAATGACTGCTACTCTCAAGGCCGTAGAAGATCTGAATCCCCTTGGGGTCCAACCTACCTTCGTCTTGCAAAATATGTACTTCTCTTCTCTCGCTCTCTTGTATTATGCTAAACGCAACTACTTCCAAGCATGGTTTAATTAATCGATATCAAGTCAGCCGCATCTGCCGATCCATGTCAGTGTAATTGTAGAAATTAGGGGCAATTCTTTCCAGAAAAAATCACCTAAAGTGAGTGTGTAACTTCCCAATCCGAATCAATATCTTATACTGATTAAAATTATATTTTGAGATATTTAAAAAAATGCTAATTTTGATACTTGTAAAATGGGGAAGATAAAAAAACAAATAAATTTTTTATACTAAATAAATATATGAAAAAATTTAATTTACAAAACCCCATGTTGAGAGGTCTCTCAAGTCTTAATACAACCCAAATGTTTGCAATGCAATAATTCTATCAAGATTTAAATATTCTAAACATGTTGTCCACATAATCATCTAGTAATTTGAATTTTTTTGAACCAATACACTTCTTTCACACGAAGATGCAAAGGTATAAAAACAAGTCACAACTTTCTTGTGAGAGGGCCTCTCTTTGGACAAATTGTACTATAAACCATGGGAGGATCATAATTAAGCTAAGTCCAAGCATGCAAGACAATCCTCCAATACCTTAAAAAGCAGGATTGGCAATCGGGTAAGTGCAGTGGATGACAATGGGAAGCCCTAAAATGTGAACGCATGTGTCTCAAACGCAGACTCATTGCGTGTGGTATCTGGCTGAATTAAGGCTCAACTTTACACCAAAATGAGCCACATTGGCCAGCCTCAAGCTCAATATGGTTCAAAATCTTTAAATTTCCCAATTCAGACCTAGCTCATTTGCATCCTTAGGGGTGGTTATAATGTACAGTTTTCAGGATTGTCTCCTATTGAGGAGCCTTTGGAGCAGCATCTGGATGAAATGTCTTCTATCAGATCCATCGATTAGTATGGAGAAGGGTATTTTTTGATCCTGTAAGATAGAGGGTATGACAAAGGAGTTCAACCACGATCACATTACCAGTGGTGAAGAAATTTTTCACCAAATGACCAAGATCATTACATTTGTAATAGCATATCTAAAAATTCACAATGATTTGAGATGCAAAACTTATGGCACTTAATTAGATGACCAGAAAAGTTTGAACTGTATTAAATCCATCAACCAAAACACTTGGTTAGATAACCAAAAAAGTTTAAATTGTACTAAATTCATCAACCAGGAAATAAAAACATCTTGATCATGCAGGCTCTCAAGCAACAAGCACACCCCTCCCCCTCTTTTTTTTAAAGGGGCCAATTATTAGGAAGTCCCAGTAAACTAGCACTTGCATCGATATTGGATAATTTAAATACCTAGAAACTTCAACCAATGAAGAAGAGTATCACAAGTAATAGAGAATTTATCCACATGCAAGGATTTTTGAAAAAGCCCTGAGAATAAGTTGGTTTTGCAGAGGTCACTTCAACATGTCATGTTCTCAAACGAAATACAGGCAGGCACAGGCAACCGAATCACCTAATGGATTGAAGACTTCAATGTTTACTCATTGGCATAGAAAGGGATGCTTGGTTTCCGACATTATCTTCATGCCCATAATCATAAATTATCTCAATCTGCATAAAAAAAAAAACTCAAATTTTAATCAAATTCATCAAGGGCGCCCCTATTACTGGTTTAAACCAGAATCTCATTCAATAGTAAGAGCATCATAAAATCAATTTTGCTAGCTAACAGTCACATTATTAAGTGAAATGCAACAATATTCAACAATATGCAAATCAAATTGCCAGACAGCCAAAGACAATGAAACATTGTAGGAAACAGGTAAGAAACAAATAAAAGTATAGAATGTCCTTTGACCTGTAACATGCCAATTGTTAGGGAGAAAATAAAAGAAACACAAATCCAATAGAATTAAAATTTATGCCTTTAGTAGAATTTCACCTTAGTAGAACTTCTAGCAAATGAAATCAGTAATTTGAATGTGTAGTCCTGGAAACAGAACCTTGAGATCTAATGATCACTTGCATAGGAACTTCAGAATAGATGTATGGATGCTTATTCATTTTACCATCACTTCTATTTAATCACACCAGAAAGTACAAACATAATGGAAACTTTCAGGAATGCATGCATTAGGGTAAGACGGGATAGCATAGGGATTCAAAATATAATTGCTCAAAAAACTCGATAGATCGATGTCATGTCAAAGAAAGAAAACAAAATGCACAAAAATAAATTGAAATTGAGAGAGCACGCATTAAAGTTTTCAGTGTTTTTCTTTTTTCCATGTGATGTGTAATAAAATATACAAACTTACCCCAGAAGGCGGTGTTGGGTTTCGCGTAAACTTTGAACCACCAGGAGCCCATGGAACTGCTCACCAAGAACTTAAGATTTTAAATAAATATCAAATTGCAAAGCTACAAGAAGTGATAAAGTTGAAAACTTCATCACAGTACTAAGCACAAGAACTAAAGTTTTGCAATATGACTCCATGAAGAGTTTGATCAATGAAGCACAGGAAAGTTTGAGAACCTACTTAAACGAAAACATAATACGAAGTTGAAAGTTGGAAACAAATATTCCCAATCGATCCAACAAGTATGCAAAGCCTAACCTCAAGTAGCTATTGCATCAAATTACTGGTTCAAATCTAACTTTAGGAGAAATGTTTCATTTTTCATAAATAACAAAGTTTTACTAACAAGAAAGCTGGAAACACATACAGGAACAAACAAAAACACTTCCTAAGAAGGAAACAGAAGAGCATAGCTAGAGTTCAAAAAATTAGCTGATCAGCATCCATTGGAATAAGATATTCCAAGAGATACTTAGCTCACCAGCATTGCAGCTATGAAGAAGCCTCCATGGACAAGGATCCAAGGAGGCCAGCCGTTAACAGATCTGGAATCTTCTTCAACAATCGAAAATGATCAATTTATAAACTTGGTTTAACTCATATGATGTATGAGTGATATCAAGTCTGTGGTTAAGGAATCCACAATCAAATAAGCCTGAAATACTGCCATAATATTGCCTTAATATCTTGTTGACCAGAACCATGTTCAATAATATTTCACTTATTCTACCACATCAGAACTTCTTAGTTCCCAAATTTACTTCCCCTGGTTCAGTTGATAGACATGTGAAAAAGCAATTGTTGAAAGAATATCGATCACTATTTTTATTCTTAATTATAAGAGGGATATAATTAATAAGAATGCTTGCATAATTTAAAATCTTCATTTAGCAGACTGGTATGAAAAAACCACATGAGACTGACGTCATTGCATAACTTAAATGGTCCCCATTATTATATCGTTTTTCTTTTTGTCAATGGTTTCTCAACTGAAGAAACAAATATGTTTAGTCTTCAAAAACACAATGATTCAAGATGAAGCTCCTATACAATGGGAAGCCTTGTTCAGAAGATAGAGCATATTTGTTCATTCTATTATTTTCATAGAATTATCATGTTCATCATTAATAGGTAATAGTCTATAATTGATAGATGTTATGAGCAGAAGAAGGATTAACATAGCTTGTATTCAAGAGACTATATGGAAGGGTAAAAAAGTTAAGGAGTTTGACAACTTTAAACTTTGGTATACGGGGGACAAAAGTAATAGAAGTGGAGTGGGCATAGTAGTGGATAAAGATTTAAAGAATGATGTGGTGGATGTTAAAAGATTCGGATATAGGATTATATACATAAAACTTGTGTTGGAGAAAGAAGTTGTCAATTTGTCAATATAATTAGGATTGGATGAAAGTAGCAAGTTACAATTTTGGGAACACATGGATGGATTAGTACAAGGGTTTCGTCAAGGCAAAAATATTATTATAGGGGGTGATCTGAATGGACATGTTGGGAAAGATCGTAGAGGCTATGAAGGTGTACATGGAGGATATGGTTTTGGAAAGAGGAATAAGGAGGGGATCTCAATTTAGATTTTGTTGTGGCTTATGATTTATCCATTGTAAACACTTACTTTGAAAAGAGAGAGGATCATTTAGTTACGTTCAAAAATGGACATCACAATAGTCAAATAGATTTCTTCCTAACTTGAAGGTCTGATAGATTGTTATGTAAGGACTTCAAGGTTATATTAGGGGAGAGCCCAACCACACAAAATAGATTAGTAGTAATGGATATGTGCCTCACTACACAAAATCGTAAAAAAGGTGAGCTTATTTGCCCTAGGATAAGGTGGTGGAACTTAAAAGGAGATACGTTGAAATCATTTACAAATGAAGTGATCAAACAAGGAGAGTGGGACTTTGAGGGAGACAATAATACAATGTGGAATGAGATGACTACTTGTATTATGAAGGTTACTAAAGATGTCCTACGCAATTCGAAAGGAAAACAACATTCCTCTAGAGAGACTTGGTGGTGGGATGATGAGGTTCAAACAACCATTAAGACTAAGAAAGCTAGTTTTAAGACATGGCACAAGACTAAGGATGTAGAGGATCTACAAAGGAATAAATTTGCAAGAAATGAAGCTAAGAAGATTGTGGGAAAAGAAAGGGTGAAGAAATATGAAGATCTTTATAAAAATCTAAGCACAAAGGAAGGGGGAAAAGCTTTTTATAAGATAGCTAAAGTGAGAGAAAGAGTATAGATCTCGACCATGTTAGATGTATTAAAAGTGAAGATGCTAAAGTACTAATAAGGGATGAGGACATTAAGAAGAGATGGGAAAGGTTATTTTTACAACCTACTAAATGAAGACACTTCAATTAATAGTGTTTCAGAAGACTACATTATCCATCAAGACACCACATGTCGTAGATATATACGAAGAATTAGGGTGTCTAAAGTAAAAGAAGTTTTGAGGATGAAAGTAGGCAAGGCACAAGGCCCAGACATGATTCAAGAACTCGATCAAAACTTGTAGTTTCGACCGAGATGAAACCAAGGGTCGAAACCACATGTTGTATGGTTTTGACACTGTTTCGGCTAGGGGTGCAAGTTTGGCCCTGTCGGCCCAAATCCGCCCTGGCCCGCCCTGAGTCCGAACAGGGCCTGGGCTGAGATATTTGGCCCTAAGGGCGGGTCAGGGCTGGAAAATTTCTGGCCTAGAGTCAGGGTCGGGTCGGGCCAGGGTTGAGGCCTTAGGCTAAGCCTGGCCCGGCCCAGTCCGACCCTGTTTTAAGTTATACTATAAAAAATATGTTGATATAATATATATATATATATATATATTATAAACTTTAAACATTACCCACATTTTGTTATATAATATATTATATATGAAGATAATAAGTGATATAATATATTTTATTATAGTATTATTTTACGTAAAATTGATAATTTTCTCCTCAGCCCATTCCAGCTCATGCATTTCCTTTCCTCTCCCCATGATCAGGGCTAATCAGGGTCAGTCCGGCCCGACCCTAAGGGCGAGTCAGGGTTGGATTTTTTTGGCCCTGAGTTAGGGTCGGGTCGGGCCCGGGCCCAGCTAAGGGGACTTAGGGTTGGGTTTGGGTTTCATAAAGCCCGACCCCATTGCAGCCCTAGTTTCGGCCATATCTCTGTAATTTCACAAGTTTCGACTTGAACACCAATATAAATTCAATTATCCCCATCGAAATTAAAGGAAACCTGGCTCAAAACCAGGACAAGAACTTATTTATGCCAAATATCATTTAAGTAAATGATTTTATATTTGTTAAAATCATTTACTTAAGATATTATTCAATAATTACCAAAACACCCCCTATTTGAATCCAATAAATAGTTAAAAAATAAAATACCAAAAGAATAAAAAGTCAACCCCCCAGTTCAAGATCAAAAACTGGATTTTCGACGGTAGGTGCAATTTTCAACTTTTTAATGCAGGGTTTTTCTCAAATCAAAAAAATTCCATAAATCTTAATATGATAAAACATTGCTAAAAAACAAAAGAGCGGTAAACAGAGTTGAATAGCAAAACAGAATCAGTGCTTTCAACAACATTCAGTCGGGAAAAGGCTTAGTTAAGTTGACTAGCATCAGGATGCAATCTCCTGACAGATAACCCTGGAAAATTTGCAAAACAATTGAATTCTCTAAGAATAGTCCAAATGAAACATATAATTATATTTGAGATCTATTAATCTCGTAATATGTTTCAAATCCCAAATCAATAACAAAGTCTAAAGAGGTCCATTTGAAAGAAAGGATAATTAAAACTATAATACCTAAGCAAACTAAAAGGCTTAAACAAATATATTTAAAGAATAGGTGAAAGATAACTCAATTAACAATCATTACTATATCAACTGGACAACCAAAGAAAACAAGTACCCTTCTACCATGTAACTTACCAATGTATGGATCAGGGTGCCTAAACTTGTTATGAGTTGCTTCAGCATCAGCAATCAATCTGTCAATTGTATCAAGATCTTCCTGGAGTTCACAAACAGATGTAATCTCACAAATCAAAATTCTAGAAACAAAAATATTTTAGTTAAATATTCTCCCGTAGTAATGGCAATGGGGTGGGTTAAACTGAAGCCCAGAGCCACCCCTCCAGTAAATGGTGGGTATGGTATTTTAAAAATATGCCCCCCCCCCATTCACTTACATTAGAAAATTGGTGAGCCCCGTGTATGATGGGGCAGATAAGATTTTGCAATATTTTGAGAGGGTCAGGCATGGCATTGGTGAAAGTTGCCCCAAACCCCCTAACCATACTTATTTCCTTGTCTCAAAAACCAACACACTAATTTGAAGGCAAAAGCACAGAACCTAATCTAACAGAACTTCAAATGTTGCATTCTACGCATAGAAAACAAAATTAACAGTCTTATAAACACGCGTAGAAAATAAATCATTATAAGCCCTTACGAGATGTCCAAGGCATTTGTAACATTTTCTATTTAATGACCATTTGCCCAAGCAACAACTAAAAAGTATCTGATGTAGAAGCATCTTCCCATACTGGTCCTCTAAATTCTTTATGGTTAAAAGCCCAAAATATCATCTTCATCATTTCTTTAACTAGCCATCACCCAGTGTGCCGATTCAACATTCTTGTCAGAAGTTATGCAGGTCCTTTCCAACTACATGGTACCACTTAATAGAAACTGTAAGTTTCCAGACCTTTCACCCTTTCAAGCCCCCATGTTCCTGCTCCCAATCCACTCATGACGTCTCCTGATGTCCTCAGCATGACCCAAATGATAAAAGTTTAAGAAGAAATGAAACCCAAAGCCCAGATCTCTTACATTCTATGAACTGTACCTCTCTTTTTTTACTTCTCCCTTTTTCAAAATTGTTTTTGTTTTTATCTTGATGTTTCATGATATTATTATCCTTAAATTAACATAATGAATTTTTAATCCAAGCTGACTCACGCACATACAGTTTCAGAGCAAGGGATATTTGGTCAAATTTGACGTTTTTCAGTCTTTGTTATTACAGTTCATGGAAAAAACTTACTTCTATTGCAATACAAGAAGCCTAATTTATATCATGTGGATCTGGAGATATTTTATAAAGGAAAACATAGAAAATGCACATGTAAAATATCAATAGTTAACTAACATATTTGACTGATGTTTGCTAAGAGGCCTCAACAGTGGTGTGCATTGATCAACTATAACATCCATTGCAACTACCAACAGATATTCGTTCTAAATATTTAACATTACTCACGAAAGTATAGTAAATATTTATCTTTATAAACTCAACATCTTTCTTTGTCTCTTACTTTATGACGATAATATCAGAATATATTTCTGATAGGGGTAGATTTTGAATTGAGGAAACCTGAAAAAATTAATCATGCAACAGGTTATGTGAAAATTGAATCAATTTAAAAGTATTTGTTAGCTAATAATTGAGGATATTAATTAGTAAAGTGCACATGATGGCATAGATCGCAGTTTCTGATGAAATCTATTCTTAGAAGTGACTAACATGATTATTCTTTAACCCTGCTGGAGAAGAAAACAGTAAAGAATAAAAATTTGTAGTTTGAGAAGATTTCAATGGTCATGAAAACCCAACATCTTACCCCTGATAACAGTACAATTACTGCGATTTCAACAATATTTACAATTAATATAAAATTGATATTTTTTATTTTTTTTTAAAAAAAAGTTGATATTATTAAGACTGGATGAGCTCATACTCTTATGAGAACGAAAAGAATCAGGTAGTTGACCTGAAAAGTAGAGGATGCAAACTAGCTACTTTGATGTTATAGTAGCTAGTTGTGATGAGACCTCTAAGCATATTTTCATAGAATGTGGTATCCTGAAGCAGATACGAGATATTAGATGGGTCAGTTTGAGGCATAAGCATATGAATCTGAATACATAATCCAACCAGGCAAGGAGGGGGTTTTGTAGAACCGATTCGACAACAGAGGCTGACACTGATGAGACGGAATTGAATCGTCCGCTTCAAAAAAAAAAAGCAATAGATAGCTTTTCAGTAGAATTGGTGTAACTGTGAGTATACACACGGAGGGAGAGTGAGAGGGACCAGAGCCACCAGACCTAAGACAATTTTTACCCGTCTGAGACCAAATATTAAAAGTTCTGCAGTGTATAGTTCCTTGTGTCATCTCAAGGGGACTACAGAATAAAAGGAACTGAACGGGCCATTGATGATGAAACAAGGGAATACCCTGGAAAATAGAATGCATGCGAATATTCAATAATATACTTTAGAGTTGAAACTTTCTTTCACATATCCTATGGACATCAAAAAATGCTTCCTAAGTGATTAATCCTGGACAGATAACAGTATGCCGTTTTCTGATAATAAATGATATGTTTTCTTTCTTGCCTACAACCAGAGAGGGGAGGAGGAGGAGAAAGAGAGAGAGATGGGTCAGTTAGCTGACTTGTAACAGGAGACTTCGAGGACATGTGGAGATCAATGCTTCAAAGTATCCAGTAAAATCGGTTTCAGAAACAACATAGTCACGTCAAGAAACACATCAAGTATGTTAGAGTTCCAACAGTAAACAATAAGAGGTACAAATGGACACTGATTGAAACAAAAAGATAGATTAAACAGATCTACTAATCACGCAACAAATCTGTCATGTGTACATAGTGACAGGCATAACCCGTGATTTCTTAAAAAACAACAATAGACAACAAACGCTAGCTTTTGATAGTTTTAAAAGGTCAATTTACATATAAGCATAAAACTACAACAATCCACTCATAGTCTGGATTGAGATAGAGAAACTCCATTGCAGCGTAAGATAAAACCCACGAGTTAATAGTGATTGTGCTCTAACTAGCCTACATTCGCATCTACATTACACAATAAAGCAACCTAAAGCATATGGAGGGGCAGTAATGGAGGTAATACTTTCCCATCATTCATTTGGTACAATAGCGAATCTATCTCTAACAAATGCCGTGCAGGTAGAGAAAATGCAATTAAGACCAGAAGTATTGTTATGTTAGGCATGATCAAAGGAATTGTAAACATTATACAATTCATTCGATAGAGCATTCAGAATCCTGTTCTTGCATTGAAAATCTGCTTCGATCCAAGCAAGCCTCTTCATATCGAGATCAATATCCTCACTATCCGGAGGCTTGGGATCAGTCAATGCAAACGCCACCCCTATTTGCGTTAATGCAAATAGCATCATCTGCTTCCACCGTTTAAAATTCTGCCCGGTGAACTGTGCTATCTTATCAAACTCGAGACTATTCTCGTTTCTCCATACTCGGTTGTATGGTAGCAGAGTATTTTGGGCGCGAGAGAGGTGGAAGGTCCACAGAGTGATAGTATCCACAGTATTATTCCCAGCCATAGTCTTACACGAGAAAATAAGCCAAATAAGATCTAAATCCTTAAGATTGTTATGTTAGGCATATCTGTAAGACAAAGCAGATATACATAAATAGAGAAATACATTATTGCACACCGATTGCGAGTGAAACGAACCGTAAAGAAAGAAGCACGGACAACCGAGTTGAGTCGTATTCGAAAGATACTTTCCTTAAGGATTTAGATGCCCCTCTTCTCGCAACGGGTTGACCTTGCACCTTACCCTCCAAGATAAATACAACTCCTAAACGTATAGGTTGCGGTAACCTAATACGAGTACCAGCGATATCAAACGGCTATACGACCCTCTTAATACTTAAACAAAAATACGATCTCCTCTGCGAACGATCGTGGCGGGGACAATACGTCTCTGTTTTCTATATCAAAAACAGGCATGACATGGTGTATATATATATCTTCGAGTACCCTTTCATGAAGGGATACATCCGTATGAATACAGGTGATATATGTACAGGGGTGTACCCTTTCATGAGAGGTGTGACCGTATGTATACCTCCACGTACAGGGAGGGGGTGTAACTATTCATATACGAATAGACAAGTGTGGTTCAACCGTATGTATGAACCAAATCGAGGATGTAATTCTTGGAATTAAGATCATCAGAAAAGAAAAAGAGATTATATTATCCCAATCCCATTATGTTGAAACCATACTAAAGAAGTATGGTTATAATGATTTATCATCGGTTAAAACACCTTTGGACATTAATTGTTTTTTACAAAAGGAAATACTCACAAATCATTGGTTCAGTTACATATCTAATGAAGCTGCACTGACGAGATATCGCTTTAGCAGTTGGGAAATTGAGTCAATACACTCATAATCCAAGTATAGAGCATTGGCATGCTATGACAAGATTATTGCGATATTTAAAGGGAACGATAGCCTATGGCCTTCACTGATGGAAGACCAGCCGTGTTAGAGGGCTATTGTGATGCTAATTGGATTTCGAGATACCAAGGAAACATTAGCAACTAGTGGATATGTTTTCACACTAGGCGGTGGAGCGATTTCGTGGAAATCGGTAAAGCAATCTGTAGTACAGGATCCACCATGGAAGCTGAGTTTATAGCTTTGGAAAAGGCGGAAGCGAAGCGAGTGGCTCGAACTTTGATGGCGGATATTCCATTGTGGCAAAACCATTGCCTTCGATATCACTTCATTGTGATAATCAAGCGGCAATAGCTAAAGCTAAGAATAAAATGTACAATGGAAAGAAGCGCCACATCCGCCTAAGACATAATTTTGTACAAGATATTAATGAAGGAACAATAGCTATTGATTTTGTGAAATCAAAGCAACTTAGCGATGTTTTCACAAAACCGTTGCCTACAAAAATAATTCATGATTCATCTAAGGGAATGAGCTTAAGGCGTGACATAGGTCATGTGATGGACACCCAACCTATGTGAAGAGGTAAATTCTGAATTAGGTTCAAAGGGTACAAACGAAGTCATGGATGACCTGTCTAGTACTACTACATTTTTGCTCATTCTAGGTAGATAGGAAAAGTAGTACCACCACAAAGGAAGGAGGATGAGTCTTATAGACTCTTAATCTAGTCGGATCTCATGTAAAGTGGGGGTGTGTTATGTGGTGCACACTATGGACTGACCTAAATAGATGTAGGAGGTGAGGCCGTCACCGATGAGAATTTTATAAGGCGAATTCTCTAAACATCTATGAGACCAGGATAGGGACAAGGCCGTTAAAAATGTCCATCTTTATAAAAGGGATATCACAAACGGTCGACTAGTAGGATGTGGTGGTGAACTAGTCGGCTACACCGATGAGGAAAGGTTCAAGAAGTCGACTTCACCGTACTCGTGGCGTAGTTCATCGACCTAGTGTAGGTTCAAGTCCGAAGACACTTGCAACGATGTGTCCTACTATGTCTAATATACTTATCACTCGATATGTATCACTATTTTGAAACTTGTGGGGAATTGTTGTATTATTATTTTATAGAAGCACTTTTGGGTCAAAGCACTTGTTTCAAAAGCACTTTTTCAAGTGTGTGTCAAAGTTTCAAAATTGTGTTTTGTTTCATTCCCTCCTTTTTTGTTTCCCTCCTCTATTTTGTTTGAAATTGGTTGTACTCTCTTGTGTGCAAGAGGCTAGAATTGAGCTCAAGAATAGTCCCACATTGGTTGTGGGAGAGTTACTTGAGGGGTATATATATAGGATTGTTTCCTTAAGGTGTGAGCCTTTTGGAGAGGAAGACACCCTACTCTCTAGTGTGTGGGGGGGTCCTTGGGGTGCTTTTGAATCGCGCGCGCGCGCGCCGAGCCGGGCCGTGGCCGAGGCCGAGGCCGAGGCCGAGGTCGGGGTCGGGGTGTGGGTGTGGGTGTGGACAAAACCTTATAGGAGTTTTAATGTTTTGTTTAAAACTCGATTTGGTTCATACATACGGTTGAACCACACTTGTCTATTCGTATATGAATAGTTACACCCCCTCCCTGTACGTGGAGGTATACATACGGTCACACCTCTCATGAAAGGGTACACCCCTGTACATATATCACCTGTATTCATACGGATGTATCCCTTCATGAAAGGGTACTCCAGTATTATATATATACACCATGTCATGCCTGTTTTTGATATAGAAAATAGAGACGTATTGTCCCCGCCACGCACATCCGTTCCAGACAGACATCTTGTATTTTTGTTTAAGTATTAAGAGGGTCGTATAGCCGTTTGATATCGCTGGTACTCGTATTAGGTTCTGCAACCTATACGTTTAGGAGTTGTATTTATCTTGGAGGGTAAGGTGCAAGGTCAACCCCGTTGCAGAAGAGGGGGCATCTAAATCCTTAAGGAAAGTATCTTTCAGATACGACTCAACTCGGTTGTCCGTGCTTCTTTCTTTCTGGTTCGTTTCACTCTGCAACTGGTGTGCAATAACAGGTATTTCTCTATTTATGTATATCTGCTTTGTCTTACAGTATATGCCTAACATAACAAGTATAGATTTATCACTGTGGGATCGAGAAAACAAACCACATGTCTGTTGGCCTCAAACTTATCCCTCATGTCGCATGCCTGAAATTGAAAATTGCACATCAAAAAAAGTTTTTCGTATTAAATACTAATCAAGAACACAACTTATAGCATCAGATTCGAAGGAATTCCACAAAAGGGGGGAACAAAATGGTGGTATCAACAAAAAGGGACAAATCTAAGAATTTACGTTTTGGGTAATACGAAATTAGATTCTATTGATGTAAGGGAACTCCAATTTTTCAGATCAGAAATGGAAAAAGGGCTATATGCTTACATCTTGATAGAATAGATGGCGATGGACAGCCCAGTTGAGAGTGTCCTTCAGACACCTTCTGTAGAGGATCCTCACGCGCTCCTTCTGAGCAGCCCTCCTCGCTAGGTATGAAGCGCTCATGCCTGCGTCTCTCTCTCGCTCGGGAATACCTTGAAAAATGATTAACGTTTTCAAACGGAGGTGTATATGAATTATGAAAGATATAAAAAACCCTCCTATGCGGTTAACGTGTCCAGAAAACCCTTTATTTTAAGGTTAATTACTAACACCCCCAATAATTAACCTATATTTATTTAGGGAAAAAGAAGTCTGTCCGTAAGTGTGGTCTACGCTAGCACTCCCATGAGTATCTCCTTCCTCCCATATGAAAAGACACCCCTGCCCCCTTGTTTTGAGGAGGAGGAGAGAGAGACTCATGGGAGTGTTGGCGTAGGCCACACTCCCAGACAGAAAACTACTTCCCATTATTTAAAGTGAAAAGGCTGGTACGTCACCCGGGTGCCTAGCATGTGTCCTCCCCCCTTTGGAAAAAGACCTCCTTTTCCTACTGTGTCCCGCCTTGTAATTGGTGTATGCCGCTTGCTGACAAATGTATGCGCAACGCTCTCCCTTATTAAAATTTTCCTATCCTAAACTTCTTTTCTGATTTTCTCATAAAATAATTAAAATTCTTAGAATACCCCTAATCCCCTCTGACACCCCCTTCCACACCCTCATTATCTTCCCATGCCCCCCCGCCTACCCATGCCCCGACCTTTGTCCCCACCTCACCTCCACCCTCTCCCTATCACGACCCCCATAGTTTCCACCTCCACAACTCTATTGATCTTTGAGAACATAATCAATTTGCAACTCCATTTTCTCTTTATGGTGATTTTCAATGTAGCAAAACCCTAAGAGAAAGAGCTTAGTCAGACAAGACCTGCTATTTCCCGAAACTGGATAAAGAGTAGGTCAAGGGGAAGTATATGAGTCAGGCATGGGCCCACTTAACCAACCTATAACTTCTCTCTGATGTTGTCTTGGAGCATAAGGATGGAGTCTTGCTCAGTAAGAGAATTATAGATTCGTAAGATCATGATAGAGTCTCTGCGCGTTACTCGACTCACTTCTAAAAGCAGACCTTGTTGCTTTTCATCATAGCTTGTTGCTTGCTTGTTGTCTACTAAACGAGCCTTCAGTGCTAGCCTGACCCCTATCTTTAATATTAAATAAAGTGAAGCCAAATCAATGAAGTGAACATTCCAACCTATTTGTTTGAAGCTTTGTCAAGGCTGCCCACGCCATGTTGAAGTTTTGCTTCCCCAAATTTCGAAACCACAACAATAGGCTTGGTTGTTCTTCTTGCCCATAAGTTCTTGACTTTGAGGAAGGATTTGTCTTCCTATATATTTTAATGCACATGATAAATGTGATAAAACTTTACAAACTATAAAATATAGGGGGAGCATTCTTTGTGGGGGAGCACAGGGGCCACACACACGCCGGCATCTTGGGGAGTGCATTTCATGGGTGGCGGGGCGGTCATTTCGTCCCCCATTGTGTCTAGGTGTGGCGTACTTCCCCCCCCTCCCTAGAACATTTTCCCTAAAATATATTAAGGAAAAAGTAGGTTGCCAAGCTTCATGGAGCCTGTGCCAGACACCAAAAGGGGTGAAATGATCGCATGCGTCCCCCATGAAATGAAGAATCTCACCCTTGTTGGATGTCCCTATGCACTCTCATCAACCTCCATTCTGCTATAGGGGCCATGCAATGATCCCCCTCATATATTAAGAGAGTGGGATCTACAGGAGGCTCGCTTATATTGGTATCTTACATGCCATGTTAATAGCGACTATTTAATGAGGGGAAAGAGGAAAAACCCACCTACTTACAACATATACTTCCTTTTCCCATATATTAATAATTGCTTGCATTTAATTGATTACACCATGTTACTTCCCTTTTTATTTCTTTTATGGGAAAAAGATCATTGTCCGGTGACGTTCCCATGTACTCATCCACTCAATAGGACAAAATAACCGCCCCACCCCTCCTATTGGATGCCCGAGAGTGCCCCCTCATAGGCTCATACACAACCGGGTAGCAAACCCTTCCCCTTCTTTTATTTTTATTTTCTAAGACACGAGAAATTACTATCTTTAGTTGTGAGTCCACTTGCAAACATGAACCATTTTATTGGGCTATATTGTGGGGCCATGTCCATTCTGAATGTAAAGTTTCAACCAAGCAATAAGATAACTATCTTAAAAGCAAGTCTAAAATGACAAAAATACAAAACATACAAATAAACAAAATGACATTAATAGTCATTAGTATGTATCAAAATTTCAAGAAAAATATAAATCTCACATGATATGTGATACAATTTCATAACCCTACATCTAAAAAAAATAATCTTATAGATAAAGAACTTTGTTTAGTACTCCCATGAGTCTCTTTCTCCTCCTCAATGAAAAGTCATCCTTGTCTATTATTCGAGGGAGGAGAAAGATAGACATAGAGAATTCTAGCATAGGTTGCGAACCGCTTTTCAAATCTTATATGTTTCTTTTTTTGAGGGAAGAGGATTCTTTGAGCAAACAACAAAGAGGAGTGCATCAATGAAGTATTGAATAGTTTCGTATATAAAAGGATAACGAGGTCATTTCATGTAGAAAGGAAAGAGAAAGAGTATTTAAGAAAAAGATTCTATAGGTCGCCCAGGAAAGATACACTAGCGCTTGAACATAGAGATTTAAATATTGGATTTGAATAAAGGTCAATTAGCCGATTCGAATCACAATCAGCCGACCAGAGTCCTGGAACGGACGATCCATACCGGATTTATAGAGTTCAAGTGACATTTGACCGACTCCGGATCGGTCAGATCGGGTTCTTCTGGGCACCTGATTCGGTTAGCGATTCTTTTTTTAAAACCCTGGCGGAAGAAACAAAATATTACAGACAGATTAAGGAAGCGAGCCTTCAATGGAAGCGTTGAAGCACTTCGGCTTTGGGATATGCTATAGCCCCAAACCAGATGCAAAGAGAAGGAGACCAACCAGTAAATTCAAGCTCATCAGAGGGAGTGGTAATGGTGATGTGCAGACTGATGATTCCGTGACCACCTTCTACGCCAGCAAACACAAATGGGCAGAACGCCTTCTTGGCGACTTCCAATTCCTACCCTCATCTTCTCCCCCCGACACCCTCGATCGCCATTCCACTTCCTCCTCTTCTTCAGTCCTTCCTCCAGCTGCAGCTCCGGAGCGATATGTTTCTCTTCCTATTGATTTCTATAAGGTATTATTGCCTTCGTTTGCTCAGTTTCTCATTCTTCATCTGTGTGTGTGTGCGTGGATTCAATACAATCATTTCTGTGTACATTTTATAGGTATTAGGTGCTGAAACTCACTTCCTGGGGGACGGCATTAGGAGGGCTTATGATGCTAGGGTTTCCAAACCACCCCAATACGGCTTCAGCCACGACGCATTACTCAGCCGTAGACAGATTCTTCAAGCCGCTTCTGAAACCTTAGCAAACTCCAGGTCAAGAGCGGAATACAACCAAGGACTCGCCGTTGACAAAGATGGAACTCTCGTCACTGAAGTCCCTTGGGATAAGGTAATGGCTTCTGTTTCAGTTTCCTTTTCTATGTTTAATTTTATTACATAAACTGTTGAAAATTCACTGTTTCAATTCAATCGTGAGCGAATGTGATTGATTTGGAAAATTTCCCCTTCGTTTTTAATGGTTTTTGGTAGGTTCCGGGAGCTTTGTGTTTGCTCCAAGAGGCGGGAGAGACAGAGGTGGTTCTTCAGGTCGGCAATGGTTTGCTTAGAGAGAGACTGCCCAAATCATTTAAGCAAGACGTTGTGCTGGCGATGGCGCTTGCTTATGTTGACATGTCCAGGGATGCTATGGCATTGGTTCCTCCTGATTTTATTGAGAGCTGCGAAGTGCTCGAGAGGGCATTGAAGCTCTTACAGGTGAGTATTATTGAGAATCACATCTTGTTGAGTGGCTCACATCTTATTTCATTCTCTTGCTGAATACGTTGCTGTTGTTGGTGTTTCTCTAGATGACAACAATTCAAGACCATATTGTTATCAATCATATTTTCCTTTATTTTGTGAATGATCAATGATGGAAGGTCCATAGACCTAGTAGATACAGCATACAACTCAAAAGCACATGACAGCAAATACCAAAACGGTGAAATATAAAAGGGTATCAGGCGAATCAGGCTACCTGTATTTCCCCTTTGTTTATCTGCTATCTGTTCCCCATAAGCTCTAACAAAGATGGAAAGATTACCAACTGTTTGTCCTTACTTTCTCTGTTTATGGCCCATGTATTTTTCATATTGGATAATTTTGTTTCCCACGGTAGGAAAGTTATTGGTTTGCCTTTGTTAGGTTTATTCCTTGGTTGTTTTGCTTATGGCCTCTCTACTTTTCCTATTGGATAATATGGTTTGCCTTTGTTTGGTTTTCCTCAACTAAACTGTGTTTCCTTACGGTCCCAGGACAACATTTTCAATTTATGGTCTTTGTCGACAACTGAAGCCTCTTTCTAGCCCCTCTCCATGGGCAAGGAAAGGCAAGTCCTTACGTGTGACTGAAGTCCTACTTAATGGGCTTATAAATAAGATGTCCTATAACATATTTTACCTGGACAATCTAAAAGCTGTCCCCATTTCCAACATGTGTGGACATATTCTGACACTGACACAGCAGGGCCATGCCTAGTACCTAGTGTCATAGTGCTCTAGTACCAGTACTCCATAACCACTCCCCACACATACATAAGTAATTTAATCACTTTTGTAGAATAATTTTTAAATGATTATAGACCTCATTAAATAGACCTATGTAAATAATTTGATCCTTCCTAATACTGATAGAACGATTTGTATCAATGGTCCAATGGATATGATATAAACTGAATTGACATCTCCAAGTCTCCAATCCTATTTTTGGTGCCTGGCTGATTCCAACACCTTGTGTCCGTGTTGCCTTGTACTACTGCACCCATATCAATGTAACATAGGCAGCTAACAAATTATAAACAATGGATATCTAAGACTCAGTTTATTACATAATCGATTTTATTCTGGAAAGTAATTAGTTATGCATTCATATTGAAACTTTAGACTCTGATTCCTCAGCGATAAGAGCAGGTTGGAAGAGATTTTGATGTTTCTAATTCAGAGATTGTAGTGTTTGCTTGCTTGCAAAATGCGTTATGATTTGGATGAATGAGACATTGTTTCTCTCATGGTGTGAATTTCCAGGAGGAAGGCGCAAGTACCCTTGCACCGGACTTGCAGGCACAAATTGATGAGACATTGGAGGAAATAAACCCACGTTGTGTTCTGGAGCTTTTGGCCTTACCTCTTGATGAAGAGCACCAAACAAAAAGGCAGGAGGGACTTCATGGTGTGCGCAACATTTTATGGGCTGTTGGAGGAGGGGGTGCAGTTGCAATTGCTGGAGGATTTACCCGTGAAGATTTTATGAATGAAGCGTTCTTATGCATGACAGCAGCAGAGCAGGTATGTGTAATGGGCTTTTTTCTTTTTCTTGGTAAGAAATTTGCTGACACCCTTTCTGTATGTGTTGCTTAAAGTTGCTTCCTTCTTATTTTGTGCTATGAAGGTGGATTTATTTGCTACCACGCCAAGCAATATTCCAGCAGAAAGTTTCGAGGTTTATGGGGTGGCGCTTGCTCTTGTTGCTCAAGCTTTTGTGGCTAAAAAGCCTCATCTAATCAAAGACGCAGATAACCTGTTCCAACAACTTCAGCAAACCAAGATAATGGCTCTGGGAACCATGATCTCTGACAGTGCCACAAGGGTAGATTGTGAGGTGAATTTTGCTTTAGAGCGGGGGCTTTGTTCGCTGCTTGTAGGAGAGGTTGATGAGTGTCGGTCATGGTTGGGTTTAGATGGTGATAACTCACCATACAGAGACCCATCGGTTGTGGATTTTGTACTGGAAAATTCAAAGGATGATGCGGACAATGATCTTCTTCCTGGGCTTTGCAAACTATTGGAGACATGGTTGATGGAGGTGGTGTTTCCCAGATTTAGAGATACTCAAATTATGCAGTTCAAACTCGGTGATTATTATGATGACCCTACAGTCCTTAGATATCTGGAGAAGCTGGAGGGGGCTGGTGGTTCACCCTTAGCTGCAGCTGCAGCCATAGTCAGAATTGGGGCTGGGGCTACCGCAGTGCTTGATAATGTGAAAACAAGTGCATTTCAAGCATTGCAGAAGGTATTTCCACTAAGTAATAGGGAAGAAGGGATGAGAGATCAGGAATTTTGTGATAAGAACAATTCTGTCCCATATATGGAAAGTGAGGATCTTGTGGAGAAGCCTAATCAAGATAATACTGGTGGTGTAGCTGAGGTCTCAGGGAAAATCAATTCTGATGAATTGGCTGGTCAGGGGTTGATATTTGACAAGATAAAAGATGCAGGTCCAAAGATTGTCTGTGCTGGTGTGGTGGTTGGATTACTGACTATTGCGGGCTTGAAGTATTTACCGTCTAGAAATGGATCATCAATTCTACATAAAGAAGTTGGTTCGGCAATGGTTGCTGATACTATCAAATTAGGTATAATCCATAGTACTCCTTTGTGTTCAATTGTTCCTGTGAGAGAAGTAGTGAAACAAGATATGCAGTTGCCCCATTTAGTTAGGATAAGGCTTATTGAGTTGTTTGATTGAATTATAGTGGTTAAGATTATTAGATTGCTAATTCAGTAAATTATAGAGCCTGTTAATGAGTTATGACTTACGAGAAGTTTATAAACGTTCCAAGTTATGAAGCAGGAGCATCTAATAGGCGTGACATTCTCATCTTATCTGATCCAAAGATGCTTCATTATGTGTCAGTGAGTCCTTGAGAAAGGTTTAGAGGCATCTCTAGCGCTTCCCATTTCTTGTTTGAAACCCTACTTGGTTTTCTTTATAATTCCAAAGCTTTTTCCCCCCCATTTTTTGGGGCACGTAATTTTAAAGGCTTAAGTGCGTAAGTGACAAAGGGCGGGCCTTGGCACAATGGTAAGGTTGCTCCATTGTGACAAAGTGGTCGCGGGTTCAAGTCTAAAAACAGCCTCTCTGCGAAAGCAGGGGTAAGCTGTGTACATTATGACCCTCCCCAGACCCCGCAATGGCGGGAGCCTCGTGCACTGGGTACGCCCTTTTTTTAACTGCGTAAGTGACCTATTTGAGAAATGTCAGACGGATTGTTCTATTTTGACATATTGAGACATATCTGAACCAACAGTTTGTTGCCATCTGAAAGGTTAGTTTTATTATTCTTTCTTTGCTTTAAGTAAATTCGATTTGTTATTTACCCATAAAAAATTCGTTTTGTTATTCATATTAAAAGTATATTCTTGTAGAAATGTCCTGGATCATTTTTTAAGCATAATGGATGCAAGGTTTTTGCAGAAACTCTTGTCCAGGAGTGGCAGAACATTAAGAATACTGTATTTACTTTGATCTAAATATTGGTGGTACGTCTTTCTGCAGATGAAAAATCTGTTGAGGAGATACCCAGAATGGATGCAAGGTTTGCAGAAACTCTTGTTCGTGAGTGGCAGAACATTAAATCTTATGCACTAGGACCTGATCATTGTCTCAGCAAATTGCCAGAGGTGAGATGGAGTTCATCTTGGTTATACCAAACCAATTAAAAAAAATATATATTGCGCTTCTTCCTTTTACTGGTATCAGAAGATTTTCAAGAGCACGGGTATCATTTCCTTCCTTTTGTTCTACCTGCAAAGCATCATGCCCACTCCCCAACTCCTTGGCCTGGTTAAAATAGGGAAATAGCTTAATAATCATTTCTTAATCCACAATTTGCCTGGTGGGAGAGAGAAAGAGAGAGGGGGGGGGGTTGCAGGGAGGAGAGGTTCTCCTTTGTATACATTTGTATGAAAAGTGTGATAATTGCCTACCCCTTGGTGCAGCTTGGTCAACTGTGTCTTCCTCTGGATGCTGCCATTTTGATGAGGGTGGTGTTGAGACTGAGTTCTCTCTTAGAGAGAGAAAACAGTTTGATAGATTTGCCTGGAGTTTAATAATTTGAAATAACTTCCTGTAGTTAGTGTGGATATGGTGTGTTGCGCCTGGTATTGGGTGTCTTCACTTGCTCCTCCACTTGCTTGAAATGAAGGTCCCGAATTTGTACTGGGTAGCTGTTACATTCGCAGCTGCTGCATATCTAGTCAATCACACCCTTACTCCTGTGACTAAAGATATTTTGATATTTCGTATATTGGCTGGCGAACCAATTTAGGAATGAGAATTTGGTCTTTTCTTGTTCTTTCTTTTTGATGATATTTGAACATGTCCTCTACATTGTTTATGTTCTCTGATCAGGTTTTGGAGGGTCAGATGCTGAAGATATGGACAGATCGTGCAAAAGAAATTGCCCAACATGGCTGGCACTGGGATTACACATTGTTAGGACTTACCATTGATAGTGTGACCGTCTCCCTTGATGGGCGCCGAGCCCTGGTAGAAGCAACGCTTGAGGAGACAGCCCGTCTAACGGATGTGACCCATCCAGAGCATAATGATTCTTATAATACAACCTACACTACTAGGTATGAAATGTTTTATTCTAAATCAGGATGGAAGATTACAGAAGGAGCCGTGCTCAAATCATAATTTCACTTCAGCGTATGTGGTTTATGGGGGTTTCTGTCCCCCTCTTTCCACCCTCCCTTGTAAATACAGCACTCCAAAACTATTTTTAATGCTATTATTAATATTTCATCAAAATTTCATTTCTCTCGGCCTAAAGGCAGCCTTGGGTAGTTGATCCGGGAAATGTTCAAGGTTAAACACTAATTATTACTACTTATGGAAACAGTTTCTTTCACTCAAAAGTGAAGAAGTTGGTTCTTACATTGAAGTCTGTATTTGTTACATGGTAGTTTGTTTGGTACTTTATGGATATGTCCTCGAACAAAGGACATATCTCTTGAGACTTATTTTCTCGTACTCTTGAAGCTTTAGTAACATCGAAAACTAGTGAAAACAAAGTATGTCAATTGGTATCATTGCTCTTCCACCACAAAGTGAAAAGGGCGTGTTTTTAAGCTTGCTCTCAGTCTCAACTTCCAAGCACCATTCGATCAAGAAGAGTAGCTCTGTCATTCGAGTTCTTATGTAGGGGTCAGAAGTGGACCAAAACTACCAGAGCATTGAAGTCAAGTATAATCTGAAGCCGAGAGTGGCTTCAGAGCATCTATCTCTATATGAGCAATGGAAGCTCCTTCAATGTTTGATACAAAAAGATTTTTGGGGGGAAGTTCTTTGTGCAGCAGCGCAGGCTGTGCCCAAACACATGGGCTGCCCATTGAGGGAGGTGGGGTGGTCATTTCGCCCACCCCCATGTGTCTGGGCGTAGGCTGCGCTGTTGCACAGAGACCATTTGGCCAAGATTTTTTTTTTAAGTTTAAAATTGTTCAACTAAGTCAAAATTTCATTTTACTTCGACCATTCCTAACCCATGGATTGATTTTCTTCAGCTGTATGAATTTAAGGATTGAGATCGAGTGAATACGTTTTGAGGCAATGTTAAAATTATAAAAAAAAGAGAAAATATGGGATTTTATCACCTCCAATTCCTCTAATAAGGGGAGTGGATCCTACCTTGGGCAGTGTTTTCGGGCAAGGGGTAAGGTGATCATTTCTGCTCACATGTGAGGAACTGAAGGAATTGGAGGGGATAACGATTCGAAAATATGATGCCTTGTTATTGTCAAACGGTCGAGATGAACCTCTGATCTAGAGTTCCCAAATGTTTGGTTTACAAGAAGCGGATAGCAAAGAAAAGAAAGGGGAAAAAAAAGGATAGAAGTCGGTTCGATCTATAATAGAGTTCCCAAATGTTTGGTTTACAAGAAACGGATAGCAAAGAAAAGAAAGGGGAAAAAAAAGGATAGAAGTCGGTTCGATCCATAATGGACCCTGACGGGTCACATGACCACCAACCAGTCTAACCCCCACTCCCCTACCTTCCATCCAGCCCATTAACTGGAATTGCTGATAGGTAGGGTTAATTTTGCCACACCCAACTAAGGTCCAAGGACAAGTGAAGATTTACATCTTGTGTGTGCATATTATGTCTTAGATTTTGAAAGGACGTTTAAACCAAAGAATAAAAGGCAAATTATATCATTAATGGAAAGTTTAGAATACAAGACCATTTAATTAGGTAACTGCCATTATTAATTTTCAAAGGATACAACAGCAGCAGCAAATGACAATAATACAACCCAATTATATTGCCTAATCTAAGCAAATTTACAACCCTTTTCTACAATGATCACAATAATGATAATACAGTGTAAATTAATTCATGCCCTATGAAAGAAGGCCAATATGAATCTTTATATCATCAGGCATCAGTTATCTATATATGAAGCCTACCAGAGAATGACATACTCTGTTTCCAATTGGAAGATCGGCTTGAGCGTTGAGGTGTAAAGCTAAGGCCAAACATCTCCTTAAGGGCCTGGCCAGGCTCTAGGAACCCAACAAGCTTTGCAACAATTGTGGCACTTTCCATGACATGGTTAATGTCTTTTGTATCCGTCCACAGGCGCTGAGCCAGCTGTTGCTTCCTTCGTTTTGAGTCTAGACGGATACCCCATTTCACGAAGAGTTGCTCTCTCTCCTTATCTGAGAACCTCTTCTGTATTTGCTTACTCAGCATCTCCCTCTCCTGACGCAGAGCCTTCATACTGTTTCTCCAAAAAGAAGACTAGTTAGAATTCTCTTAGCAGAAGAGCAATAAATCTCTTGTGCTTGGGTTTTGATGAATGCCAAAGTAAGTTCAAAGATTTGAAGCCAAAACCTTGCAACCCCAAGCAAACAAACTAATGATTTAGAACACCCTCCCTCCTTCCCCCAACAACAACAAAACAAATATGGAATGCTACAAGTTTTAACTCATCTTTTGCAACAGTTTATTGAATAGAAAAACTCTTATAGGAAGAACAAGATAGTACCTTGATGCTGGTGTCAGTGTCTGACCATCTTCCATGGCATGTCTAGCAAGATTTCCGTTTGTAAATGTGTCCTTAAGGAAGGAAAGCCTTCTGATCTCTACTTCCATGTAAATGGAATCTGTTGAATCACCTTTGAAGAGCAGGAGGAAGTAGGTTCTGTGGACCAATGATACATTGCATGCATGCCAAAGTTCAATTATCTCTCTCTGCTGCCTCTCGAATTCTGAACGCCAACTTGGAGGTGATTCTGAAGGATCGTGCACAGATTCATTAGGCTCTGATTCTGTCTCCTGGAATCCAACACAAAGAACCTCGTCAAATATATAACAACAACAACATCCAAGCCTTATCCCTACTTAATGGGGTCGGATACATGGATCCTATAAGAGAAAATAGGTAAAAAGAAGTAAAAAGGAAGGGGGGGGGGGGGCAAACAACATCAACAGAAATCTCTAGGGCATCGACCCTTCTTAACTAAGTATTGCTTCTTAACTGCCCAACATCTAAATATATGCTAAATTAAAATCCACAAAACATTTCAAATTTTCCTTATTGCTGTGGAAATCTTAATACCCCACCACCTTTTCACTTTTTCTACCCTTTCCAAGACAAGTTCACCAATTTCAAGAAGAAAAAACACATTCAATAACTTGTGAATGTGGTTGGCTACCCCGCCAAATATGCAGAAATTAAAGGTCCATTTGATTGTTAGTTATTGTAATCCTGGAAAATTAACCGCTTGGTATTACATATTATCTGTAAAAGATGCAATTCTTGTTTTGGAATATCAATGTTATAGAAAATTTTGGATATACTAATATATGATCTATGATTAGTACTCCAGATCCACAGGGTCGGCAGCATGGCAGGAATGTAAAAGATGCAAATTCTTAGGTGGTACATGATATAATAGGCTCTTGGATATTCCTAATATATCATGAGGATCACTAGGTTCAAGTAGCAACTATCAACAAGAGAAACTAAAAAAGGAGTTGACTGCACAAAAAGGAACTATAAGAAAGGCTTGAGAAAAAGGATTACCATATACAAAAAGAAAGAGTGTCCAAGAACAAGAAGATTACAAAGGGAATAAAAATTATTCTCTATAAAAAGGTGTGATAAATGAAAATAACATCCTTACCTGACCATCAAGAAGCTGCTTCTCATACTGAAGTTGGGCCATTTCCTTCAGTCCTGTAACAAAAGTATTGGCACTGGAAATATCCTCTTCAGTTGAGGTTTTGATGTTCGGTGCATTTGGCTCATCAATGGAAGAACTCCCTTCAGATGTCTGGGAATCTCTACTTGAAAACCTTTTGACATTGTCACCATAATTTAATACAGAAAACTTCCCATGGAAGACCTCAGGTCTACCGGGGAAGTCTCTGTCAAACCTGCTAGGTGGTGTGTTCTCATTCTGGTTCCCACTCTCAGAATAGGGAGTGGATGAGCTAATCATGAGAGCAGCTCTACAACTTCTGCTCTTGGTTAACTGCAATCTTCTAGAGCTAGACATGTCAGCTGGAGGCCATGGAGATGGTTCATCAAGGTAGGGATTGACAAGGCAGTCAATGGTTTTTTGCACATGATGGAGTTTTTGCTCCAGCGCACCATACATAAAATTCTTCATACCCTTCAAGTCTCCATCTCCCTTCTTTGGGGACGATATCAACACCTGCTCTGTTGCATCTCCATTCCCAGTCACTGTCAAAGATAACATATCTTCATTCTCTTCAGGTGACAAAGCATTTGGCTCTATATTTCTGACCTTGTTAGATTCCTCCATCTCGATGCATCTGACTTCTTTGCAGATGTCTTCAGAATCTTCAACTGTTTCTTCTGCAATCTCCTCCCAACCCTGACATGGATCACGCCCAAGGAACGTTGGACTAATGGTAGATAGTCTTGGGGAAGTACCATCAGTCAGAAAATGGTTCTCTGGAATCTCAGGCAGCTGTGGGTAAACAGAATTATTATCACTATTACTGTCAGAATACCAAGATGTATTGATTCTTCCAACACCAATGGCACTGTGAGGATCCTCCAAAATTGATGACTCTGATATTGACTTCACATCTTCCCATGTATTGTGTTCCTGAAATTTAGAATGATTATCAAACCTTGACTGCGAAAGGACAAGCACCAGTTAGTAGTTGGGACAACTACTGAACGAATGACTGGGTTCTCTTTTCAAGTTAGTAAAAGATAAATACCCGTAATTTAGAAGCCTGATCATCTCCAACAACTCGTAGTAAATCATGAAGCCGTGATTGAGCAAGATCACGCTGCTGAATGAGCTCCCTTGTCTCCTTCTCCATCTGCATAAGAAGATAACAAGCAATCCCTGTTTAAGCAAACAAGAATTTGTTGCTAGCTTAATGTATGACTACTTTGGAGGTACATCTCAGTATAAATGCCAGAACTCCTTTCAACCATAGTTGGTAAACTGGCATGTCAATCTCTGGCTCAGACAAATCCAGGTGTTCTTTTGGCTTCTCAAGTCAAGGATCAATTTAATTGGTTAGGCTAAGAAAACTGATATTATTGCTAGCTTTACAAAAAATTTTATGGGGAAGTGTTCTCTGTTTGGGAGCGTGGCTCCTGCGCACGCACTGGGGCCAACGGGAGAGCACGCAGGGATATCAAGTGGGGTGTCATTTGCACATTTCATGGGGGGCAGGGTAGTCATTTTACCCCTCCCCCCCAATGTGTCTGGGCGCAGGGTATACACTCCCGGACAGAGTTCTTTTTCCCTTTTTGTCATTGAGTGACTCATCCAAGTCCATACTGCCTTGGTCCAGCCATTTTTTTATGATACATGATACAAATATATAGATTATTACATATTTCTCAAAAAAATAAATTGTGTGTGTGTGTAATAAAGAAGGACCATAACAAGGTGGAAGTCCTACTTTCGCAGGGTCCAATGAGGGTTGATTGGAAACTGGCCAAACCTATCACAATTTGCACAAAGTGGCCGCTCTCAAGACTCAAACCCACACCTTCACACTGGTGTACTGAATAATATTCTAAGCAGTTTTCTGCTCATTCATACCATAACCTGCCGTACCAAACTTAATAAATGGAAGATTGCTTTAAGTCAGAAATTCTTCAACCAGGGTTTCAAAGGGCCATCAATACTAGCATGCAACAGGACATAAAAAGTCTGAAAGTCATGCTTTAGCAGGGCCCGAGGAGGGGTGGATTGAAATTGCTCCTAACCTTCAGCATTCTTTTTGTACAAAGACTCAAACTCACTTCTTCAAGCTGAGAGGCTAAGCTTTTACCATCTCACCATGCAACGGACCCAACTAGCCCTTGGGCATATATCTTTATTATAAAGTACCTCTAATTTTCTTTGCAAGTGACTGTAAATGTTTTAACATGATTGATAAGAAAACTAATTCAGAACCTTTGCAATCTGAAGGTCTTTCTCTCGCAATAGTGTCAGGGAATCAGATGTTGCACAAGCTTGTCCTGGACTTTTCAATTCACTCTCCAGTCTAGCCAATTCTTTTTGTAAATGCTTTACCAGTGCCTTGTCAGACATAACTACATTGACTTGTGCATTGGTAGCCACTTCGTTTGCACAACTTGCAAATAGAAGGGTATTTCTGGACTGCTCAACATGGCTCCGTGCAGGGCTCATGGTGCAAATGATAGCAGTTCTGGCATTTCCTCCTAAGGAGTGTTGCAGTATGCGTGTTAACTTAGAATCTCTGTAAGGAACATGTCCATTTTTTCCTTTGCTGCAAGAGTTGGTAGTTTCGAAGGAATAAGTAGCAAACAGATTAACCATCTACTTCATTATGAAATCAATGTCCAGAAAGAACAAAAATAACATAATAAAACAAAAGAAAACAATATGTAAATAAATAACCTCAGGTTTCTCAACCGAACGAAATAAACAATTTAGTAGGATCATGTAATGAATGTAGCATTCTATCTATGTAATACCAAAGTAAGGTTACAATTTACAACACAGAATATTTAAAGCGACCAACTCTTCATGATCAAAGTAGCAAAAGGTTGCACATTGTGGATGGGTCATGTAATGAATGTGGACATATTAGGTCTGGCTGATTATACGCCAGTGCTCTTTTGTCTCTGACCATTCAGCCATTCAAATTTTTTTTTTCCTTTAAAAAAAAAGAATAATTTTATTGTATTTCAGAGCAGAAAAGAAAGAAATAATGAAGAAAAAAAAGACAAAAACTAGATTTTTTTTAAAAAAAAAAAAAAATGAACCAAGCAACTAAAATGAACAACCCTATGCCACAGGACAAAGGACAAGAGGCGGAGAAAACAAATATAACCAGTAATGACAACCAGTTTGACATGCGAGACAGAATAAAGGAGAGTGTAAAATTTCAGGCTTTCCCTATTGGGGCTCCATGATGCATTATAAAAAGACAAAGGCAAATAGTCTGATGATGAAATAGGTTGACACAGATTGAGTTAGGGTTTTCACTAGGATATTTTCCAACCTGAATCACTATAACTTAGGCCAGGATTCATATCTAAACCGAATAGAATTAGTTCAAGCGTTAACCATATACTCTGTTTTCTCTAATGTGTTAACTTGTCTCGCTATTAATTCCAACCACCAGTTGGGATTTCTACATGTCTATATATTAGCTTAAACATCAGCTTTTTGAAAAGGGATTTATTTTCGGTAACTAATATTTAATGTAATAAGTTCCAGAAGAGGAAATGATGCAGTGAGTCTTGAATGCAGAATCCACAAAAATCGGATCCAACTAATTCGGCATCCAAAGTCCAAGGCTGCTGGTTCCAGCAAGCCTAGGTCCAGGACAGGCCAGTGCTGGGCAAAAAAGAATGTCTTTTAGCAGGACATACATTGGGGTATATGTTAGTCTTCTTTTTTACCTATGGGGGATATTATGCAATTATTTAAAAAAAAATGAAAGAGGAATCAAGTAAGTCCAGACATCAGTCAATACAGGAATTTGAGGAGCTTCACATTTGATCCTTAAGTCGGTTTCTGTTTTGGTTAGCCCTGGCAAGTTAGAAGTCAAGATGATTTAGGAAATTGAAGCCTTTACTGATACTGTAATTGTACCCCCAATAATTTACAGTATTGAAGTATTAATATTCTAGTTTTGGTTTAGGGATTGCTCTCCTCTTTTTCTATTCACTTGTCCTTCATCTTCTTCTAATTATCGCTTCACTTGATATTCTCTATCTTGTTCTGCTGCTTCTTTTCTCGTTCTTCTTCATCTTCTTCTGTGTATTGCTACAGTTTCTTCAAGTTTGCTACAGATGATTGCTATTTCAAAATCCAGTTAGAGAAATCTCATCCAACAAGTCAAATTTCTGGTTCTTATTCCCTTCAAACAATGCCCCCTCTTGGTGTGATATTTCTGCTATTCTCTTCGCATTGAAACTATCGACTCTGTTACTGAATTTCTGATATATCATATACTGTTTCTAGCAAATCTAGTTCCTCAAATTGTTCCTTATATTACCATACCATGTTTTCTGATAGTTCTGGTCTTCTATTAATACCAGTTCTATTTAATTCACATATCAAATCTGGTCTCATACTACTACAAGCAATCCACTTTCCTATATCCCCTAATAGATACATTTGCTTGGTCTATTTGAGTTTCCTAGTTGGTTTAAGTTGCCTAATAGGATATAAGAACCTCTTAGCCAATAGGATCACTTCACTTAAATTAGACCAATTGAACCAATTGGATGCAACCAATTTAAACCGGTTCAATTAAAAACACAAAAATAAAAACTAAGTATTGGGCTAATCCCGTATGCAACCTATATACCCCTATTTCAGGCCCACTAAAGTGGCCTAATACATAGAAAACCCTTAGGAACAAAGGCCCAACATATAGATATCCCAACCCTACACTTATTCCCAATGAAACAAGCCCTATTTGATGATGAATCTGCATCATTAATCCTATATCCTAAGATAAGATTAGGGGTTATTTGCTATCTGTATTAAGAAACCTACTATTTCACTTCTTACACAGTCATCACATTTAGTAAGTCTAATTATCAGTCGAAAACTATTGAGTAGAGTTGCTTTGTTGTTATCCAAAAGTATATTGATAGTTTGGGAATGTAAGACTTTGTGTACTAATGTGAGATGTAAGCAGGAAAGACTTTATTTCTGCTTTCAAAATTTTAACTAAAGTAAGAATTTCCATTACTGATAAAGCAACAATATAAGGTAAACTAGAAACACTGAAGGGGATGCATGCATATGAAGAAACATATGTAGAACTTTATTAAATATTTGACAGAAACCTAAAGATCAATCTAACCTTATGCGAACTCCTAAACAGCATGATGGAATGACCAACATTCAAACTTTTCTAGTGATCTGTTGTTGTTCACAAGTAGTGATAGACGACATAGGGTGTCAACAGAAAGGCTGAAGTAGTCTTAAAAAGTAAACGTGCAAAAGCAAGAAAAGCTAGTCAACCTCAGTTTGCGAATAACAGTTCCCAGGGTGAGTAAGCTGCGATTTATGTGGCAACCTTCTTTTAATCTTGTTCCAGCTGATAATGCCTGAGATGCACGCTCACTTCCAGCCAAATCAACAAAATTCTGTACAAAGGGACACATCAGAGAAGATTTGCCTGAAAAATATCTCTTAGCTGAACAAAAAACCTTGGGAGAAGATAAACTAATTCATACCACACTAGCAGCAAGTGTACTTGAATTTTCCTTGCCTAGGAATTCACGAGCAGAACTTTCAATAGTCTGCAGCAGTCCAGGAGAAAGGGTCATATCAAAATTCCAGGAAGTTTTAACTTCTTTATTGGGATAAGGGCCATACCAGTCTCAGAATTTGATGAGATCTGGAGCTGTTTTCATTAAGGGACGTCTCGCCGATCTGTCTTTGAGCTGCAAGAACAATACTATAGATAAAGATATGCAGCCATCAAGCAAGAGACTACCAAAGAAATAGAATGCCCTTACCTTCACAAATGGATAGGAGTTCCTGCAGATGGTTCCAATCCCTTAGAGTTTCTTCAGTAAGTTTATCCACAATAGTCCCCCTCTGTTGATTTTAAGTACCCATTAGTAGGACTAATAAGCCAATGCAAAAGTTACATAAAAAATAATACTCACCTCTGGATCATCTAGAAGCCTTAGCGGAGTAGCATCTGCACTGAGGAGGTCCCTGACAGCTTCATTGTAAATTTCCATTGCAGAGAATTTCAAAATAAATGCCCTCTCTTGATGCTGCAAGAAAATTTAACCCCACTTCTTGTAGAGGTGTTAAGGAATAAAATGCAACTAATTGGAAGAGGAAAGGCTGGTGCAAGATAGAGTTTTGATTACCCTGTTTATGTAATCATATATATCTGTCATAGTATACTCGGTAATTCCACCCATAGTGTATGTCTTCCCACTGCTAGTTTGCCCATATGCAAAAATACTCGCTGAAGAAATAATTTTGTTGAAATATAAATTTTATTTCCTTGTCAATGGAAAAAATAAGGGAAAATCAGCACACACAAAAATGTACAGACAATAAGATTATACTCACAGTTAATACCACTGACAACCGAAAGGACAACCTCCTTAGCTGCTTCCTCATAAACCTGCCTCGTGGAGCAGTCACCACGAAATACTCTGTCTATTGCAGAAACAAACCCCCAGACCCACCCACACACACACACCCAAAAAAAGAAAAAAGAAGAAGTAAAGATCAGAAGAATGGCTGATACAGATACTGAAGGAACAATGGAACCTGAAGGATAATCTATCTGTTAGCAAAATAATATTATAATCAAAACCTTAATTGGAAACTACCTTGTTTTGACTCCTAGAACTATAAGACAGACATATTTTGATCAGTTTTGGAAAGGCATCTGATTCATTGCACATTATACTCAAATATGATAGAGACTCCAGTAATTTAGCATTTCATGACAGAATGTTACATGGTTTGACAAGTGGAGACTTGAAGGGTAAAAAGAATTGAAAGGATAAAGTAACAGGATACAACAAAATAAAAAATATTAGAAACACAATAACTATAATAAAGAACAGCATCATCAGGAAACCCGCAAATCTCCAAAATGTAAAAAATTTCTATTATTCTACTCGCATCTCTATCGCCTAGATTCACCCAAATTGAAATATGCACACGATGCACTGATTTTTTTTAGATGATGCACTAAATTATAACATACAACGGAATAAGCATATATTTACCAAATGTATAGGCAGTTGGGTACATAGATCGCTCTGGAAGGCTGTTCCTGAAAATGATCGTGTTATCATTGATGCATTCCCAATCCGATACGTCATTCCTGGCAATTTCCTTTGCGTTAAGAGGCCTCAGTCTCACAGAAACAAGAATTTTTTCCCCACCGGCAGCCGCTCCCTGTGGCTTTTCCCACCGTGGAAGCTCATCTCCATTAATCGACCCCATTTCTTACCCTTCGTTTCCTGAACTATAAGAAAAGAAGGAAGAAGATATGCATCATAATTAAATATAATGCTCGCAGGGGGTAAGAAATACAGAATACTCACAGCTTTTCGTTGCGGGCCTAAGGTTGTTGAGCTCGCATACAACAACAAACCAAGCCCCTTACACCCTCATCATCTGCAACAACCACCTAATCATAGGTCAGCGCACATTAAGGGATGTCGGTTACTGTTTTGTCTCATGCCCTGCCGATAACTATAATTTTTTATTTTCTTCCTTCAGAAATGAAGATTTGAATGTCAGAAGACTCAGAACAGATAAATTTCCGAATTCACGACTTCTGATGCGCTGAGACGAAATGACGGTGCTTTATATATTGTAATGGCTAGTGATGTTTGTATTTACTGAGATGGACCCGCATCCCAGAGTGTCTCACTTTGTTTTTCTTTCTCCCTGCCTTCTCTCTCTTCTCTTACTCCGCTTCTGAAATTTCCATTAGTTTTGTACGGAGTGTTCTTAGTCGTTTTCAAGGAACGGTGTTGACCTCAGCTCAGATCTTCGCCAATTCTTTCTGCGACTCGGAAATTACTGTACATTCTCTGACTTCTGCAAATTTGATTGTGACGGTCTTCAAGGTTACACTTCCCACTTCCACCTGCAAAATCCAAAAGCATAATTCAAAATACCGCTTTAAATTTAGAAGAAAAAAAAAAAAAAAAACCAAAATTTCCGGATATCATCCTGTAGTAGTACAGTACTCTGCTTCAAAGTCAACAGAATCTCCTCTGTTCCAACTTTGAAACGTTTCCCTCCAAAACCAACTTCCGACCAAAACTGATATCTTTACCTCTTCCGCTCTCAGATCTCGCAAATTAGTCGGCAATGGCTTTGAAAGCTAATATCTTTTCGCAATTCACAACTGTATCATATCTCCAAACGCTCTGTTCTCATTAAAATCAGCCTCAGACTACAGATCTGCAATGTGCTTCGTAATTAGAAAAATTTCTCAAAATCCAGAGCGTATAGCTTCTTCCAAAAAACCAGTCTTCTGTGTTTTTCGAAATCCTCACAGTTCCTCCACCTCTTCAAGCCCCGATCTCTAGCCAAAAGAAGTTGAGTGAACCTTTACGCATCGAATGTGAAAGGATCGAATAATGAGAGAAGAAGAAAAAAAAAAGACGAAGAGACGGATAATTTGTAAAGGAATACGAATCCGAGACCAAGAGAAAAATGTTGTCGATCGTAAGAGGCTTCTTCTTCTTCCTTCCGCTACGATACAAGATTGAAGAGAAGGGGAAACAGGAGAGGAAAGAGATTGTAACAGTAAAACCGTTCCTCTCTCTCTCCTTCTTTCTTTCTTTATCTTTACGCAAGTTTTCTCAGATTTTAATTTAAAGGCTCCTGTCTAGCAGCGAGCGAAAGCGAAGGAGTGACGACGAGGTCAAACATGTTTTGGTAGTTAAAACATCACTTGTTCGCTTCGTTGGCTCCAATATGTTAATAACTTAATATCAGCCTTTCAAATAAAACCGTTCCCGCGAAAAGAATTGCACAATTATCCTTTGCGATAATTTCTCAGTCGCCTAAATTTAGTCTGTAATTACACCAAACTCCATATGAATTTTTTCTTATGCAAATCCTCCAATATAATAAATTTCCACTTCTACTTCTCTCCTGCTTTTTTAGAATTACCAGAATTTCACCTAAATATATCACAAATTATTTCACTTATACTTCCATTAAAACAATGTGTTTGATTTTTTTTGAGTGTGGTAACAAACAGATTTATTGATTCTAACGTGTAATACACATGGATGGAGAAGAAACTAACTCCAAAATCCATGGATTAGAAATAGATCATACTGTCGTTCGCGAGGTAGTCAACCAAGCTATTTTGCTTCTTTGGAATAAAAGAAAAAATAAAATTAGTTAAAAAAGATGATAAATGATGAATATTATCCAAAATAGACTTGAGAGTCAAAAGAGGGGAAACATTGTTGTAGATAAGTCACAATTGTTTGCTGGTCCGATTCCACCACCAATCGATCATAATCTTCATAAATCCTTTCCAATAATGCTGATAGTATAGCCAATGCTTCTATAGACCAATCCAAACCACCCGAATTAGAATTTTGCTTTGAAGAAGCATCACAGTTTACCTTAACCCAATTTGGTTGTGGTGGCTCCCAATGCACCGTTCGCTCCAAAGGTTGTGTGGTTGCCATCACAACTCTTCCACCACCAATATCAAGCATTGATCTCCTAAATTCTTCAAAAGCTTTGGCAAGAGATAGAATAACATCTTGAGGACTCCATGTTTTCTGTCCCAAAATAAAATCACACCTTGATAACCAAATATAACATAAAATGAGGGTTGCAAGGGTGATTAGTTGACGTTTCTCTTCCTTACCAAAGACAGAGAAAGATTTCCAATCAAGAATGAAAGATGAAATATGGAAGTCACTTTGAGATGGGACAACATAGTCCATACCACTATCAAACCAAACCGCCTTAACAAAGCTACAACCAAGCAGAATGGTTTAAAATCGAATCGATTTGAATATAAAAAAAAGAGAAAGAACGTAACTTGATCGTGCCAAACACGCTGCCCCTGCGCCTTGACATAGGGGCAGGCATTTCAAAGGGAGCAACGATCATTTTATGCGGCCCTATCAAGGCATAGGGGCAACATGCGCTGCACAAACTGTTCAAGGTATTGGTATCATGTGCCAATAATATCGGTATCGTCGGTATTCAATATCATACTATATCAGTATCAGTACATATTGACTTAAAAAGACATTTGATGTACATATGAACAGGGCTTTTATGCCGTGTGGTGCTCATGCATCAGAAGTATGATTAGGGCTGACAAAAGCTTGCAGAAGGTCCGATGGTGGGGCCGCTTTGACCCAACAAGAGGACGAAACGCCATAAGACTAGACCAAACAAATACCCATTTGTGAACAACTGAACAAATGAAACTGCCCATGCAAATGTCCAAAAAAATTTTGCCCATGCGATGAGATGAGACGGGGTACATCTTATCATTTGCTCCTGATAAAGTTCAAATTCATTATATCCTTTTGTCTGCAAACGCATGTGGCATGTGGCATGTGGCATGTGTACGACTGAAAAGGCCACTCCATGTGCACTGTATAAAGAGCTAAAAAGCATAAAAAGCGAACTTCATTACTCATCTGGGACTCCAAGATCAACTTTATATTATGAATGGGGATTAGGATTTAGGAAGAAGGTTCCCGTCCCCTTTGTGTGTTAATTTCTTACATCTTTTTCAAAAAAGGGAAAAAAAAAATCTCTTACATCACACCACTGACGATGTAGAACATAGTATTACTCATATTATCCATCACTTTGTATGCTAACGATTGTTGCCTATAAGAAACCGCCTCCATCTGCAATGCTCAATCCTTAGAAAATCCACTTCTATCTAATTTAAGCACCAAAATCAGACCTCTTTGAACTTGATCCATCTCCCTCCATCCTTCGGGTCGAACCAGGATCAGATCCTTTCCCTCTCCTTCCCCATATCCGGTGTACTAACACAAATTGGGAAGATCGAAATTATTCAATAGTTTTCGACTCTCCCCTTTAGATTTAATCAAACGGAATGAACGAAAAGGTTCTCAAGAGAAAATATTGGATATGTAAACGACATGACCGCCATAGAGATGAACTTGTAGGCCACAAAAGGGACTGTTGTGCTTTCCATGTCATGTTTCTTCGTATGAGAAGGACTTGAATGCTTGGGTTCTTAGGCTTGAACTTATCAGCAATGAAGATAGTAGGGTAGATATGGCCACCAATCCCTCTAGCAATGAAAATGATCCATAGATCACCTAAGATTCCTTAAAAGATAACAGAGTAATTAGAGAGAGATCTTTCACCCCATGCTCCTCATTAGAACCCTCTGGTTCCCTCTCAAGGGTCACTCTGAGTGTAATCACATGTAGGTGAGTAAGGGACACTATTTTAGGTAGTTTTGCAATAGGTATTTTTGTTTTGGGAAGTTTGGTTGTGTTAGTGCACGATCCGATGTGACCTCCAATCTCCCGAGTCGACCTATAAAATAGATTATCGATCAACTCTAGCCGGTCTGGGCCGATCGATTGAGCTCTGATGCCTAAATTAGATTGCGCACCTACAGATATCTAAAGAACTCAAAAAAAGGATCCCCAGAACTATTACATACCTGCCTATTTATAGTTTTCATATTGTAGATCATTATAGGCCTTTATCGACAGTAGACCTTTATTTCGGTCCTAAAAGTGCTGAGGTGGAATGTCATTTGAATGGACACCTGTCTTGAGGGTTCATGCTGAAGGCGTGACCCTAGCTCACCTGTTCCGCGTGACTTGGGTGGAGCGATCCTTCCTTCTCCCACGTGTTCTTGATCCTTGGCTCTGTTATGCTTAGGTCGGCTTGCCTATGTCGGGGCTCTTTCTGGACGGGCCAACCACATTCCATCCTCCATGTTGGATTGGTTCTGGGTCATGTCTGCATGGTTCTCTCTGTGGCTCGGGTGAGCACGATTGAACCGATCTTAAGAAGACATGTGTCGCAACGCCAGTGGTGAGACACTAGATAGGCGTATCAGGTTGAAATAAAGAATAAATAGGAAATTTGGAAAAATGAAACCCATTTTTTGAAAATCATGTAATTTTCCCATAAAACAAACAAGACAATGGATCCTCTGCATGTACTTGCAGGTGCACATACATGTGAGAGTTAACAACTTATTTCTTTTATTTTCATAAATACCTTTTCTCACCTTGTAAATGACAATAATGAGACATGTGATTGCCTTTTCCACATACATGTAAAAGAACTAAATTCAGAAAAACATAACAAAACCCATATAAGAGGGAGTGTATGGTCGTGGGAAACATTTTCCTAATAAATGAACTAGTCTAGAGAGAGAGAATGAAAAAAAGTTAGGTATTAGCCTCTTATTAGGACATAATTTTTATAACCGTAAAGGGCTTGCTTAATTTAATATTACACATTATATACAAATAAGTAACTAACTAATTCATTCGAACCATTATAACATGCCCAACCTAAAAAATTGCAAAATATGAAGGGAAAAAATTATTTCTTGGTTTGACTCCAATAAAAAAGGTATTAGATGGATTATTTATTAAATTGAAACGTGAGGTCGCTTTAGGGCTTGGTTCATTTCATCCCTCCCTCTTTTCCTCTTTCTTTTTATCGGATGGTGGCCGGGGTTTAGACTTTAGAAGTAATCTCTTTCTTTCTTAATCATTTAAAAACAATCAAAATTGTAATGATCAAACACTTAATGTATCTTTTTGGTAGTAAGTGAGGGTGTCAAATGGGGATCGGGCTCTTCTCCTCCGAGCACCTTATTCGGGGAGTTTCTAGTGAGGTAACCAATGGTGGGGTTGTTGGTAGCATGCCGAGACACACGCCCGGGTAGAGTTAGGCACACATCCCAACGTGCTGCTAACAGCCCTGCCATTGGATGCCTCACTGGGCACTCCCCGGATAGGGTGCTCATAGGAGAGGGGCCAAATCCGTCAAATGGTCGTTTTGGTCCAATTTCGATGGTTTTTTTCAAATTTTATTTTTTTTAGCATTTATCAGTTTGGATCGAAACTTGAACAATAAGGGTTCAATTTCTAAAAACCAAATTAAATCCAATAGTTATAGGTTTGATTATTTTTTATTTTTTATCACTTTTTCTTAACGGGTTCTTGCCAGTTTGCTATCAGTTCAGTTTCGATTTTTCCATATATAAGAAAGAAACTATTGTTAAAATATAAAATTTTTTATCAAGTTTTGGTGAGTTCGGTCCATTTAGTTGATCTTAATGGTTTGTTTTGGGTTTATACCGGTTTCTGAAAACCCAAAAATCAAAATGAATGATAAAGCATTTGGTTTGATTTCGTTTAGAAATCAATTAGGACTTTATTCTAAATTCTGAATACTTGATTTTGCACTGCTTGGTAAACTCCATTTGGATTGAAACTTTACATGTGAAAAAGAGATATTTGTGCACAAATTTGCACCCCACCTAAACTACCACCTTCTTACGCAATTAATATGCCTCAAAATTGTTGTCTTTCATTTTCGACATTAAATGAGAGTTAGAGTACAAATTTGAGACCCATATTCAAGGGTATGGTTCAGATTTTATTTCATTTTTTTTTTCTTGTATTTTTCATAGACCTCAAAATTTTAAAATGCATATATTTTTTCATCAGTTCTTTTGTATATTTGAAACTTTGTTAAAGTCAAAATGAACTCAAATTTGGAATTTGGCCATCTTATTTGTGATTTTTTTTGAATAAATATCTTATTTGTGATTAATAATTAGGGTAGGTTGGAGCATATTTATTTTTAAGAACAACTATTCCAAATCTAAACTATGTTAAAGTTGTTTGGGATATTTCTAATCTCATCTATGACTTTCCCAATTCATGTTATTTTTTAACTTTGTTTATGAAGTTAGGCTTTGCTAGGGTTTATGACTTTTATCGGGTTGACTGTTTTCCTCTCTTTTTTTTTATTGGCTTAGTTTCTTTATAAACAAAAAAAAAACGTAAAAAATAAAAAATCCTAAGTATAAATAAGTGCACTTTTAAAAAAATATTGACAAGAGAAGAAATAATAATAATAGTGATAAATAATGGTAAGGGAATGAGTTCCCTTTGATACCAGAGTACTAATTCTAGCGATTGGAGAATCCCTAAAGTAAATCTTACAATAGGAGGCTATTTAAGAAAAATTCACTATTCTAGATGAATAGTAAATTGTGAGGGGCACACAAAAGGGTTTCGGACACTGTCCATGTGCGAAATCTTTTTTTCTAATTGTAATTAGATATTGTTACACTTATTGATCATTGATCACTTCCCTTTATAATAAATACAAGAACTTCATGCATCATTCTCTTAGAAAACAACTAATACGAACAAGGTTATAGGTATCGGTATCGGTGGTCGTATCGGTATTGGTCACCGTCGATATGATACCCTATTGGCCGCGTATTAGATATAAATTAAAAAAACAAATCACTTTTTGGTCGATATTCTCAATCCAGATCGATATCCTATTGATATCAAACATAGGCGGCGATACCGATACATATCGACTGATATAATACTGATAGCTTAATCCATGGATACGAAGGGCCATCATAAGGACTAAAACAATAAAAGGATGGGTTTTGGTCTAAAACCAGGAGGGTGTAGCGGCCCAACATGTGGGGGTCCAGCCCATTTAGTAATGATCAGGTTGGAATTTTTTCATGCATAAGAACGCCCCATATTTTAGGTGGGCTGCATTTGGTCAGTAACGGTGGCAACACCTAGGGTAGGATCAAGTAATTGCCTTAACTCATCCGCAATATAATTTGCCATCCAATGATAGAAAAGGATTCTGTCCAGCACCCTACCTGCCGGCGGACATGATGGGGCATTGGTGTGAGATGTTGGTAAAGATACCAGGGAATGGGACACTCTAATGACATGAGGTAGTCACCAAGGGCACGACATTGCCCTAGTTCATCTAAATTATCAATCTCATGACTCCTCTAAAGGGGGCCAATCTGTAACCAGAGTTTAGTGTCTCCATTTCCAGGTGTCTTGGTCGCCTTGGTCATCTTGTTTGTGTTGTTTTATGTTCAGATCTCTTTCAACTAGGGTTTTAGTATACAGTATTGGCACTAATATCAGTCACAATCGATATCGATATTGATCTACCGTGTCAGGAGGTTCGCACCATTTTACCTCTTGAAATACCAATACGGGTTTTTTGAAAGAACAAAACAGGAAAATAAAGAAAATCTGCAGCAAGAAAGTTAGAAAACCGGTTCAAAATTTGCAAAATGTCTTGAAAATCTAGAAATGAAATAAAAAACAGATATTAGAGTTATTGTTAAAGAAGTTAAATATCTGAAAAGTTCTCAATAAGATCTAAAGCAGGAGCTTATTCAATCGATTGTTGAGAGAAAAAATATGAATTAGAGTTGACATCATGCTTCTTTGAAGTTTTCCAATTGGAAACCCTTTAGATCAGATCCTTGTCCATGCTAATCAAAGGGTTTAGATCTTCATGGTGAGATATTATACTAAATGGATTTTTAAAGGAAAAATAAGTTTCAAAATAGGGATAAGAGATTTTCCGACATTGGTTGCTCAAAGTCGGGGCTTGTCAGTATACTTTACCGCCATACATTACTCTCTGTCCGATGTGGAAAACAATTTTTTGGTATTGGATCGACGTCATCGGGTACATCATTGGCGTTGACGATCCCTCATTGGGTGCTGTTGCGGCCGAAAAATCTTCTGGTAACGTGTACGACCTGCAAAAGGAGAAAAGACAAAGAAGAAGTCCGGAGCGGACTCTGAGGGGACTCTCCAATACCAAAGTTAGTCCGACGCACAAATAATTGTTCAGAGAAGGGGTACGGAGAGAGCAGTAAATCAGTAAAAGTGAATGTGTCATACCTGGGTCCCCTCCTCCTCTTTTTATATTTGGTGCGGTTATCGAGGCAGTTGGTGGCCTCCTTGTCTCTCACCTTCTGACACATGTCGTAGTGAGGTTGGTTACTTGCCTCAATGAGGGGGACCTCTCCTAGTGGGAAACGAAATTTCTTCCCAAGTGTTGTTAGAAGGAACGGTTTTCTAGTTCATGTTCTGTGCGGTTGCTTGCTCCCCAAGCCAAGTTTGGTTACACGTGTCATGCGATCCGTCTCATCGATTATCGGTTAGGATCTTACCACGTATCGATCGTTGAGTGGTCGGATGTTTTAGGTGTATCACGTGTCGTCCGATAATGACTAGTTTTTTGTATCTTCTTTCTTAGAGAAACACGACAATTGGGTTTTCTTGGACACGTGTTTCTAATGGGCATCTATTAATAAGTGTTCTATAAGCTCCTATTCTCTAGTTTTGGTCTATCGTATATTGTTTTTAGAGTCCCATTGTTTTAGCTGATTGAGCATAATTTGAGTGTGTCTTGAAGTGACCAGTACATGAATATAACAACTACTGAAAGACCTAAAAGACTGTAGAACTCAATGTTAGCCAATTTTTTTCAGGGAGAATAATAGTCTCGTTGACTCCCTTGCCAAGAAAGCTTTGTCTCTAGCGCATGAAACGGTATAGCCTAATTCAGCTCCTTGGATCCGACATCTGTGTAGTTTGGATTCCTTAGCTATTTCTAGCGTTCTTCAATAAATTTGCATAAATAATTATTTTATCTTAGAGATCGATTCATTAAAATCTGTATTGCACCATAGGGGTGATTACGAACTTACGAAGGTGTCAACTTTCAAATTCGGTTTAGACCTCGAGATCTTTTTTTAAACCTTAGGAGAGATGCCATGTGGACGTAAGGTTGAGAGAATAAAGAGTCAAATGAGTTGGGCCAGGTCAGATATGAAAGTAGTGGGTGAGAGTAGATTGGGAATCGTTTTCACTCTCCCCCACCACCAACGAAACTTGTGGCTGAGGAGTATGGAAGGATGAGTGACAAAAGCTAAAACATCTTAATTTCATATTTTGGACTTTTGTGGGAATCAATTTCACCAACAAAAAATTAAAAAAAGATTTTGTGAGAATGAGTACCGTGTGATCTGCCCTTAAATCGTTATCTTCCTTTGTTACAGCACGATACTGTACTGCATCGTGCGATGATTACAGAGATCATGTGCACCATATGGGATTCGTTGTACCACATGATCTCTGCAGTGCCGCACAATATAGTACAGCACCGTTGCTCTAACAGGAAAAGATAAAAATTCCACTATCAATTTTATCAGAAGACACACACACTCTCTCTCTCTCTCTTCCCCCTTCTCGAATCTCCCACACGACCCATAGCCCTTCTTCACTTCAACTCCTCGCCTCACTCTCTCAATCCTTCTTTTCTTTGCATCACCAAAAACAGACAAACATCCATTGATCCATTCCATCTCTCTCTCTCTCCTTCTTTTTCCAGAATCACCCAAAGCAGAAATCACCACTGTAAGTCACTAAGCAACCAACAACAACAACAACAACAACAAAAAAAAAATTTTAAACTGAAAAAGAGAGGATCAAGCATCTCCCTCTGAGTCTTCTTCCCACTACTCTCTATCCAATTCTTTGTAAAACCTTTACATTTCTTCCCTTTTTTCCTTTCTATCGCTTCCATTTCTCTCTCTCTATCATAATCTGTTTGTTGTCACTTGGTTGCTTTCTCGGTTGTGATTCTTTGTATCCTTAATTCGTTGGGTGTAAAGATGACGTTGAAGCAAAGAGAGGAGAAATGAGAGGAGAGAATTATGCGAACACTCTGCGATGTTTGCGAGAGCGCAGCTGCCATCCTTTTCTGCGCTGCCGACGAGGCTGCTCTTTGCCGTTCTTGTGACGAGAAGGTATACCTACCCTGCTTCCTTTGCTGCTTCTTTTGATAATTACTTGATAGGGTTTGGACAATTTCTGGTTTTCGAGCCATCAGAATCCATGAGTTCACTTTTAATTAGTTTGGACTTTGGGGTAAGAAGGCCAGGGATAAATTATCTGATTTAACTTAAAGAAGTTATCTTTTGGGGGATGGGTGTGAAAATTAAGATGGTAGGATATACTGTCATACGTAAAGAGTGGAGTTTGCTGGTTTGGTTCTGAGATCCAATTTTTATTACTTGCCACTGGTGGATACAAACATTTAATGGTTTTAAAGCTTGAAAAATTATCAACTACTAACCTGGCAGAGTTTTTTTGCGATGGCATAAATTCCTCATCACTCCGCAACAAAATTTTTTTCCGAATTTAGAGAAGTGGGTGTTGTTGTTGTTGGTTGTTTTAGTCCTTTTAGAGGTAGAAGGTGTAAAGTTCGTATCAATAATCTAACATTTCCCATGTTAGCAAAGAACCACATTCCCCTGTTCCTGAAAATTCTCTTGTGTATGTGCTCTTTTGTAATTTACAATAGATGGATAGTTAATGTGGTGGTGGCGTTGTATAATGACTGAAAATGCAGTTTGGAAGTTCAACCACGTGGCCTTGTTAATTATATATAAATGTGGCAGCTAGAAAAATGGGCATAGAGACATGGTAGTTGTCTTGTAAGAAATTTTGGTAGATTCACTAGCATGTGTACTTAAACTAGTGCTGGCAATAGGTTTAGGTCTTGTTTTTATTCTCCTGCTCTATACTTATGAGCAGGAGATGTTGGACAGGTTGATTTCTCATAGATCCAAAATTTTAAATGACTGATGTCAATGCTAAATACATAACTTGTTAGGATTGGGTACAGATACAATAGGGCATTCAGCATGAAGCCATGAACTGTTAGTACCTTTAGAGACAAAGGGTTGAAATTGATCCCTCAAATTAGCTGTTGACACTGCAAACTAATTAACATAATGAGATTTCTGTTAGTTTGAAAATTCTTTACAAATAATAAATCCATAATATATCATTCATAAAAATCCATTGAACATCATTTTTCATTTTAGAAAATTATTACATTTAAGAATGTTTGCTAAAGTAATAATACTAACTACAAAACTGTGTTTTTATTTTTATAATGTTTTCTTCAATTGCTGGACCTGCTGAGGAGATGTAAGCAGCCTTTGCTGGCAAGGCCTTTTCTCGTCATTCATTGGCTACAATCTGAGTAAGGGGGCAACGGATTAAGTTATCACCTTTTTGTGGAAGGTGCCTCACTTGTGTGTGAAATACTACTATTATCCCTCTTTATAACCTTCCAATATCTTGATATTGAAGACCGTTGGAGACTTTGTGGGATTTGAGTGAGAGTGAGATGAAAGAGATTAGTACCTATTGAGCCTATGACTCGTGCATTCTTGTGACAACATGTAGTCTGTAGAGTCTGGTTTTTGTTTCATCCAAGTCTCAAAACCTAATGTCCCCAATATGGGCTTTGGTTCTTTCCCTAAAAGGCATTTGGGATACAACTGTAATTCGTAATTGTAGGTGAGAATTAAAATATCTCACGGACCAACATGTTTCGCTAAAAAATTCACGGGGCCAACTCTTGAACAATTCCAGAATTAACCCAAATTCAAAATTGAAGTTTCAACCAATTGTCCAGTTCTGGGATAATTATGAGGGGTTGGAGACCTGGTGCAGCTTATATCCCATTCCCATCTCAAATGTGGGCTCACCTGCCATCTAATGGAGTAATGGTAAATGACCCCCACATTTGAGTAAGATCAATGTGCAATTGTCATGCATCCTAACGTAATGCTCCAATTATGAGAATTCCAGCGAAAATTGCAATCCTAGAGTAGGCTGAGAATTCTCAGAATTTGATTTGTACCCAAACATGACCTTTGAATTGGAGGCTCTTTTGAGTGAAAAATGATAAGACATTAAGACAGTCAACATGTTGTGAGAAATCTGTGGCTGATCCATGTCTAATAATTGAGGCAGATGGGGAATCTGTAGACTACCTTTTCCACTATAGTATAAATCTGGTGCCTTCCTCCTCCCTCCCCCTAATAACCAGGAGATTTTATCAGTTATTAGTAAATGCTATTAATATATTGAAAAAATGTTTTTATAGTCGTTCGTATATATAATTCTCTTAAAAGAATTATCTATTAGTAGTTAATAGAAATATTGGGTAACAAAAAGTATGGAATCAATTCGGTTGCTTAACTATTTTATAGAGAAGAGATCATTTGTTTAAAAATATCAATTATGTGGAGAACAATTGTTGTTTGATTAAGGTATTCACTGTTCTCAATGGATATCATGGACTGTAGGTATTTTTGGTTTTGGTAGTATTTCCCCCTTGATAAGAAGGGGAAGTACTTGTGGAAACACATTTTCATCTTAGTCCTTCTGGGCATTATATGGGAAGTTGTCAACTCTAGATCTTTCACCAACTTTCACTCGCATGACATGACTGATTGGGTAACTAGTAGCTAGCCTGTCAAGAGACCATTTAGTGGTCTATATTGATCAAAAAAGGAAAAGTAACAAACAAAAGACTACTTAATGGATGGCAAATGATTTAAGAATCAGGTATATGACAAATTAGTTAGAGTGAAAATGTCTTGGGGACCGCAGGGTCAGACAGCTAGAGGATCTCCTAGTTTGATGGGCCTCATGGAGTTAAAAGTTCCTTTTTAAGCAATGAAATAAAAGATACTGTGTGGTGTGATGCACTTGGGAAGAGAGGGGGGGGGGGGAAGGTTTCCGCCAGGTAGCTGACCTTGGGCCTCCTTACATTACCCTAAATTGATACATAAAAACATATATCAAATAGTTGACACCTAGTCGACTGACAACTAGGTGTGTGTTGTTTCGTTGTCCATGGCCTTTCTACTTGGACAGAGTTTCCACCTTACAAAAATTGAACCGTATATCTTATGGGAACCTGATTTCCTGATTCTAGCAGCCTTGACAGCTACCTGATTCTAGCAGCCTTGACAACTACCTGTTAGATGAAGTTGCTGCAAATTAAGCATGTTTAGATGCAGATGAATCTTGTTGATGGCAATGAAGGGGAACTGTTGGAGACCCTCAATAACCTTCAGATTATCTTCATTTGTGGGTTTAATAAAGGCGGTCTATTTACTAGGCACTTGGTACCTAACTTAATTTCAGCTAGTACTCACTGGGAAACTTGGTCTTTTTGGGCAATAGTAGTGTCTGGTACATTTATCTATAGATTCTTTGAGCTGTATTTGGCCTATAGGCTTTGGAGGTTGTCTGTGGTTTTTGCTTGGCTTCCCCTCAATGTAGATATACTATTAGATGGCAGAGGTTCATCAGTTATTGTGGGCTTGATCTCTTCTTTATAGGAGAAATTGGAGTCTCATGCTTCATCAGGGAGGTATGTGTTGGCTTTTTAGAGATTCTTGATCCAATGGAAATCTAGTTTCTTCGTTCCCTTGCAGATGGTGTTGCCGGAAATGAGGTTCTAGATATGCATATTGAACCCATTCCCCTTTTCTGATGCATTAGACGTCTCTCATTTTGTGGCTGCCATAGCTCCTTTGCAGAGATTTTATTGTTCTCCTTGGATCCCTGTACACACTCTCTTTTGATATATTTACTTTTTTGTTATCGAAAGGTAGATCTTTGGAATTGGGATGCTCAATTTTGATAGTTATTGTTATCTGCCTATAGTTTAAAAGAAGTCATATTTCAGCAGTTATTGAAAGATTAGTTCGCAATTTTTTTGAATCATACGACTAGTGTATTTTAGGTTTCCAAACCTTAATGAAATTTTAACACTACCAAACTGCTATCATTTCATTGCGAGCAAAAATTGTGATTATGACAATAAAGATTGCAATGGTGCTTGGAACTGTCCCCATGAAATTTTGTTTTGGATTGTGTTTTTCCTAGGACAATTATTATTTTGCATTGTGAACCAAGTCTTTTACTCCAAACTCTTGCTGGAATTTGATCCATGTTTTATAGCATATCGTTTAGTATTTTTCTGTATTTGAGTGGCAGGTCCACATGTGTAACAAACTCGCTAGTCGACACGTGAGGGTCAAGCTAGCAGACCCTAGTGATGTTCCTCGTTGTGACATATGTGAAAATGCACCTGGTATGTGTTTTATCCTTTTTACTTTTAATTTATTGGTGAGAAATTATTTTCTTCTTCTTGTTGAATTGTTTGATGTACCTAACGTGTTTTTCTTGAATTCTCCTGGAAACTGGATGTAGCATTCTTTTACTGTGAAATAGATGGAAGTTCCCTTTGCCTGCAATGTGATATGATTGTACATGTTGGAGGTAAAAGAATGCATGGAAGATACCTCTTATTGAGGCAAAGAGTTGAGGTTTGTGACTATATTTTTCACCATGGATTTGGTTATTGCATTATGTGAAATCCTTGATAGAATTCTCTCTTTTTCCATTCTGCAGTTTCCAGGGGATAAACCTGGCAAATTTGAGGAACTGGCCTTGCAACCTATGGATCAGGGTCAGAATAGAAGGGAACTCAATCAGCCTCCTAAACTGACTATGAGAGAAAATCTACAAAACCACAGGGTCTCTACCCCAGTGCTAAATGTTGACACCGACAACCATGGAAAGATGGATACCAAAATGTTTGATCTAAATGCTAGGCCAAATCGGGTACATGGGCAAGCTTCAAATAGTCAGGTATGAAAGTGTTATGGTGTGACTATAACTAGGGATGTCGGCAAGTTGAGCTTTTGGCGAGGCCACAAGCAACCAGGCTATTTTATTTTCTTTCACAGACCCATGCTACTGGGGACGTACGATGGGCTTAAAGTTAGTTAATGTCTTCTCCTAGCCCATTACATGTTAAAGTTTGGATTGGTGTAGGGCCTTGGTCAGACCTAATTCAATTTTGGCTAAATGCTGAGTTTATACTGATGGGTAGTACAAGTTGGGTATTGGAGAGCTGGCTCAAGCACCGCTAACTTGGTGTAAATCCTTGGCAGCTCTAAAAGTTTGTCTAATTTAGATCCTTCATCTTTTTTTTTTTCTTTCTTTCTAATGTGTGTGTGTGTGAATTTAGGGAATGTAGTCTATTGATCTTTCAATTATATATATATAATAATTATTATGTCTTCTTGTAAATAAAGGCACATGGCGTTGATGTTCTAAGTGACAATAATCATGAAGCAAGTGTGGTTCCTGTGGGATCTTTCGAAAGAGAGACTGAGAAGTGAGCAAGGTATCTCCTATACCTTTTACTAATAGTAGTTTAGTTCACATTTCCCTTGTTTTATAAAATGGATGCTATGAGTTCTGAGGTTTGGGAGAATAGGGACTGTCATTAATGGACCTCAGTCCGAATTAATTGGAGGAGGGCATCAGCAACCTATGTAATAATCCATAAATTTGTCATGGGGAAATGTTGTACCATTTTTTTTTTTTTTCAATTTTTGGGAGTGTTTCAACATGTAGTGAGTGCCTGTCCTTGAAATAGTGGGGAGAATCAACTGTATTGTGATGTCCCTTGAAATATTGTGAGATTCATGATAAAATATGAATCTACTAAGCATTTGTCTCTACTAAGCATTTATCTGCTATTCTTAGAAAATCGCTGACATTAATTTCTAAGTTGTTATTTATGCCTTCAATTCATATACGATTCTAACACTGACCTCTTAAAGTTATGGGGTTCCTGACTTCACTCTTGGGATACCTTGTAGGTTTACGCGGGTAAACTAATTGTTGCTTCAACTATGTGCTCAAACTGATGGCTTCCATCTTGCTTTGAACTTTATGAACTAGCAGAAGAAAGAAATAAAGACATGCATGGGAGAACTACCCTTGTGCTTTGTTCAGTTACCCATGCTGAGGGCCTTCAGCTTTGTCTCTGACCAACTTCAATTGCCACACAGAGAATAGGGATAATTGTCCATGGTTAAAACAGATGAGATTTTTGTGAACATTCTCCTCCATAATGCATGACAATTTCATTTGGCCGTAAAGAAGAGGTGAGGTTCATCTTTATAAAGATTCTTTGATCTCATGTGCATTTGATGCACATGTGTAGGGTTTGCTCAATTCATATCCATAATGCAATCAATCTCCTATGCAGGATCCATTCAAATGTTGTAAGGTAGAAATAACAAAAGTAAAAAACCTTAGAAGTTACTCTTAATTTGGAGAGTGAGTGAGTGCCTGGGATTTGAATCCTCTGTAATTGGAGATGTAAATTCCTGATTTCGACTCCAACAGCACACCCCAGCTTACAAGCCGCAGCAATGGACAAATTTTAAGAAACCTTTTATTTAGCAAAGAAAGAAAGAACCGCTACACCTCAAGAAATTGACAGAGAAAAATGAGAACAGATCTTTCTCAACTCTCTAATCTTGTAAAAGTAAAATGATGCCACAAGAACAAAGAGCACCTTGGCATGTCAAACAAATATCAGCTTAAAAAAAGAAAAGCTACGATCTCAAAGATCCAAATAGAGCTTACCGGCCAACTTTTATAAAACCAGTGTTAGATGATCTTTTCGGGATGAAACCCCAATCATAAACCATACAGTGAACCCGGAATATCTACGATTCAACAATTCATAGATAAGAGATTTATGCGTACCTTACACGATATGTTGTTCTTATGTGTGTTATACAGTCTTCTGCCCATCTTTGTTGTTCTTATGTGTGGGTCCTGTGGGACGAAGAAAGGAATATTGAAAATAGACTATAAGGACCCAAGACTACAATATTTCTCAATCCTAGTTAACTTCCAGTATAGGATTGGCGTATCTCTATTAGTGAGACATCGAACTGATTTATATATAAGATTTGGCTCCTCTACTTGGAGGGCATCACCCAATGTGTGTCCAATGAGGCATTCAATGGTTGGATTATTGCACACATCTGATGGTTGATTGGGTGTGCATCGGGAACCGTAGCACAGCCCAACCCAAAGATGTCAACATAAACATGTAGCATATTGATCCATCTCCCTATTGCCCAGGAAATTATGCGTGTTGGATGTATGGTTTCAGAATACGGTATCTGATTCGCCATATTGACCAATCAAATTATCTGATATGATCGATACGTATCAGTCTAGAACGATACCAATATTTAAAAACGTGATCGGAACTTGGGTGAGCTTACTAATCATTGGTACCCAACCAGAGACGCAATCGTTTTCGGTGGAGACCGATCTCGACTCCTACCTATTTGTATCGGTTGATTTGTACTCGATTTCTATGATTAAGGCAGAATTTGGCCGATTCTGACCGATCTAAACCAATTCTGAACTGAAGGATCTCGATTTCGTTCTTTTAAACCTGGTTCCAAAACTTGGAGCAGAATGCGTTGGAAAGCGGGAAGGCCGGATGTTTGCGTAGAGCCCAACGTTTAAAAATCAAAATCAGATTGATTGGATCAGTTGAATCGGCATAAATGGCCGTAATTGATCCCAATTTCACCCGATCCAATTGACAGGAACCGATTCGATCCGATTCTGAGCTTAAAATCCTAGGTTGAACCTGGTGTTTGGTAGTTGTTAGGACGTAGCTTTTGTTCCCCGTCTGATGCTGCGAAGGAAGCAAGACTTTTGGAATTCCGCTTGCCACGTGGACGTAGGAAAGATACTCTAATGGAGTCCGATAATTTTCGAAACAAAAGCAAAATCGCTGAGATCATTGGGTTCTCTGAAGTCTTCACTCTTCAGGGAGGAAAAAGGAAAGGAAAATATGAAATAGCAACTCGATAGCAGAGTCGAAGACGCAAAAGAAAGATAGAACGACGTAGAAACGCTGAACGAAGAAGGAAATGGAGGTATACTTGCTTGTACCTCTCTTGTTCTTGTTGTCATTCCATGGTGTCGTTGAATCTCGAGTGTTCCTTAAGACAAGTAACAGCGCATACCTGACCAAGGACGAACTGTGGTTCAATCAAACACTCGATCACTTCTCCCCATACGTAAGTTTTCCTTTTCGCACTTTTTTTCCTATTTATTTCCATTCCTGATGAAACATATACTCAGTTTGATGTTCGCGCTCATTGAATTTGATGATCATTCAGCAAACAAGAAATTGATAAAATTCGATTATATTGAATGCCTTTGAGAGTGGTGGTGGAATCGGACATAGCTCTCTAAGTTTGAAAGAAATTGAAACTAAACTTGTTTATGTCAGAAATTCACGCCTCGCATTAATCCTTCCGAATGAAATTTATTCATCAATTCACAATCCCAATGTGTGTGTGTTTCATAAAAATGTTGAGCATCTTAATGTTGGAGTGGTTTCATTTGCCATATTGTATTAACAATGACTTCTTTATCTTAGTATAAGTTTTTCCATTTGAAATCTTTAATTGGTAAGTGAGAAGTTATATATCAATCAATGAGGTTATTGAAGGTGTCTGATTGATTTGTTTGTTTTTGACATACTGATAATCTTAATTCATGTTAACGCATAATCTGAACATTGAGGTTCTCATAATGGGATATTCTATCCTGACCGTGTGACTAACCACTATGGAGACTGAAGCGCTCTTATTTGGGTGACTAATAGTTTGCCACTAAGAATATGGCCTGATCGTTTATATGATCATAATTCATAAATTTCTCTTTTATGAAAATTTTTCATTTCTTCAGATAGTTATTGATTATATTTTAGTCCATGATAAAAAAAAAAAGTGATTGCTCAGACGGCTATATTATACATTATTGTGGTTGCTTTTGTTATACAAAGTTTTTGATATGGTCTTCTGTTTTTCATCAATGACTCAAGAGTCAATTGTGCTGTACTTAGAACTTGTACACTTTATGATCAAGTATGTGCTCAAATAGAGAAGAAACATACAGATATGCTTTTGATACAATTTTCGCCAAATTCTGTATTGCGATTGTAATGCACTCTCCGCTCAGAGACCATACGACTGTACTTTAATATGGCCAATAAAACATTATATCAATAACTCTCAGTCCATGTAGTAACTGTTTTTGTCCTTACAGAAAAAAGTATTTGAATGAAAAAAAAAAGCATTATGCAGATAATCTCATGTATTCGCAGGATCACCGTCAGTTTAGACAGCGGTACTATGAATTTTTTGACTACTTCCAAGCTCCTGATGGACCTATATTTTTGAAGATCTGTGGTGAAGCCTCATGCGATGGAATTTCAAATGACTATATCAGTGTAAGTCCTAATGTCTACTTGTAACTGTGGATTGTTTTGCGTGGAAGGTTTTCATTCTGGGAAGTTTGTTTCCTACTTGGTAAGAGCAATATTGTTGGCACTTGCTTTAAAGGTATAACCTACAAGTGTACAAGTTTCATGGCCAATTTAAAGTCTTCTCTTCTCGAAGATATTTATGTTGGAGTTGGCACTTGCTTGTGTCAGTTCCAATAAGGATGGCTCCTTATCTTCTCTTGATGCAGCAAGGACATGTTTTAAGAAATTTATGTTAAAAATTGGAGTATGTGATGTGAATGGCAGCCATTCGGAAGCATCTGATTAAGATGGGTACATTGGCAAATGTGATACTCATCCTGATAGAGACTCTATGGATAGTCATCAAATAGAATTTTTTAGCTTTCTCTTCTACTATCAATGATTTTCTTAATCCCTGTGAGGGTTTAATCTGTCTTTTCGTCAAAAAATTTAAAAGCAACATATTTGATCAGATGTTACTGTGAGGAGAGGTCATAGAAGTTAGAAACCTAACTGAATTGGTCAAATATAGATGCTCACTGATTGAGCTGCGCCGAAGATGAACTGGGCTAAGTGATCTGCCAAAGGATGTAAAGTTATAGCTGAATCAACTCAAATGTATAGCATAGTATCCTTGCTTTAGATGGGCACTTATATTTATGCCCTGTTCCTTTATCAACGTTTGCATCCATATTCATAAATGGTCATCTTTGATTTTCAGGTTGAAATCATATATTGTTGATTTGCTATCATGGTTTAATATACCCTTCCCCATCGTAGAGATTATGTTGATACTGCAAGGAGAGGATACTATACAAAGTTGGAATGTCCAAATCTTGGAGTATCGTAACTTATTACTCCTTATTGCCCTGAATGATTACATTCTCGGCGATTAATATACCATATGTTACACTACCCTATCATAGAATGCAACATGTGCTGGGATACTAAATGGTTACTGTAGCATGATTTAAGGATCAAAATCACCAATCAAAGTGGGAATAACGGATTGATGAATGACAATTGACTGTTCATTTTTTTTTTCTATTCGGTAAGTTTTATTATATATGTACAAATATCAGTTCCTGGATCTTGCACACTATTGCAAGACTTAACTAATTCAGATGAGATATTGTTGGAAGCAAATTATTAGAAGAGGAAGGAAAAATACGGGGATCATGAAGAAGGATTCCAAATTTTGACAAAAAGGCTTTTCAAATCTTTCATCTAATTGATATGCCTATGTATTTACATTTCTACCTACCTGATCAACAAACCTTTGTTATTTTTATATTTGTGTAGAAGTTGTAAAAATTATATTTTTTTGAAACAATTATGTATTTCAGGTAAAATCAGTAATAATGTTATTTTCACGACATTAATTCCTGATCAATTATGTTATTGGGAATTGGATTCAAATGTGTTTGTTTAATTGTTTTGAGTAACTCATTTAAACTCTGAACAAGTTCTTATTTAATGAATAGTAGCATGTTTAATTTTTTCTACGCATTTTAGGAACATTCATAATATGTGAAATAACTTTGCTAATTTGCTGCAATTTTCCAAATTGAGGTTCTTGATGCTTAGCTATATGCAATTCCCCCCCTCCCCCCCCCCCCCCCGCCCCCCAATAAACTAACAGGTCTTGGCAAAGAAGTTTGGTGCTGCTGTGTTATCTCTTGAACATCGATATTATGGGAAGAGTTCACCTTTCAACTCACTGTCAACAGAAAATCTAAGATATCTTTCGTCAAAGCAGGCTCTTTTTGATTTGGCTGATTTCCGTCAATATTATCAGGTATTTTACAATCTATTTTTCCACAATATGCTGTTCTATTAGGAAGTTCACTAACCTACTGACTTGACTAATACATGATAATGTTTGGTTGCATTTTCATTTTTGTTTTTTACCGTTTGTATGTTCATGATCTTACTTTTATCATTTCTCTTTCTTAATTGTTAGGATTCCATATCAGCCTAGAAGTGATAATTTGGAATCATGGGAATATTGAAAAGGTTTTGTGCATTCTATGAACTGAAGCTATTACATAACATTAGTACTAAAGGAAATATCCATATCAGTAAAAATACAATGTGTGAGGGATTTATGTGACATGTAAGAGTTCAAGAATCATTTTCATCATCATCGCCTTATCCCAATTATTTTGTGTTGTGTGGGAAGTCCGCTTATATCTAAGGACCATATCTTCTTCAGGAATTATCAATATTTTCTAGGACTTCCTAGCTCATGTCTACTTGTGCATTACTTGTGTGTACCAAATTTGACAAAATCCCAACAATGGACCATTGAGGGATGTGATGTGATTCTTGTGCAAAAGCTTTATGGAATCAGTATTCAGTAAGCCCCCTCCTTATTGTGATGAAGATTATACATAAGCTTTTGAACTCCTTTGGCTGGTAGCAGCCAGGAGGTGCACCCTCATTGTTGCAGCGCTGGTGGATGGTTGAAGCCAGAGCATTGGAACATGGTTCCATCTGCTGTCTACTGGTGTTTCAGGGACTAAGAGCTATTTAGTTTTTTGAAGATGTCTATGGCAACAAGGAAGGATCTTAGAGGATCCAATCTGAGTCATTCGAAAGAGGTTGGATATACCCTACCCCATCGTGTCTGTGGACTTCTATTCAGAAGGATCTTAGAGGATCCAATCTGAGTGATTCGGAAGAGGTTGGAATAGCATCAGTTTCTGTGCATCTTCCAATGCTTGACTTTTTGCTTTTCTTTTTGGTGGCTTTAGTATGGAAATTTTAGTTAGGACAAAAGAAACGACATAGAGGAAGAACAGATCATACTATAGTCTATATTATGCAGGCATTCACTAATCCGACAGTCTAGTGTTATCAGAAAAGGTAAATGTACCACTTCACATGGATAATATGCGACTTTCTTCTTTGGTTCTTCAGGCCACTTTATATGGCTCCAGTGTCGTTCTCAAATGTCATTTGTTCTATTCCTTCCATAAACTGTATAATAGCAGTCCTTGTCCTCCAAAGCCTATGGCATACAAAACCCAAAATAATGGTCCAATTAATCCCCTTTGCCCTTAAGAAAGCAGTCCACAATGGATGCGTAAAAAAGGTAGTGTAACAGAAGATGGCAAATGTATACGACCTCTTCTTATCAAGTGATTCGTAGTATGAAGCTTATAGAAGGTAGTTGTCCATAGGAAGCAGGAGGTTTTGGTAGGAAGTACATTTGACCAAAAGTGATGAATAAGGAGAAAGATCAGCAGTGGAGTTGGAGAGGGCCTGAAATCCTATTCATCATGCCTAAGAGGATGAATGAGGGAGTGAGGGACTGAACCTCTTACTCATTGAAAGGTATTGTATATTGTAAATGTATAAGCTATAAAAGCTTATTTAAGTGTGTTAACATTTCTCAGGTGTCTTGGCCTCTCTTTAAGTTTTTAATACAGATTTCACTTTCAGTTACTAATGATACAATTTTATCATGCTTCAATTTTGCATGTGGTATTTCTATTGATATGACTTATGGGATATGCATTTCACTTGCAAAAATTCTCTGCATGTTGCAAGAGGCTGCTTTTATATTTTGTGACTGATTTCTTCATGCGTTATCCATTATTATTTCTAACTGCTAAATATTAATTATTCTGCAGGAATACTTGAATATGAAGCTCAATCAATCAAATGTTGAGAACAGATGGTTTGTTTTTGGTGTTTCTTACTCTGGGGCTCTTAGTGCTTGGTTCCGTTTAAAATTCCCTCACTTAACATGTGGAAGCCTTGCAAGTTCTGCAGTTGTTCTTGCTGTTTACAACTTTACTGATTTTGATAAACAGGTGCTTAACTCCACTGCCCACTTGGTAGTAATGCATCAGGGAGAGCTCTAGCTAGGCTGTATTTTTTTTCCTAGAATAATTCCCTTGTTTAGTAATTTTTCTTTTTGAACTTCATGATTGCAATTTCGGAAGGCAAGTCTCTGTGCACCTTTGCTTCTCAAGGTCCTCAACTCCTCATGATTTCATTTTCCCAAATTTTAACAACAGATTGGAGAGTCAGCTGGTGCTGACTGTAAAGCTGCATTACAAGAAGTTACTAAACTTGTAGATGAAAAGCTTGTGTCTGAAGGAAAAGCAGTAAAAACTTTGTTTGGTGCAGCTGAGGTACAAATCTTCCTTGTAAATGTTTATTCTGATGTACCCTATTAATTGTACGAACTGTGAAATGAGGACACTATGGTTGCAAGCTTTTCTTCCCAGAGATGCTATACAGTTTGTTCATATTGATATTTTCCTTTCCCCCTGCTTTTTTGTTTTATTTTCATGGTAAATCTTTTAACTAATAGTCAATGTTCTCCAATCAGTCTAATTTTTCCTGTGTGTTGTTTTGTGGTCATGTCATATGTTCTCTTGCTTGGACTGGATGGCCACTCTAGCCTTCCCAATGCTGCATTTGGTGGCATCTTCATAATCTGGTAGTTGATTTTGTTGAGGTTCTTATTGTTGTGAAAGTAAAAAAATGCTAGTTCTTGTGGAGATAAAGCATGAGGAATTAACCAGAGGATTGACCTTATGTTGGAAGCTTGGGCCCAGCTTATTACAGAAGGCCCATAGAGAAGAGAAAGAACTTAAGATTATACTCTATTATAAGACATTATAATTGATGCCGGAGTCATTTATGCCTAAAAGATGGATTCCACAAGGATCCTGATACAGATGCCATTTTTTCTGAACTTTGCCCTAGTTCTAGTGAATATCAAACTGGAAAAGAAACACTTTTCGGGTCAGAATAGTTGTTGAAGGTCAGGATCTTAGGAAGCCCTACATCAAGCTGTATGGAGAAAACCACTTCAATGAGACAAATAGAAGTATGGATTTATTTGGGAGTGGGGGTTGATGAGTGGACATATGATCTACTGTATCTGCAAATTATGAAGGTCGAGATTGTTTTAGAAGTAAGGAAGTCTTATATGCTCTGTACTTTGGACTTTGGAGTATCTATGAATTTGTGCTATCCAATAAGATCTAGTCTACAGCATCATTCATTGTGATTTCCTTTGATTATTCACCATGCTATTGGTCTGTCAATTTGGGTGGGTCAACACCACCAGGTTAGACCTATCCTGATAACCCATTCAACTGTTCCCTAGACTGTCTCTAATTAAGTATCAGTTTTAGTCATTTCTGTGTGTAGTGTTTTGGAGTCATGCTCAAGCTTCAACATAAGCCAGATAACTGTTTAGAATGAGCTGAAAATTCAAAGTATCCTTCATTGTTATATTCAACTGGTGTAGATCAAGAAAGGTTCAAGCACAAGGATTCACACCGGAGTAAGCCCAAATGGGTTAAATAAGTAGCCTAATTGGTTATATGGGCCATGGGTTTAGTATTTTTTATGTTTACTATTGGAATGGGCCTATTTTGAAAGCCCGTATATGAGGGATAAGTGACCCATACGAATTTAACTTGTTAGTTGCATCTAGTCCTCCAAAGTTGTGAAGTCTTGAGGATATTAATAGGTTCTTGAAGATGCCATTAGGTTAGTTTTATTGGTAGTTGTGAAAGACTTTGAAATGTAAAAGCCATTAAATATCTTGACAATGTAAATCTTGGAAATGTATAGGCCTTTAAGTCTAGGATAAAGTCCCAATGAGAGTCTAGAACTCTCCTAACCTCTCTATAAAAGGGCTGCATATAAGCATTTTGAAAGAAAAAAAAGTTAAGAATTTGAATGAAATTTGGTTTTTACCATTATTCTGTGAGAAACAGAGCTGCAGTGAGATTCTGTTCCTGGTGAGTTGCTAGAGTGGTTGGTGAGATACTAGCCTAGGCTTGGGGTGAGACTCTACAAGTCGTATCTTTCTTCTTCTAGCTTATTTGAAGATATTCCCTGTTGTGCATCTTCTCTTATTCAAATCTGAAGTTTCTCTTAAACCTGATCACTTTTGGGTGTTGAGCATAGTTAGTAAGTTTAGGTACAGCAAAAAAAACTGGTATGAATACGTATGAGTATTAAACGGACTAGACGGAAATAATACTTTCTAAAAATCCGGCACAAAAAATCAGTGTACAGTAATAATATGGTATGTGTTAATACGATTCTCCGAGATAAAAAATCTGGACATAGTTTTACCATGCAACAATCATGTACATCATTCAATAAATACAATAATGCATCACAAATTTATCAAAGAGAAGAAGAATACAGCAGCCCGTAAAGTGAGGGAGAAGAGAAACAACTAAATACACAAGAACAGGGTCAAACCCTCAAGAAGGGGAGGGGGCCTGAAGAAGAGAAAGTGGAAGGTCTCTGGTAGCAACAATATGCCTGTTCCTCGTGGAATCAATACAAGAAGAAGAAAGTGCTGAAAGATTGGCTTTAATGTCGAAGGAAATGGAGTTCCAAAGCTGCCAAATAGGACGAGAGTTGGAGGTCTATTTCCTCAGGTTACGCTCCATCCAAATCTGGTTGATGACGGCACTGAAGGCAAGCTTACCCATGACATTGACGATAGTAGAGTCGGGAAAAGACATATCCACCCAAATCCATTACCTTTGGAAAGGGAGAATCCTCCGAGTTCTTGGTCAACATTTTGATAGGACCCCTTTCCAAATAGAAGAGGATAGGGGACAAGCAAAAGATGAGATGGTCAATATGTTCTATTGCATTCCAACAGAGGCAGCACAAGGGCGAAATGAGGATCTGACGATGGATGAGGAAGGACTGTATTGGGAGGCAGTTGGAGAGGGCCCGCCAAATGATGAAACTGTGGCGAGGGATGTGGTGTTTGAACCACACAAGATTGCGCCACAGGGAAAGCGGGACCTGGGTCCGAATGAAGTCCCAAGCTGCTTTAGGTCTGAAGAGACCTGAAGCAACAGGACCCCACATGATATTATCTCTACCTTAGATCCTTCTGGTTATGGAAGGCAAGACATTCCACACACTAGAGAGCATAGGGGAGGAGGAGGTCGGTGGGGACTAAACACCAAGACTAATGATGTCAACTACCATAGACTACTCCACCGAAATTTTGCGTTTTTGTGAAATATTTCGGTAACCTTGAACCTTGGCTACATGTTTGTGCTTAGAAAATGTATTGCCTTATTTTCTGTTGTTGAGAACTTTTTCATATACTTGGATTCTGGTTTTAATCAAATTCTTCTGTAGCAGCAAAGGGTTTAAGCTAGATTTTACGCTGTTATTCTCAAGTGAGTAAGGCAGGGCCGATCTGTTCTCTATAATTCAATGTACACTTGTTGGACTTTTTTTCAAAGAAAATGTATCCTTATGGTTTGACAGTCTGACGGAGAGAGTGTTCTTGGGTTGACCTGTAAAATATAAAATGTCAAATGCCTTAGGCACTCACTTTCTTAAACTGAAAAGAAATGCTAGGAACAGCAATAGAGCACCTTCTCTGTAAGATCAACTCTAGTGTTTTCTCTAATAAATTTGTTTTGTGGTCTTGCCGAACTTTGTTGTGCTGTAACTCTTCTCTAGGGCTTTCTGCATGAAACTCATCTGAGTTGGTGGCGGGAATGTGACCGAGGTCCACCCAACAATGTGGTTTTTTTTTTTTTGGAGGGGGTGGGGGAATTGCCATTTTGAGATGTAAACTGTTTGTGGGAGATATCTTTGCACTATTATGGTTTAGGGATAGCTATTTTAGCTGTGCCCTCATGGAGGTTTGAGTTATTATTTCTGTTTTTTTTTCCTATTAATAAAGCATCACTTATCTTTCAAAAAGGGGGAAATGAAAGGCAGTGAAACGGAATTTGGGGAAGGAAGGAGGAATAGAGAGTGGACGAGGAGGGACAAAAGGAAGAAGGGAAACCATATCTGGTTTTGTATTACCCCAAGAAGTACTTCTTTAAAATACAATTTAATTTCAACGACTGCAATTCTAGGGGGCAAATATAACTGATCCCTACCCTTCCCATCAAGAGATACCCTTTAGATGTGCTCATCCAGAGAAGTCACTCCCTAAGTGTAAACTGGGAAGGTCCTTACACATACTTTTTGTACTCCATTCCAGATCCTTCTTCCAGCCTCTCTTGTGACATTTGAAACAATGGGTTTTCATGCTTTGTTTTAGTTACTTAGTCAAACGCCCTGAACTCATACACACACACATGGATGTCTAAACTATTTTCCCATGAATGGTATTTCCGATATATTTTGCTTCCCCACTCAGATTGTTTTAGTTACTTAGTCAAACACTCTGAACACATACACATGTGTTTATACTCTTTTCCTATGAATGGTGTTTCAGATATATGGTGCTTCACTCAGTCATTTATCATCTCTGTTTTTTTATATAATATACTTTTGGAATAGATCTTTTGTGTTCATATTCTTCATCCCACTTGTGGATCTTTTGTCTATGGTGCAGCTTAAAATCGATGGTGATTTTCTTTTCTTTCTGGCAGATGCTGCAGTCATAGCGGTACTCGTTATTTAGTATGAGAAGCTATTTAAAGTGCATTTTCCTTGTACTTCTTCTCTAAATATGTGATCAATTTGTTGAAGCTTGCAGTTTCAATATGGGAATCCGGATATTCTATGTTCCCCTCTTGTTGAAGCGAAGAAAGATGGAAAGAACTTGGTGGTATGCTCCTTTCTATAGAAAAACATTTAATATTCTGCCATTAGTGGATACTTAAAAGGCTATGGTGAAGCGTTTTCATCAATAACTTATATTTAGAATGAGCCTTGTGCTACATAATTGGCATTTCTCATGCACGAGAAAATAATATCATTTAGATCTTGATTTTGGTGTTACTGGTGCTGGGGTTAGGTATTGGACTAATCTTGGTTTTATTAGTGCCAGTTGCTGTTCTCAAACCACAACTGAATCAGAATTCAGTCGAGAATGCTAACTGCGAGACTTAACTGTGTTTACAGCCACATTTCTTTTTTTATATTGGCTAACTTTGATAAGTCAACATTGCTTCAATGAGTTACTTTATGTGTTGCATGCTACAAAAACCTACATTGTAGGACACGGCCCACATACAAACCAATTGATTGAACGGTCTGGACTCTGGATTTATTTCTCAGTATTGATATAGGGTAAAACCATAGGGGTTGTTGGACTTCGAGGCTACATTCTCACTGTTTAAATTGATGTATGTGTTTTATGAAAAACTGCATTTTGATTGCCTGTTTTATCCCAGTCTTATGGCTTTGAACCTTAGAAAGGGACTTGAAATCTATCACAATATTTGCAGTATTTTCTAGAATCCTTTTGGTCAAAACTTTCAGATGACAAGATTTTTCGTATGAATACTGTTATTTCACTTATTAACAGAAATAGCTCTATTATTTGTGCCAAGCTAAAGAGTTTTTTATGACATTTGGTTTCTGTGGTTGTTTAACCAAACATGTGCACAAATTTTCATATCTTTGCAGATAGCGGCTTTTAGATCTGAAGATTCATCTGTTTTTCTTTTTCCAGAATCCAGATATTGGTGTTTTGCTTTCATTATTTTTACATGGCTTTTAATCCAGGATGCATATGCCAACTATGTGAAAAACTATTACCTTGGTAAATTTGGAGTTGAAGTTCAAACATATGATCAACAATTCTTGAAGAACACATCTATCAGTGAAGGCAGTGAATCTAGACTATGGTGGTTCCAGGTTTGCACTGAAGTTGCTTATTTCCAGGTGGCACCTTCCAATGATAGTATTCGCTCTTCAATGGTTGACACGAGGCATGTCTTGTGCTTACCCTATTCTGAGTTTAGTCTACTTGTATCATTATCCCTTACTCGCAAAAGGGAAAAGTTAAAATTAATTTGAATTTTGAAGCGTTGAGAACATCTTTTGTTTATATTTATATTTCCCATGAAAGCATTGACATGCTGAGAGATAGGCATGAACTGTATACTTGTGCATATACTTTGGTTTTTCTAGCACTTCGATGTAAATGGGGACATATAAATTTCTTTTTTGTATGTGGTAGATACCATTTGGACCTCTGTAAGAATGTCTTTGGAGAGGGCATCTATCCTGATGTGGACGCAACGAACATATATTATGGAGGCACAGGCATTGCTGGTTTGCATTTTATCCCTCCTAGTTTTTGAGGCTCTGGATGAATCTTCTCTTTTCAACCAAACTCAAAGAAAGCTGGACTGCATTTTTATCTCTTAGTATCAGTAGACTCCTTTCCTATTGTGTTTCCATGTCTGAGCAATATTATTTTTGCAACTTTCAGTTTTCAGGACTTTTTTTCTGGGCTGGTCTATTTCTTTTACTGAGATGTTCAGTCACATACAAATATAAAACAGATTTGGTAGCAGCATATAAGTAGATTTTTTATTTAAAAAATATTAGTCTTGTATACTGCTATTTGTTTTGCAATGTGTTATAAGAAGCATCAACAGTCATTTCTTAACATCCAATTCCCCATATTTGTATTTTTTTATATATATATAAAGAAGAGATGGGATGTTGTTCCTTGTATGGTAAAGGATTTTGGATCAGCTATGCAGAAATTATTCAGGTTGGTTTCTAGAGTTGAACTTATGTTTGGGGATGTGGGTTTATATAAGCTGATTCCATTTTCAGGTTTCTAGGTTCTGGGCAAAGCATAGGGAGAGAGGTTTGCTGGAGCCTGGAGGTGAAGTTACGGGTTTGGTATCTAGAAATAGAGCTTTCAGTACAATAGTTAGAAGGGTAGTAAAAGGCTGGCTGGGGATTAGGTTAGGTTTCTTGTGTTCCATGAACTTATGGACAATTGTGGTTTGGGAAAATATGTAGGACAGATAGCCTGCAGTTGGTGTCTTGGGACAAAAAACAAAAAACAAAGAAGAAAGGAGTAAAATAGACGAGATATAACTAGTGAGTTACATCTCTTGATATTTTGAGTAAGGATAGGATTGCACCAATTAGGACAACAAAATTGACTGAACTGCAGATCCAAGCTGTGGGGTGGCACTGAGAGGAAAATGAAAAAGGATTGCTTTAGTTTATCATATACTGTAGAAACCAAAAGAATGGTAGGATAATGATCTCTTTCATCTTCAAAAAATTAGATAATATGTAGAATATTCCTAGGGTGTTAAATAGTGAGTGCTTGTAACATTAAGGGGTTTTTAGCTAAACCACTGCTGGATCCTTCAAGACTACCAGCCTGCAGTTGAATGGTCTGACCATGTGGTCCAGATGACTGGACTATGACTCATTGACTAATGTAGACTCAAATATTATTAAGTTGCAGTTGTTATCATTCCATCTTTCATGAGAATATTTTAGTTTAATAGTCACCACTCTCATTATTACTTTGTCGTTCTTCTAAACAGCCAAGCAGTCTAGTTTGAATGGTTGGAATAATCTAACCTTTCAACCCAAGATGGTGTATTGAACAGATGAGACTTTTCTATGTCAAGGCAATCTTGATTCTTGACCTAGGGTCAATGGTTTGAATACCGAGACCAACTGTTCGTGAAAATAGTGGTTTTAAGGTTCTATTGGACCACCAGTAGACTGGATGAAACTGTGGAGTGTTCAGGGTTGCTGTATCAGACACGGACACGGTTGTCCCAGTCAAGCGACAGCGATAATTTTTTATTTCGGTACAATGAAGGTTTTTTTTTTTTTGGGGAGGGGGGGGGGGTGACACGAAAATGATGATGATGTTGGTGGAGGTGGTTAGAATCTGTTGTGTCATACTACTGAAAGATCATCTTGGAATCCTTCAACAGCATTTGGCCAGTGACATAAATTATAGGAAATGAATCTTTAATTTTTGTATTATTATGGCCACGCTATTGAATGAAAACACCTAGTTAATTCCTGTTAAAAAATATTAAATTGTCAAACCCAGTCTTCTGTTCAGTGCTATAATATGATACTTCAACAGATAGTGATGGTAGGAATGGTGGTACGATGTTGTTGAATATGCTATAGTGGTTATAATGCATATGACGACTTTGAAGAAAATCTCCTAACATTACACTTACTTACAAAATTACAGGTTCAAAGATAGTGTTCTCAAATGGCTCACAGGACCCCTGGCGACATGCATCCAAGCAGACTTCCTCTCCAGATAGTGAGTTTTGAAAGACTATATAATCAGGAACTTAAGCTGTGATTAATTTTCTATGAATGTAGGGTGTTATAGGGTCCCACTGTTACTGGTGTCAATCAGGTGGTTACCGTGGTTTTGGTAGTTGGCTTGGGTTGATGTTAAAGTTATGCTAATATCTACTCAACTGGTACTTTCATGAAATTCTCCTACCAAAATAAATGGTTTCAATCTGCAGCCAATTGTGTCACAGGGTGCAGTTGTGGGTGTTGGAACACAACACAAACACAAGGCATTGGACTCCTGGCCTCCTGGGAACCAACCAAGTAAATAGGATATAGGGACTCCTTACCTATTTGGTTATACATCATTGTTTTAATTCTCAATATTGTAATTTTTTATGTAGGGTAGGAAATTCTATAAACCACCCCTCAGCAGCAACAAAGCACATGATAAGTGTTATGAAAGAACTTTTTTTATTTACTAGAAATCACTAGCACTATGAACTTATAGGGCTAAGAATTTCCAAAACCCCCCCTCCCACTGACACATGAGCTTTTGGAAATGTGAAAATAAAAGCTAAATTTTTTATGGTCCATGTATAAGTGGGAAGGGTGCTTCATTTTGTAGCTCACACTTGTTCATAGTGCTAGCATTACTCTTCATGTATTAAAAGAAAATACTATGTCTGATCAAAAGTGATCAGGAGAAAAATCTATGGTCTTATCGAAGAGACTTTTTTTTGGGTACTTGTGCTGTACTTTTACCGAGTTTGAAGTGTGGCCACATGCTTGTGTTCTGCTTTTACCTAGTCCAAGTTGTGGCTCATCTGTGTCACAACTTTTAATCTTATTCCATGCGTCTGACATGGAGAAAGTACCTCTTCAGAAGTGCTTACTGCTCAACGATGCAGATAGGGACCTGAAACACACAAACACACACAACACAAACGATGGTAGAGGTTGGCATAACTAGGTCGACCTGTCTCATCGTCACTTGTAGCCTTAGAATTAGAGGTTGTTAGTGTCTTCTCTATATGCCCCACCACCAAATATGTTCATCTACCTCATTAGACTGTTTATTTGGTGGTCGATGGACGTTTCCCTAACATAAGTACACCAATACAGAGAATAAATCTACTATTTTTCTTAGTTTTGCCATAGGCAGTACTAGAACTGACTTTTCAACATGGTATGTTCTCTCTATCCTTTTTAGACATGCCCAAATTACACTAGATTCATGTATTTCCAGGCTTAATGACACATCATTTGTTTCTCTTAATATCTGTTGTTTGTGTAGTATACTTACTGCTTTTGTGAGAATTTTCCTTTGATCAGCGCATACAGGAATGGCCATGGTTTATTCAACTGTTTCTTTTTGCAACTGTTTGCGTACATAGATTTATCTTGATAGTTAAAGTTTGGTATAATGGACTTAAAAATGAAAACTTAACAGTCTGTTTCCATCTGCTCTTTAATTTTGACTTTTGGTTTTTTAAATGTCCAGTGCCTTCTTACATCATCACATGTCATAATTGCGGTCATGGAACTGATCTCAGAGGATGCCCCCAATCTCCTTTAAATATTGAAGGTACAGTCTCAATTTATTGTCATCTTCATTCTCAAAATCATGGAATTGGCTTATCAAATTGCAGAAACCCACAAGTCCCCATTTGGAATTTTCGAGTATTTTCAGCCAGTGATAGAAATAAAAACACATGCAAGGGAGTGAAAATCTCGACTTGAAAACTGACTCAATTGTACGAGTGTTGGTCCGTGTCCAAAAGCTGATCCATTCAATATGCTGATTTCTGGCCAGTAATAAGAGGGTTTCTTTTCCTTTATTTATTTAGTTATTTATTTTTTTGGGAGGGAAGGGGGGAAGAAGAGCTAGAAGGTCTTCATGTACTGGATAATCCCCTCTCACTTGCATATGCCACATGTAATCTTGGTAGACATGTTCTTACCAAAAAAAAATTTCTTGGTAGACATGTTTCAAGGGCCACAACAACCTTTCATTTCACATATGGTATCCTGTTATCCATGCATGGATATTCTACTGCATTTTGATATCAGTCATTTGGTGTATATGGTTGTAATATCTTCAACACTTATCTGTTGTAGGTGATGACCAACACTGCAGCTCTCCAGAGGCCGTACACAAAGTGAGACAGCAGATCATTGACCATATAGACTTGTGGCTTTCTCAGTGTCAAGCCACAGGGAGGAGTTACCTCTGATGGATCTACGGTAGATTTATCTACATTTGAAAGATGGTTATAACTTATGAAAATGATCTACATCACAGACTTGCTTCTGAATTCTGATAAATTCAAATTGGCTATACTTGCGACACATTCATCAATTAACGATAAAAAGTAATTGGAATCAATAGAATAAAGGTCAAAGGGAATTTATTATTATTATTTTTTTAAATATTGGAAATTTTAAAATAAAGTGAACCTCCTTTTTTTTTTTTTGGGGTAAAAAACTGAACCTCCTTACAACTTGCTATTGAAGACTGCAAATTTAGAAGGTAGAGGGGATGTCCAAAAGGAACAGCATAAAGATCCAGGTGAATTCCAGCAGAAAAGGGCGAAAATTTTCGGTGGATTTTGGACTCCCTGCTTCATATAGTAGGACAATACTGGATGCCAGCACTATATACCATATCAATGGTTGTGCTATGCATGATGACTCCTTATCTCTAAGTAGATATATTTTATTTGAGAGTCCTTTATTTTAAATATATATTTCTTCAATTTCTCGTTCTTTGGTATCTTTCACAGCTACCTGCTACTAGTTTGTGTAAGAAATCTCTCCTCTCTAATGGTCAAACATGTGCTCTTCTACTTTGTAACCCTAACCAACTACCCCTTCAACCCCCAACCTTCTTTTTTTTGTTTTGGTGATAAATTCCCAACCTTCCACTATCTACTTTTATTGAATAGGAGATCATATGGGAGTTGACTTTTGGATTTAAGGCTTCAAGTCTTCTGAATCCTATGTTGTGGAACAGTGACCTTGTATTATTTACCCTTCCTTTATTCATCGTAGCACCTCAAATTAAAGGGCAAAGATGGTCATTTGACTAAGGGTTGAAGATCCCACCGGAAAGTAGAAAGATTGCCGGAATATCCATAAAATGAAGAAAAACTAAGAACCATAAAGTGAAGAAATATCTTAATACGAACACAGGCTTTGGCCTGGTTGTTGTAGTTATTCATGATAGTGATAGCCGAGAGGTTCGACGTCTCGAGTCTGACACTCCTCCCGTATTGAATGCTTGACATGCATCCCTTTAATGTAAATTTAGCTCTTCTCCAAGGAGCCCAGTGCGCTCAGGGGGCATTCAGAGGTTGAGCTGTGCTGCACACATCTCGGTGCACGCCAATAGGCCTTTAATGACTTGCATCCCAAAAAAAAAAAATTCTTAAACTATGAATCATTGAAAACTTAAAACCAGGTAAAATCCAAAAAACCCCAACCCTCTAAAACTTTCAAGGCCAAAAACCAATGGATGCGACAATAAAACAGCCATCCATCTTAGTGTTTCACAGTCAAGAAGCTGTGCATGCTCTGGAAGCTACCTGCGGCTACCTCATGTTATTATTATTATTAAAAAAAAAGAGTTTTTTAAGGGCAAATAAAGGAGGTGGAGATGCATTTGACACCTCCTCATGAGGTGTAGAATAGAAAAACCCATTTTTGATTAATAACAAAATTCTTGAGGCCTTAATGCTAATACTGTAATAAGGCCAAGCTGCAGTGAGTGATAAGTTTTTTAATTTATGTTCACTGTGTTAAAGACTTGGATGAAGATTACATGCGTGAAAGTTGCACTCTGGAGTCTGGACTGTCTTCTTGGGTTTTCAATTTCCTGATGGTTATATTTCAATTACTTGTCCTGCTTATTGATTTGTTTCCATTATTTGTGGATTAAAGCTTAAATGCAAAAGCATGGTAGATGATTAAGTGTGCAAGCTACCTAATCTCATCACCATAAATTTATTAAGTCACTAAATAAAATTACAAATAGTAAACAAAAAAGAAGTCGCCATGGCCATGAGCATTACAGGTGAGGGAGAGAGAGAGAGAGAAAGAGAAACAGAGAGAAAGAGTTTCATCATCTATAGATCTGCTACAATTCTATAACAGCTTTAGTAGACGTATCCCTTGACAAACATTCCTTTCTTGGACTCCTCAGATTCACCCTCACCAGTGTATTTCCCGAGCTGAGCAAGAGAGTTGGCCTTGGCACGGACAAGGAGAGCTTCCTGGGCTGCCTTCACGTTCTCTGGTCTTCCTCCCCATGTCTTGAGGCAAGTGTTCTGAAGGGCTCTGGCGTATGAGAAGGAAACGTGCCATGGGTTAGGACCTTGGTTCATGGCGTTCAGGTTCAAGGTTGCTTCAACTTCGGATTGTCCACCAGACAAGAACTGCACATTTGAAACAGATTTCTCTTTGAATTGAATGAAGGAATTATAGGAAAAAATTATAACTTTTTTTTTTAAAGTAACCTCAGACTTGCCATGATTCCTGGAACTGCTGGGGGGATTCTTCGCTGGAGGAGTTTGAGGGTGTACTCGGAGACCTGTTCAGGTGTGGCCCTCTCCTTGCACTCAGCTCCAGGAGTGACCATGCTGGGTTTGAGGAGGATACCTTCAAACATGACATTGTTCTCTGCAAGGTAGAAGAACACTTCAGCCCACACTTTCTGGGCTACTTCGAAGGTCCTGTCAATCCCATGGTCACCATCCAGCAAGATCTCTGGCTCCACAATCGGGACCAATCCATTGTCCTGCATCAACCAAGCGACATCATCATCTACCAGTAGCTGAAAACAGAGCTTACAGTGATCAGTAATTCTTTTTAGAGCTTATTCTTACTTGAGAAATGGCAGCATAGCGAGCTAGACCCCAGGCTGCTTCCTTGACTGCTAGTGCAGAAGGGCCATTTGGAATGCTCACAACGGTACGCCTGTTTGAAGGAAAACAAAAAGATTGAAACGATGACAGAATCAACATCTGAATTAAATTAAGCTTCTGTTCTTAGATTGTCCGATGGATTGTATCAGAACCAGTTAGAAGAAACAAGAAACAGAGCAACCATGGCGTACCATTTGGCGAAACGAGCTCCTTGCTGGTAGTAAGCAGCAGTGCGGGAGGCGAGGCCATCAAGACCTTGGCACCATGACTCGTCGTTGGAACCAGCCAAGGGGACGAGACCCTGCAATGTTTGGAAATTTCGTATATATGAAACCATGAATAATCCATTTTTAAAAAAAAAAAAAAAAAGTCAGAAATCAAGTAAGGGAAGAAGTCTCAGTGACTCTCACCTTATCAACCTTGATACCTGGTACAATGTTCTGCTCAACAAGCACATCAACCATCTTCTTCCCATCAATTGTGGACTGGTAGAGTGTCTCCTCGAAAAGGATAGCTCCGGAGATGTAGTTACCCAACCCTGGAACACTCACAAGCAGTGTCCTGTAAGCCTGGCGATTGGCTTCTGTGTTCTCCAACCCGATTGACGCCAATCTCTTCCCACAGGTTGCGTTTGATTCATCCATGGCCAATATTCCACGCCCTGGAGATGCTACTGTTTTCTGCAAATTTAAATTTTAGATAGAAACAAAGCTTTCTTAGCAAGTTCAGTTTTAATTTCCCAAAGAACATAACGAAATGCATGCATGAATTGTTCGATTAAAAGACAAAAACAAGAACACATACGGCTGTCTTGACAAGCTCATCAGCGTATGAACCAGCACGGATGGTGAGTGCAGATGAGGTGATGGGGTGGCATCGAACCACAGTTGCAGATGGCTGGCGAAGGCTCTGACCCTTCACCCACTCGGATTTGTCCAGCACTGGAGATGACTTGATCATCGAAGCTGTCGCCATTTCTATAACTTCTGATATGGAACGAACTTCTTCTTCTTCTTTTCTCTTTGGTTATCTCTTTCAGAGACTCTCAGTCTCTTAATCCCTCTGAGAGTCTCTCTAGCCAATCTCATGGCTTCTCAACTATCCAAATTGGTATTTATATAGTCTTTCAAGTGTGTGCATCTAAGAAGATGTCCCATTTGAGGCTGTTGTGTGCCCACCAACCACCACTTGCCACATGGGCTGATAACATGCTGACCTTGCATACTACAACAGACTCTGTCCACCACGTGGAAAAGAAGAAAGATGTGTGACTTTGAAGCACTGTTCTACGTATCGGTATTGTATTTTTCGGTTTATATGTATCAGTATTGCCAAAAGTCTGATATTGATACGGCAACAATATGGATTGTGACTGATACAATTTAAGTATTGGTATCGTATTGGTTGTATCGCCCAATATGTGTTGGTATCATATGGCACCGATCTATATCAGCTGATACCAAAAAGTGATTTTTTGTACTAGAATTGACCTCATACAGACCATTATGGCCGATTCATATTGGTATCGGTTGTATCAGCCGATATATGTATTCATACATATCAACGATATGGAAAAAAAATAGGTTTTTGTTAAAAAAAATGATTTTCATCCTAATATTGGCCTCATACCGACCGATATGGCTGATCCATATTGGTATTGGTATGGGTATAGGCAGCAACCAATACCAACACATACTGTGTACCAAAATACTAGTTATCAAATGGATTTTTTTAAACCAAAAAGTGACCTTTTGATCTAAAATTGGACCAATACAAACAAATTCAAAAGATATATATTAGGAATCTTTGTCCTCTCTAGTTCCTTGTCCGTCCAGTGCCTCTAATAAGGGGGGGGTGTCTGGTTAGGGTCCACCCCCCTTATTACAGGCACTGGGGGAACTGGGTCGGGCAGAGAACTGGAGGTGATAATTTTTCTATATATTAGTATCTGTATCAATCACCTAGTATCAATAGTGATCGATGTACGCTTTATTTGTTATGCATTCTTGGAATACATTCTAAGACGAACTATTTTTATCATCTGAGAATTCGAAATAGATCTAGAATGCATACCAAACACAGCTGTAGTAACCGTACCGTATCTTATAACCTTGCTTTGAGGGGATGGTGTAGGGAGTGGTAAGTAGTGAGGGGCATTTTCTGCTAAAATCTTCCAAAACCAGAAAAAATAGCTTCTGCAACAATTAATGAATTAATTGCTGATCTTTTCTTTTTCCAGTCAATTTGATGGTAGCAGACAAATATGCTACACTCAGCACCCTGAAAGAGTACAAATTAAAGAGAGATTTTTTTGAGTTTGAAAAGATTCTTCCTCTGTGAACCTGATATGAGGCTGTAGTTTTTCTAAAAATTTCTTTCTCTGTGAGTCCATCATGGCCGGGTTTGTCATTCGTGGGCACCATTGACATGTAAACAGACGGTAGAAAGACTGCCACGTGAATCAATGGATGTGATGCCTCGACGTCAAACAGTGGGCCATCATGTGGGTCCACTCCATCTTCCATGGGACCCAGATGCCAAATGTCACCTCATCGATCTAATCTTTTCATATATAGACAGTGAAGAATTAGGCATGACAAATAGACTCCAAGGTCTCTAAAAGGACAGGATTGTGAAAGGGTCTCTCTTTCTCTTGGCTGGAACACAATACTGTGTAATGTGTGGTACACGATGGCAGATGAATCCTCACCCTTCCTTCAACAATGAGATTGACCAGTGACTACCTTATGGCAATGGCTCTTCATAGCCATTGGATCAAGATTCACAGCTCAATAGAGAGAGAGAGAGAGAGAGAGAGTCAGATGTCTCATCAGATTATCAAAATTGTCCGAGGCATCCGAGTTGTGGCTATCAAAGTGGTGTGGACATGGTTTTAGTGCACGGTATCGGAACGGATATCGGCAACATGCAAATTGATACGATACCGATATGGTATCGACTTGGATCGATTATATCGAATAAATATATTCTTGAATTTTCTTAAAAAATAAGTTTTTTGATCATTTTATCCCTTGTCCGTACCATGCTATCGATACGATATCAGCATAGTAACAATAACGGAGACTAACAAAATCGGTTCATATCACCCGATATAGGTGATACAATACCGATACTTAGAACCACGGGTGTGGAACATCTTCTTCTTGGAATGATATTGAAGCAAAGGATAATACATAAGTGGATAAAATTTTGCTGCTACCCGAGTTGTAGGAATGTTCCTTTTATACTTTTCATAACCAACGAAATGGAATAAAAAAAAAATATTTTGGAAAATACTATAACCTAGACGGTTATTTGTAAACCTTAACGGAAAATGAATTATTCTATTTCTTTGGCTGCAACCCAAATAACAGGAATATTCCTGCAACCTGGATAGCAGCAAAATTTTTCTGCCATAAATTGATGTGTGTGGCGTTAGCAGACGCATTGCTGTTCACTAATTGGTGTGTTTCCGCCATAAATTGATGTGTGCGGGGTCAGCAGACAGCAAACGCATTGCTCTTCCTAACTGGTGTGTTTCCGCCATAAATTGATGTGTGCAGAGTCAGCAGACGCATTGGTAGGTTTTTACGGTGTCAAACGCTGAAGAACGTTTGGTGGAGAGTTAAAAGAAAGAAAGCTTCTCACGATATTAATATACTATTTTACCCTTCCACATGGGTTTTTATTTTATTGTTTTCTCTTTTATCCTAACCATGTGAATAATTCCATTCACTATGTTGCCATTGGTATTAGATAAGAGATTTCCTTGCACTGACTAGTCATAGAACCCCCTTTTTCAAAAAAGAATAGCAATAGTATTTCGTTGCTACACTAGTAGTAAGTAGGAATGTTCCTCCTACAAGGCTGGCAGCCAAGAAAATGAAATCTTAAAAGGCATTTTAAAAAATTCTAAAACCTAAAAGGATATTTATAAACCCAAAGAAGAAATGAATTATCCCATTTCCTTGACTGCCAACCTCGTAACAGAAACATTCCTGCTATAAGTGTAGCAGCAAAAATTTTTCCCTTCATCTTAGGTGCATCTAAATATTTATTTGGGCTTTCAAAAATAAAAAGGTTATAACCTCACCCGTTTACAAGGACAAGAATCAGTCAAAGGGCAATCAAAAAAAGGTATCACCTTCAAAATACACCCACAAAGATGTCATTTACACCGTCCCAAGAATAAATTGGAATATATTAGGATTTAAAAACTCATAATTGGCCAGAATCGGTATCTTTTTGCCATGACCCTAATTTCCTTCCATACAGGGATCGACCAAGTCCGATTGGCCAGAACAGGGATCAGCCACAATCAGATTTTTAAAACCCTAGTTCGAACCCTAAGACTATGAGAGTTGTCTCTATGATGGATCTCCTTATATTTTTGCTGTACAATAGCCTACTACGCATCCGTTCCACAAAAGGCACAATCTCATCATGACTGTCAAAAAATAATTAATCAGTTCCTCAAAAGGCACAATCTCATCATGATTGTCAAAAAAATTTCCTTTGATCATATAGAAGAAAGTATGAAAAGGACGGGGGAGAAAAGGGACTACCCGCATAATATATACTGGAAAACAGAACAACTCAAGTCTTAAATTTTCTCAAACAAAACAAGCAGCTACTCTTTCCTCAAAACTTCTCCTTTGGCTTGTTTGAAAAACTAACCCAACATGGGATGACCAGCTTCGAAGATGTTGATACCAATGAACCACCAGCAGGAATATTCAGTCGTTATCCACAACAAAAAAGGGATGTAGAACAGGTGATAGAACTCATGTTACTTCAGATAAGTAGAAGAAACCCATAGAAGAATATAGCTTACTAAAGAAGTCGAAACTTCCAAGCTCCTTGGGCCACGAAGTATAGGTGGAACAACAGACACCATCAAGAATGTCCCCAAGAGCCAAGAGACGATGAAAGCCCCAATGCTGTGATATAGAACATGGAATTAGAAGGAAGCAAAGATATGTGGGCAATTAAACATCCGAGTGAAACAGAAGTTTGGAAGCATACCTGTATAGTATAGCTCGGACTCGACTCTTCAGCCGGTCATATATGAAATATATGGTAGCAATCAAGGAGATGGCTACCTGAAGGGTCGGTCCATCTTCTGTTGGGAAAAGAACAGTGAGTGCACCAAGAATTGCAAATGCAATCGCTGTCTTTATGATGAAGTTTGTAGATGGCGTTTGAAACCTACTCATGACGGCCTGAACAACCCGTGATTGAGTTACTTCCCGGACCTTTTTCTTGATATCGATCTTAGGGTTCTTCCTCTCATAGAACTTCTGCATGATTATCTTGTTGTGAGCTGATTCGATCGCATCAATGCTTGGCTGGTGTCTGGCATATTTATGAATGAGGAAGTACCTTGCAGCTTGGATTTCTTCTTCAGAAGCTTCCCTGCTAATTCCAAGCCGTTTATATGGATCACTTATGTTGATTCGAGGAAAAACAGCTGCATCTATTACAGCAAATCAGAAAAGATTCTCACGTGAAAGAATGATCTCATGAGACATGACCAAAGAACTGGAAGATAAACAGCTGACAATATTCTGGATAATAAACTGTTTTACCCATTCAAAAATGTTTTAAGGAAAAATAATCTGCTAATATGAATTGGATTCCTGAAAAGTGTTAAAAGAACATCCTTCCTAAACAGGTGAAGAGAAAAATTATCTCCTAAGCACATTGTTTGAGTCCAAGATTCATCCACGGAACTCAATGCAAAATCACAGATTTATCCAGGCATGCTCAACATTTTTCTGCAATTCTTTTGTTCGATAGGTCACATTGAGAAGCTTCAGTTCCCAATAGTTGTCAGGTCAATCACGCACATTACCAGAAGACTACACTCTTAAATTCATTGAAGAACACAAACCAACCTATAGAACACACGGCCACAGAGACTTGCTCTACCATACAATGGGAGCATAGGAAGAAGCAAGAAATATCAGAACAGGTTCCGGCAGCTGAAAGGCACAACCATGGTACTAAATCTCGTTTCGTTTCGGTGTTTCGGTCTGACCGAAATTTCACGAGTTTTAGTACTATGGGCACAACAATTCTACTGTAAGGCACTGCCAAAGTTAATGGTTTCCCGGAGGATTCAAAAGTCAAGACAGTAAGGAGTTCACATGTTTTTGGCATGGGAAATACATCAGAGAATTCCTACATCCCTCACAGAAGCCACCAAACGCTATATATACAACTAGCTGCTTTATCGAGGACAGAACAAGTACTTCAGTAGTCATGATCTCACCTCTAACTCTAGGTGAGTCTAATTTCTCTGCCATGTTGTTCTGACTTATTTTCCTGAACAAACAAGTTGCTGGAAAAGGTAATACATTCCCTTCAAGCAAAGTTGTTGCATGATCACAGGAGAGTATAAGAGCTCTAATAATAGTATAAGATTGCAATTAGATCTTCAAAATTGAAGCATAACAAAGCTTTGATGATCAATGCCCCACCCCCATCCCCAAAAAGAGGAAAAAATTGTATGATAGCAAATGAAACACCAAAAGCAATTCCATAATAGAAGGAAATTAGGCTAGGGTTTGAAACATTATGCATTAGAAGGTTAGACTATCAGATTTAAGATACAGGAAGTAGTGTGTGCATAGTTGTCATGGCGTCGCCATGGCGTCCTGGCGCTGGAGAGGGCTGCATGGCGACCTACGCCATGGCGAACCTCTTTGATTTCTTCTTCCTGACTCTCTTTCCCTCTTCGATTTCTTCTTCCTGTCTTCGATTTCTTCTTCCTGTCTTCTTTCCCTCTTCGATTTCTTTCGATTTCTTCTTTCCCTCTTCGATTTCTTCTTCGATTTCTGAATTTTCTTCTTAAAACTTGAGAAACAATAGAGAAAAAATAAAACATGGCTTGAGTATACATCTATTAACACATTAAAAATAGAGAAAATAAAAAATAAAACATGGTCGACATGCTCGCCATGGCAACGCCATGGCGGGCGACATGTCGATATATCGACGTGACACCCCTCCACCGACTTGGATCGCCGTGACGCCGTGACAACTATGAGTGTGTGTTTGAAACAAAATGCATTAGAAGGTTAGACTATCAGATTTAAGGTACAGGAAGTAGTGTGTGAAATAAAAATAATAGTATAGGGTACAGGTCCATAAGAGAATCAAGCACCTAGAAGTTTGAAGGGACCTTAAGTCTGGAAACAAAAGACATCTTTTGGTGATGCAGTCAGCACTACAAAATCCATGGAATCAACCCCTAAAAGCAGCAAATTGCTACAGAAATAGGTTCATGTCGATAATAAATTAATAACTCCAGAATAAAAGGAAGAAAACATTATTTACCCAAAAAAAAGAGAGGAAGAAAACACCTCGCCGGGAGAGAGGGAGTGAAAAGACAACAGACTTTTCAGTCCCATGAGAGGCATCTGGGCATAAGTATTATCAGGTCATAACATTGGCTCCAGATCTAACCAAGTGCTTCGGAAAATTTTGAACCCAAGCCTGAGTTTGGATGAGGAGGAATCATGTGTTCATTTCTAGGGCTTGATTGTGCAGTCCAACTTAGATCCCCATTAAAGGCTGCCTAACAACTCCACATTTTGCTATATTTACTCTTACTCCAAGGCCTCAAAATGCTTAAAACTTTCATCCTAACCCAAAGATCAGGCAGCAACTAGCATAAGATTTATAAGCCACTTGAGAAGACCAAGATTCAAACTATCTATCAATATTATCATACTCCTCTCTACAGTCTTTTTCTTTTCCTCGCAGCATTTTGCATTCTATAGTTGATAGAATAACAATGGTCAGTACAGTGGTAATCGACACTGAACAGAGAATCACTCAGCAATATTAAATTCAACAAAACATAATCTAACTACCGGTGGTTGATTACATGGATCCTTTTAAGCTATCCCACTTAATCTAGGGATAGGTCTTCCTCCACTACCTCACAGGTGTTTTCATTGCACGACCAAACAATCTTAGTCAACTTTACCTCAACAGCTACTGGTGCTGCCCCTAAGTTTCCACGAATGCTTTCTTATATAAATCTATCCTTCCTTGTCATCAACCAATCAGGAAGAAGAAGAGAAAAACAGAGAGGAAATAATTACCACTTGAGTTGTCAGCTGTATCACCAAAAGAAGCACCCATTGCATTATAGATACTGTGACTTTGCACAACCTCATTTTTCTGTGTGAAACCAATCCAGTAACGTCTGTAGGAAGTCACAAAAAGGACAAATAAAAAATATTAGAAAAGGTATCGGTACTGAATCTCAAATTTGCTACCAACCATTCAAGAATCTAATTATGGGAGTAGCAAGCAATACCTATCAAAACGAAGAGGTTGCATCTTTTTCCTTAAGTTTTGATGATGGGTAAAAGCTGAAACTTGACCACATAAATCCCCTGACCCTCTTTTAGGTATATAAAAAGAAAAGCGAGGTGAATTACAAGTCAATCCAGTCACAGACATCTTCAGTCACAGCCAGGTTACACTAAGCTTCATTAAAGAAAAAAGAGAGAAAGCATAAGAACACAAACCTGGTTATTTCAGACAAAGCAGACAGCAATTCCAGTCAATTACTTGAAATTCAGTAATTAAGTTATACAAAACTTTATCCAAAAAAGTGGAAAACATTATGAAGGCAATCTATGCATTTATTGCAAAAAATATAGAACAGAAATAAGATAAATCAAGGGTGCCAAAGGATCTAGAAGACAAATATTCAAATCTCAACCTGCTCACATATGGGAAATGAGGACATAACAAAAGCATAAAGCAACTAGGGAGTTGGGACAGGCATTAACAGGACACGTCAAAATAGGAGCTGCACTGACATGTCACATGTACAAGCACAGATTACACACCACCAGGGTACAAACACACCAAAAGGAGTGAAAATCCATGTCAGGGCTTGGAATAATGCACTTGAGGAAGAATTTGAATTACTAAACAAATGGAGCTCAGAAACTTCAGAGGGATAACGCGCAATAAACTAGTTACTGAAAGTTTGCCTCTCTGAAGTTCCTTAATTAAAGTCTGGAGGGTTTAGGTCTACGGTTAAGAAACTATTTAAGGATTTTTGCAATGAAATGGAGCAACAATTCATGAGTCTCCAAGAAAGGAGTATAATTTTCTACTAGTATTTTCAATTGTCAATCTGTTTTTCAAGGTTATTGACTTTTTAGTTCTAAACCGTTTTCAAAGTCATTGCTTCACTACTTGATAAAATGCATTCAGGATGAAGTTTACTCCATCAGTAGAGGGTGCTTAGGCCAACAAAGTCTAGTCTAAAATCAAATAAATAGACACAAGGTAGATATAGGTGATCATGTACGAAAGGCCTTTTTAATTGTTTGTGGATCTCCCCCCCCCCCCCCTTTGAGGAGGGGATTATGAACAGATTCTTCAGAGTTCTAAGATTGGTTATGAAGCTAGAAACAAGCCAACAGCACAATTGCAACAAATTTAATGAGCAAATTATACATTTTTTCTTTTGAGGGGTGTGTGGATGGGGAGGGATAAGCACAGCTATTTTGAAAGCATAACCAGATAAAGATGGGAAAACATAGAGGCATGCACAAACCACACACACACGTACATCACCAAGATCCAAAGAAGAGAAAGATTAGACAAATCCATAAATGGGAAGGCTGAAAGATTAGGCAAATTCCTGAATGGGAAGGACCATAGTATCGGCTTCCTACATTGCCATATTTCTGCATGGATAGGCAATTTTCTCCCAATTGGGGGGAGAGGGGGGGGGGGGAGGGGGAGGTCATCCACAGGCTATGAAATTCATTAAAAATGATTATACTATCAGTCAACCCTCGAAGATCAGCATTGTGAGCTTTAGGGTTAGATGACGACAATCATCAAAAGTTTTACAGGTTGCTCTTCCAAACATATGAACAAAGAGAAAAGGGATGATCTTCCAAAGGATCTTCCATTCCATCTCACATAAAATACTAATTTGACCAGCTGGAAGACACCTCCCTAATAGCATAAGATGACCTATGCAACACAAAACATTATTCATCCATTTAGACACATCATCCAAAACTAATTTATGATCAAAATTGGCCCTCAAAATCATCCAAAATTTCATTCTGTTGACAATAAACACCTTAAAATTGGTGCCCGAAACAATATCCTTAAAAGCCTTCATTATCTAAAAGGCAGAAGCACACTCCATACGAACATTTGACCTCCCCCTATTCCAATAAGAAAGCAAGACCCACACTTCTCTTCAACAAATCTTCTTTAAATAGTTCATACTCATTACCAGAACTATGCAACCACTAGGCTAATAAGTGAAATACAGCATTCAAATATTCTTAATCCTAAACCTCCAAATTGTTTTGGATGACCAAACAACACCCCCTCCATTGAGATGGGCATTTTATTATCATCTCTCCATGCTGAAAGGAACCTCTTTTAAGCCACTAATCGAAACAAGAAGAGAACCATTTAATGTTCTTAGAGATGCATTATAAAATCAAAGGGTAGCTATTTGATTTTATTTAACATTATTCTCTCACCAAACAATGGAAGTCCTTTTTTCCTCCCGACCCCCCCCCCTCTCTTTCTTTTTGAGGTGCAATTTACCAAGGTTGTCAAAGCAGCTAGGAAGCGATTAGCTCCCTAGGCAATGCACAGTATAGGCAGTGAGAGGTTAACCAAAAGAAAGTATTGATATACTTAGAATGCCGAGGCCAGAGGAGAGAGAGAAATCTCTTCTCCCCAAAAAAAAATTTCCACTCAAGATATCTTCAAAACCTTGATATAATCTCATGATTTCATTCCATATCCCACAATTCCAAGATGATGATCTATGCCGCCTCACGGTTGGAATCCAAGGGACTACAGCCTCGGCTAGGTGACTGCCTTAGTGATATTGGCCAACTTAGTGGAGATCAGATTTGTCAGTCCTCACTCAGGCAAAGGACTATATTATGCTTTAACAACCTCGAGAATCCTGTCCACCCGCTACCAATGGCAATTACTTGAAAAAGCGGGTCTAGCTCTTAAACAAAATCTATGGTAGGAGTTGGTGACTTAGTGACCACCTGATAAGAAGTTGATTCTTGCATCCAGCACAGTGAAATTAGTTACATTATGATGATTCTTAATTTACCTTGGACAGAAAACACCCAGAAAAAATTCTTCAATATAAACTTGTTTTGTGAACTCATATAAAAGTGGAGTTGGAAGCTCTGCACTTTAATATTTTAAATAGAATCTTATCAAAAACATCCTAAAACCAACAAGAAATTCTTGCATAAGACCTAATACAATCTAAAGCCACACCATGTATTACCAAATTAATAGAAAGAAAACCAATCTTAATTGCATTGTTTGAAGTTTGAATACAAATATATTAAACTCTTAACCTCATTCAGATTAAGAAGTTCCAATATCATATCATATTAAGAAAAATATCTATAGTATTAGGAAAATCTTGTCACAAAGGGGGGAAAATAAATAGCTATTTGGCCACAAAATCAGCAAATTTCCCACAACAGATGTTATAGACATTTTGTCCTCAATAAATCAGGCTTGTTCCACTCTCATCAGAAGCATCTTGACTTTTTGGAATTGGGAAGTGAATCAATGAAAGAACTCATTCTTTTATATCCTATACGAAACTCTTCCAAAAAATCTTCTCCAATGGCACAGTAAAATAGATTTCTAGGAAACGATAAACAATTAAACAAATGCCTTGCCAAATAATTATATGAACCAATTTCAATCTCATTGTCTTCCTCTAGGTATTGGACCTGATAATGAAAAGTAAAATAATAAACAATAAACAAATGTCACAAATTCCTGAGGATGAAGGTCGATTGCAATTTCGTCCTCAACTAATCAGCCTCTCTGTTGTTCACCCATCTGAAACCCCTATCCTTTTTTAACATAATTCAAAAGGAGAAAACCCTTTTTCAGATAAGCCATGTCATGAAGTGGGTCACTCACCGTCTAACTGGATGGCAAAATTAGGAATACTACCCAATCTCTTTTTTTATTTACGTAAGTATTCAACCTGTGTTACTGATCACAGACCCTTCTTATAAACGAATTTAAAAAACAATGTGCAAATACCAGATTATATATAACCCATTTTTCAATGTCTTCCTTGAACTATTAAGCAAGATAAACAAAGTGAACAAGTTGACAAAGAAATCAGCAAAATTCCCCAAGACCGATACTCTGCTGCACTCTCATAGGAAACATCACTGGTTCATTATTCTTAATGCAGTATACTAAGAGAAAGACGGGGTAAGAAGAAAAAGGAAACCCTTTCCCGAGGCTTTGTCAAGGAATGAGTATGGGGGAAAATTCCTAGTCACTTTATTCTATTGTCAAAGTCTTCCAAACATATCTTCTCCATTAGCACACACTTACTAGAACAGATTTCCAAGGAAGCAATACGAAAATATCTCAGACGGAAATCATATGAAACCTTTTTCAATTGTAGTCCTCCAATTGCCAACCATGAATCCAATTGGCACTGCTTTACATGAGCGAGAAATTTCCTAAACCAAAAAAAGCTATGGACCATCTGATCTAAGCATACCCAAAATCCACAATCGTAATCTAGTCCAACGCTAGGCACAAGAAATTAAGAAATGAAGTAGAAGAAAGACCGCACAACCTTACAACAATGTCATTTTGCAAGAACAGAAAGTCATACCTGATGAAATCCCCCAAGGTACTAAAGTACGGGTTGCCTTCAAAATGTGCCGAAAAATGGAGAAAGAGTCCAGAGATTCAGTGAAAGTCCGCTATTGTGTTTACCCTCTCAACCTTCAAGCTCACTCATGAACATGGCATGCATAAATCACTCTTTAACAGTGTTCCCCTAATCAGAGAGTCAGGTGGTGTCGCTGCCTCTCTGGTCTGATACACACTGGTGTCACAATTCGCAGCGGATAGGAGGATAGGTCATAGGAGGGTGCTTACGAAATTCTGAAGAGCGGAGCGAAAGCCGTAGTCCCCAAAGGAAACGAGTCAACTTCTTACGGAGTGGTCATTCTTGGAAAACCCGGTTTTGACTGGGCAAATCGGCTGAGTCGAGCACTCTGAAACGCTTTCCCGTTTTTAAAAGCAAACGGCCAGGATTCCCTTTTTAAATGCGTTTCAAACACATTTCCTCTTTTTTTTTTTTCTTTGTTTTTTTTTTGGCAATTTTTAAGGCCGAATAAGAGCTTATTTAACTGATCATTTATCTCTCTCCCGAACTCTAATGGGCCTGATTCTTTCACCGATGTAAAGATGACTCGAAGGATTACATATTTATGAAATCATTTTCAACTCAAAATTAATGCACAGACATCGAAATTAGAAGCATGTATTTCAAACACATTTCCATTTTTTTTGTTACCAATTTTTAAGACCTTGGATTTGTTGATTAATAGCTTATTTAACTAATCATATATCTCTCTCCCGAGCTCTAATCGGCCTGATTCTTTCACTGATGTAAAGATGACTCGAAGGACTATATGTTTATGAAATCATCTTCAACTCAAAATCAATGCACAGACACCGAAATTAGAAGCATGTATTTAAAATAAAAAATCCTCAATTTATATGAGAATAGTGTGTTATTTTTTATTACAAACGTTTAAAACCCAAACTATCCGTTTTTCATTTTTTATCGTTCACTTTTTTTTACCGTTTTATTTGACCGTTCGTTTGTAATTTTTTGCCGTTTAGAACCCGTACTATAAGACTTTGTTTTTTTGTCATTCCCCTTTTTGCTACTTATGGTCGAGCCAAAATTTTGGAAAACCTGGTAAGGAGTCATGTAGATTAGGACAGGGTAAAATTTGACAAGATTGAGTCGTAAATCGTCCGAGTCAAGAAAAACTCGCCAAGTTTAATCGTTTTTTAAAAAATCATAAAATCGGTTCACATAGAACTAAGTCGAGTAAAATAGTAAGGATTGAGTTTCCCTCCACCCACGATGTATGGGATCCCATTCACAAAGGGTAGGAGAGGGCGGGAATGTGTATTGGGAGGGTATTTTGGAACATGTTAAAACCCTACGAGGGGTTTGTGAACCCTAGGATGGTGGGTGAACCATCCTCTATGGGTGGAGGAAAACTTTGTCCAAATAGTAAATCCATATTCTGAAACATTGAGAAACCCTCAACTCATCGGACTCCCTTCTCTTGTTCAATGGTATAATTTCAAAATCCATTGACATGTGATTCCTTGGTTTTTTTTTTGTTTTTTTTTATTAATTTAGACATATTTATCACATAACAAAAAAATTTTGACTTGTCTTGACTAGATTTTTGACAAGGTTGAGTCCCCAAGTTTCTCAGTAAAACGAGTTGAGTTAGAAAACCTGGTTTTCCAACTACATTATCAAGAAAAATGTTCACATACCTCCCCTAAAGTATTACCTAATTTCAAAAACACCTTTCAATTTTAGAAAATTATGTGTGCCCTTCTGAGGCTCTTAAAAATTAACACATACCCCCATTTCGTTATTTTAGAACTAACAATGTTAAAATCAATGGCTAAAGTGACAAAAATGCCTTGCAAAACAAAAAAACCTGCAAGTCATTTTTCCCAAATCGTTTAGGGTTTGAAAAACAGGGAAGATGAGTTGCAATCTCTCATGTCCTTTAAGAACTTATTGGTCAATCTAAACAAATTTGCAACATCAATGGAGTTGCTGATCGAATGAATCTGGCGACAAATTTGCTATGTCCTCGTCATCATCAATGGAGTTGTTGATGAAGCTGCTGGCTTCTTCCTGACATTGTGAAAGCCAGTGGTCACGGAACCATGTAGAGGTCTTTGCCAACTCTCACCACTCTGCTTAGAAATCCTCTACTTGGCGGAAAGTTGCTGGGATGAAGAGAGGGGCATATGGGTTTAGTATTGATGTTCTTCCAGAAACTACTGCCATCACCACTTCTTTATCACTTCTCTCCTTAACAAGTTCTGTGTATTGGCAAATTGGATGTGAGAATTGAGAGAAGAGAAATTGAATACCCTTCGATCTTAGTTTCAAACCACTCTGACGATTTCAAAACCATAGATAATGATTCCGATAAAACTTTTAATTTTAAAGTTAAAAGTCATCTAAAGCCCAAAGCGGAATTTGATTCCTGAGTTATAGAAAACCAAAAAAAATCCATTGTTCATCTTTTGAGAATAATCCAAACGCCTCCAAGGCTCCAACAGCTAGATTTTAATTGTGTTAAATTATCAACTCTCTAATCATGCTAAAGGTCAAATCCTCCAACTCTTTACAGAAAAATCAAGATTTTCCGTGCAGATCTTCAAAATTCGACAACTAAGAACCGGAAGGATCTTCAGAATTCCAAAACCGAACCAAATCTTCACGATCAGATATTCAGATCTCATAAGAAATACAACCTTCGATATTTTCAGAACCTAAAACACTTAAATTCCGAGAAAATCTTTCACCAAAAACATAAGATCTCAACAATGAGGTCTTAGCAAACATTTCATGGATCAAAACCGCAAGAAATCGAAATCCATTACACCGATTTAGAACTCGTCAAGCAGCTTAAGCTCTTGGAGATTTCATTGAAGAACGCCAAAGAGAAGGGTGCCTAGTTCTGAGATCAGGAAGGATATCTGCAACTTTATCTTCCTGTTTTTTCAAACCCTAAACAATTTGGGGAAGATGAGTTGCAGTTTTTTTTTTTGCAAGGGCATTTTTGTCGCTTTAAATGTTGATTTTAACATTGTTAATCATAAACTAATGGAATGGGGACATGTGTTAGCTTTTAAGAACCTCAGGGGAGCACGCAGAATTTTCCAAAATTGAGAGGTGATTTTTTAATTAGATGATATCTCAGGTGAGGTAGCGAAAATTTCCCCAAAAAAAAAAAGAAAAAAAGAAAAAGGGAGAAAATTCTCTGTTCAGGAATGTGACCTATGCCAACACTCCCATGAGTTTATCTCTCTCCTCTCTATATAAAAAGACAAATTTGCCCCCTTGTTTTGAGGAGGAGAGAGATAGACAAATGGGAGTGCTGGCGTAGACCACACTCCCGAATAGATAACTACTTCCCAAAGAAAAATTACCTGAATCCACGAGATTAGAAAAGTAATTAAAAGATAAGTATGTTTAAAATTTGGGAAAAAGATTTCTCTCCGGGAGTATGGCCTATGCCAACACTCCCATGAGTCTATCTCTCTTCTCCTTATGTGAAAAGACACCTCTACCCCTTTGTTTTAAGGAGGAGAGAGATAGACTCATCACTCATGGCCGTATAGAAAACTGCTTCCCTTTTTATTTTACATCTAGTATAGATTTTGAAAAGATTTATTTAATTCCCTAAATTAATTATTGTTGGTCCCGGAAATAGAAAATAAACTTCCTAAAATACCCCTTTACATCACTTCTTTCCATAAGTTAAGTCTAAAGTTAAGACTTGTTACCTTTACCGTTCAACTCATACCAATAGCACAATTCCGTGGTAATGTTGTTAGTTGTTCACCCTCTCACCTTCTCTAAAAAAAAAAAAAGATAAATTACACGTCACCCTTGATTTTCAAACGAAACTCAGATCACCACCTAGTTTTTGAAAAAACTCAAATTACCCCCTCTACAATATCGGTGTTAGTTTGCTATTAGTTATTGATGTGAAAGAACTATTTTATCCTTGTACTAAAACATTAGAATTAAATCTACAATACTATCTCTCAATCAGCTTCAACATTGGTCAAAGGTAGTTTAAAGATTTAAATTTATTTAACTGATTGACATCATCACTTAACCGCATAAAACTAACGATAGGGACTAATTTGTCATATTGGGGTCTAAATTAGGAGGTGATTTAAGTTTTTTCAAAAATCAGGGGGTGATCTGAGTTTCGTTTGAAAACCAGGGGGTGACATGTAAATTTTATTTTATTTTTTGGTAGAAAAAGAAAACATTAGGTTAAAATAACGGGGTATACACAATGTTTTTGGCCTGTGCATGGCGGGCCAAGTTAGTAGCTACAGATATACAAAAAGGGTTCCCATGTTTAGGAAATCGAGTATCACTTTATAAGTTCGAAATATAGAGCAAGTTTGTAATATGCTCCCAAGGCTACGCGGAATTGGTTGGAGATGGAAGAATATCAATGATCATAGAGTAAGAACACCATACTTCTTGAATGTTCAACCCCAAAACTGATGCATGATCCAACCCAGACCGAATACCATATAACACTGGTTCTAGATCTGAAGAGGCAGTCTAGTAACCTGCAACAAAAAAAGTAAATCTTCCTCCAGTCAAAAAAATGTAAGCTCATCCCACAGTACTCAATCCAAGAATGTAGTATCTTGCACAGATTAAGGGGGTGACATGTAATTTACCCAAAAATAAATAAAGATATCGTGTATTTCTCCTTTCTATCTCTTTTTTTTTTTGTTATTCTTTTTCAGTTTTTACAATGTTCATCTTCAGGATTGTTGGGTGATGAAGAATTAATTTTCAAACTTTCATTCTCCTCTTTCCCCTGTTATATATGTATATGTTTTCTAGTCTTCATTGATCTCAATTGAATAATAGTCTTTATTGGAGAGGTTTTTTTACTTCCATTGTTCGGATTTGATGGTCAATGGACTGTTGAATTACTATTATTTTGATTTTGTTCTTATTTATTGATACTAGAATTAGAATGTAGATATGATTCAAGTTAATATAAGACTTATCAAGGTCAATGTAATATCACAACATGTGCCCCGATGCATTCCCGGATTGACTGTTACACTCATACCAATTGCACAACTCCGAGTCTCCGATGGTAATGTTGTTAACTATTTACATACTAAAAAAATAAAAATAACAAATCAACAATAGTAATTCAATAGTCCATCGGAAAGAAAGTGAATAACCTCTCAAATAAAGATAGGACTGAGTTTCCTTACATGGTGAATGGGATCCCATTCTCCGAGGGATGGGAGAGGGTTGGAATGGGTATCGAAAAGGTATTTTGGAACATGCTAAACCTTAAGAGGGGTTTGTGAATCCCAAAATAGTGGTTGAACCGTCCTTTATGGGTGGAGGAAAACTTTGTGTATAAAGATATATTCTTCAATTGAGCTCAATGAAAACAAAAAGAAACAAATACATATTTAACAGGAGAGGGAGGGGAAAAATAAGTCAATTAGTTCTTCATTACCCAACAATCCGCCACAAGCTGAACAGCCTGAACCTTATAAAAATTGAGAAAGAATCACTAGAAAGAGAAATCCAATGAAATATGGTAAAAAAAAATTTGGATGAAACACAGATAATTAATTCATAAGCAAAGAAATATGATAAATTTGAGGAAAAAATAAAGGTGTGATGAATACTTTGCATTTTGGTAAACAACAGCTAACAACATTACGGAGGAGTTGTGCTACGTCTTCCTCGATCTGTTTTGGGCTGATTCTGATCCTATCGATCTCCATTTCTGTATTTTTCTTTTGAAAGGTTCCTTCATCCTGTTTAGGAAACGAGAAAACATGTTGGAACATAACAAGGATCAAATGGAAATGCAAAGTTTGCAGGTCAAATGAGACATTATGATCTTTTTAGTACGCACAGATAGTCAGGGTAAGCTAACTTTACAGCTAAATAAATCTATTTCCCTTATATTTTATTTACTAAATTAATAACATCTGAGCTAGCATTCTTTTTGTTTGACCTTTTGTATCCCCACTCCCCATTATCATAATTTCCATTGATTAAGGGGAAGGGAAGAACAAGAAAGAGAAGATGTTGTTAACAGCCTAAAAGAGCCCAAAAGTTTTCAAATACATTAGAAAGAGACGGTTCTATGAGCTGTGTGAGACTGTGAATTCTTCTTGTATGGGCTGTGTGGGAGAGACACTCAGTTCCACCATTACCAACCAGCCCTTTTAAGCATTTGATGAGAGAGTGAGAGAGTGAGAGAGAGGGGGGAACATCAGAAAAAGGAAAGCATATCTTCCTTTCTAATTACTTCTTCTCTTTCTCATAAGTGGATCTATCTAATTCTAATCTGCAACTCCCAACAAAACCAGACCACTTAAGTCTAAATCATGGAGCAAACAAACAAACAATAAGATCATTAATACAGAGAGAGAGAGAGAGAGAGAGAGAGAGACAGTCACGGATTGAGATTATGGAAGAACCCACCTCAAATGATAGAACCTCAACTGCTTCTGTTGGTTTTGGGCCCTCTTGCTCTGAAGTCTGAAGAAGCAAGAAATTAAATTAGAGTAGCAAATACCTGTTCCTTTGCTGTCTTCCTTTTATTTTAGCTCCGGCTGTCTCTAGTTGAGAGACTCGAGAATTTGGACAGCTGAAACGACGTTGCTGAAGGGTGTCTGAAAGATGGCTAGCCGGGGCAGCAGAGCGGAGAAAGTAAAGAGAATCTTCCAGCAATTCGACGCGAACAATGACGGAGGTCTCAACAGAGAAGAAATGGCGGCTCTCGTTGTCGCCGTCAACCCTAGAGTTAAGTTCAGCGACGAGCAGATCAATGCCATCCTTGACGAGGTCTTTCGTACCTATGCTGAGTTCATCGACGGAGTAAAGGGTCTCACCTATGAGGGCCTTGTCCGTACCTACGACGACGGTGCTGGCGATGTCGATCGAGATTTCGATGCCCTCGGCCTTGAGTTCAATTCCGACTCCGCCAAAGCCATTGAAATGGTTTCCGAAGCCTCTTCGTCTTCGATTGCCGATGAGAGGGTGGTGGATCCTCACAAGAGGCAGAGGACCGCTGCCTGGGCGGCTTCACCGAACCATGGGATAATCTTCGACGATACGTGGAAACTCGTTGATGATTTGGAGATTCTGGTGAAGAGGTTGAAAGCGAAGCAGGCCAAGGATGGAGCGATGAAGGGGGATAACTTTGATGTCTTCTCCGACCCCGGCTGGTCTAGGGAATTGGGACCTTCTTCGGAGCTCTCGGAGAAAAGGGTCTTCTGGGACGAATCCAGCCACGACTACGCCGCGTTCGTGAAGGAATTGGGGGTCCTTAGAAGCAGAGCAGACGGCGCCAGGTCCAGAGAAGAAGCTTTCGATGGGCACATGGCGATTGGTCGGGTTCTGTACGAGCACCAATTGTTTAAGGAAGCTTTGGTCAGCTTCAAGCGGGCTTGCGAGCTTCAGCCCACCGATGTTAGGCCGCATTTCAGGGCCGGAAACTGTTTGTACATTCTCGGGAGACACGCTGAGGCCAAAGAGGAGTTCCTCTTGGCTCTTGAGGCTGCCGAGACCGGTGGGAACCAGTGGTCTTACCTTCTTCCCCAAATCCATGTTAATCTTGGGATTTCGCTCGAGGGTGAAGGTATGGTTTTAAGTGCTTGTGAGCATTACAGGGAAGCTGCAATCCTTTGTCCGACCCATTTTAGGGCTTTGAAGCTTCTTGGCAGTGCTCTTTATGGAGTGGGAGAGTATAGAGCGGCGGAGAAGGCACTGGAAGAGGCTATTTTCTTGAAACCGGACTATGCAGATGCACATTGCGATCTGGGTTCCGCTTTGCATGCTATGGGGGAGGACGAGAGGGCAATTCAGGAGTTTCAGAAGGCCATAGATTTGAAGCCTGGGCATGTCGATGCTTTATACAATTTGGGTGGGCTTTATGTGGATATGGGCAGGTATCAGAGAGCCTCAGAGATGTATACCAGGGTTCTGGCTGTCTGGCCAAACCATTGGAAGGCGCAGCTTAACAAGGCTATATCTTTGTTGGGAGCCAATGAGGCTGACGAATCCAGGAAAGCACTAAAAGAAGCTTTCAAGATGACAAAAAGGGTTGAATTACATGACACTATTGTTCATTTGAAGCAACTGCAGAGGAAGAAGCCCGGTGGTAATGGAGGCACTGAAGGGGAGGGCGCATCCATTGTGGTGGAGCAGTCGAAGTTTAAGAAGGTGGGTAGGAGGACTATTTTGAGGCAGGACTTGGCCAATGCCCTTGAAATCAGGGCTTTCCAGAGGCTCACCAGGTTGAATCGATGTGATGTTGATCTTCTGAAGAAGGAAATGTCAGAAACAGAAGTTCCGGTGTCCTATTCTGGCAGTGGTGTTCCTGAGAAATCCATCCGCAAGGCTACCTTGGAGGAAACTCTCCGTAAATTGCTTAATTTCTTGAAGCCCGAGACCTTCCAAGGAACTGTCAAAGTCATCAATGAGAGGATTCTTACTGTCTTGGATGTTTCGGGCTCTGGTAGGGTGGATTTGGGTATGTTCTATGCTGTTCTTGCCCCCATATGTAGTGGCCCGGCTGAAAGACGCAAAAGGGTTGTCTTTGATGCACTTCTTTGGCGACCTGTGAATGAAGGTGGAGTCTATATCAAGAAAGAAGATGCCATTAAGTGCATCAAATTGTTGAGAGCTATCTATATTCCTTCCCATGGCGTCAGTGAAATGCTGGAAGTCCATGGAGAACCTGATGTTTCACCAGTCTCCTTTTCAGAGTTCCTTGAGATGTTTAATGATAGGGATTGGGGTTTTGGAATCATGTCCACTCTATTGAAACTCGAGACTGGGGACAGAACACGCCATGGTCGCTATGCTTGCTCTGTCTGCTGCTATCCTATCATAGGGTCTCGTTTTAAGGAGATTAAACTGCATTTCAGTTTATGTAGCCGATGCTATTGTGAAGGGAAGGTACCTTCTGCCTTCAAGCAGGAAGAGTATAGATTCAAGGAATATGGGAGCGAGGCTGAAGCCATGAAAGATAAGTGCATGTTCTTCAGTTTTCATTCTAAAAGCTCATCTGAAAATGATCCATAACTAGGTTGTAATAACTGTTTGAAGTAAGTATAATATTTTACAAATGGTGCTAATTATGCAGCGTGACATAGATCAGAGATGTGTTTAATCAGTTTCTTATGTCCTTGTATAATAAATGCCCTTGGATTGGGAGGCTCAGAATCTTTACCTGGTAGCTTGTGAAGTTATTCCTTTTCTTGTTCCTCCATACTTGTGATTTTGAGTAGATGAAATCATAGATGTGTATAGTTTGTTCCGTAATTTTCTCTCCCTCTGTGTAAGCATATTTGATATTTATGCTCGTCAGTTTTGTGTAGCGGTACTACATTTGGGCTTTTAAGGAGCAATAAGACTTTTGTTTGTAGTCCTTGGATCAATTCAATTGACTGCATGATGTGAAGGACTGCTTGACTACGATGCTTGACTTTCACTGAAGTGGTTAAATGGTAAAGGAGATTTGTTGCTGACCAGGCGGTTTTTACCACTTGTTTGCTTCCTTAGGGTTGAGTGCAATTTGTTTTGGTTCACAGACCCTGACTGTTTCTATAATGTCTCTTTTTTCTGAAGTACAGAAGGCTAATTTCTCTTTTCTTCTCGTTACACCTAAGGGGCTGGCAACAATCACAAATATATGGTAAACTTCTTTTACTTGAAATAACTAGTTGATAATATAACTTAACGAAATAAAGGGAATGTTATAATAAGACCTTTAAAAACATAGAGAAAACTTTTGTTAAGTTGAATCCACCACCTCCTTAAGTCTTGAAGAAGTTATTCCTCAATGATTTATTAGCCTAATTTCTTCAGCCTTCTTGATAATTAGGGATGGTGGAAAACACTAGGGCTTATCTCATAGTAATGAGCAGCCAGTAATTTGTAGTTCTGTAGACAATCCGAGTGGAACTGTTGCATAGGCTACTACCAAAGTTAGGCCACCATTACCATTCCCACCCTATGTGATGCTACCTCAAATGGCAATTTTTAATTCTGATACTGCTGATACACAGCAGCAGAATAATGGGAACAATAACACATTAAAACTGTCTTTATCCTTGAAGTGTTGAATTTCAGAAGAGTTAACTCATACATGTACTGATGCTTCAGAATCTCATTCTAGTAATTTCTATTTTTCTCATTCTCTGAGCCTGAAACTAGGTAAACAAACAGCCCAACTCAGTATCCACTTTACAACCTCTGAATTCCAAGCCACAAAACCACTTAAAATCATAATCCTCATACTATGAACATCACATTTTCTTTTGTTGGATAAAGAGCTGACACTGTAGTGTAGGGGTCATTTTCATAGGCTGAGGCTGCCAGACTTAAGATGGGGATCAGGTATGAGTGTGGCTACTTTCTGCAAAATGTGCGGAAGAGTAGGACTGACTCCATCCCACTCCTCCATGGGCTTGTGAAAGCAGGGTTTGTACCCAATTACAATCCCTTTTCTTGACATTGTAGTGTGGTGAATTCTAGCTACATTGTTCTATAGGCCACTTGTAATTCTGGTGGTAACTTCCGTGGTAACTTCCAACCGAAACCTGTATGAATCCACACCAAACTTTGATAAATGTCCATTAATATCTTTCCTCCCTTATCTCTATTGTATTTTCATGAATACATTTTTTTCCTACTATTTAGGGGGTGTTGGCCATCACAACTATCTGGCAAAAGTTGAAGACTTGAAGTAGAAATGGTTTGGAGATACTCAGAACTGTCGGATATGATTTCTAGACTATCACGCAAAAGATGGAATTCATTTACTTGTGCTTCCATACTTTGTATATTGTCTACAGTCTGCATGACTGCATAAGCAGATAAGCTTTTTCATGTTACATACCTCAGGATGAGGAAACAGAAGCCCCTCTGCCTCTACCATACCCTTTACAACTTAACTCTTCGTTTTCTATTTTTTCCCCTGTTGTATTTGGGGGTGTAGTTGGGCAAAGAACTATTTTGGTCGAGATTGAACTAAGCACATGAAGTTAGTCTCCAATCAAAACATTATCTTTTTTCCTAATCGATTTCTCATGCTCATGCGTAACATCCAAAAGAATTAACATTGGCCTGTTTGTTAGGGTTATCCAACTAGGTATGCTTCTGCATGAGAGATGTTTCTTGTGTACTGGTGGAATTTTCAAAGAACCTAGAGCTTTCTTGTAGGATTGTTTGATGGAGAGGGCCATGTTACGCTTTTTAATAGGGATATGATGTGGAAAATTAATTAAACCATACTAAAAGTGTTGATGCAGATTGTGCGGCATATGCAAGGGTGTTTAAGAGAGCCAGTAGAAACTATTCTTTCTTTTAACCTCTGTTCTGGGGTAACATTGTTGTTCTTTAGTTGTAACTTGTTACAAGCTGGAGAGGATTTTTTAGGTAGACCACCTCAAAAGCTTGATTCCCCCTCTCCCCACCCCAACACCAAAAAAAAAACCATTAATGCAGATATTGGGATGTGTAGGAGATTCTCCTACTGTTTTTATGAGATCTGAAAGCTACTTAGAGACTTGTTTATGCTGTCATTTTAGCTGCTTTGTTCTCATCTATTGATGATTGGCCTTGTTACATTTATTAATGGTATGCATAATGACTTTCTTAATGAAGGAATTACCCCTTTAAAATTGTCTCAGACGGTCATGCTTAGTTGAAGAGGCCATCCTTCAGCTGGCTAAAATATAACATATAGGGACATATATACAGCAAAAGAGGGTTGCTTGTGAAAGATTCAGGTAGACATCGTAAATCAAACAGCACCATAAATGCTGCCGTCAAATGTTTAGGCACACACAAGATTCTGAAACTAAATCATTAGAAACATATCTTTCAGTTACAGATGAGTGTTTTCAATTTGCAGATGAGTTGGGTAGCTTAGTGTATATCTCATGGAGAAGTGTCTTTCAATTAGCTTGCTTAGCTGTGAAACCCAAGAGATTGCATTTGATTAGGTTTCCAGAATTCTAGAAAATGAGTTATTTTTTGTAGTTCCATACCAACATTATGCTCATGTAGTCCTGAAACCTCCCTGTTGGGTTCTTTATGATTGCTATTACAGGTAATGGAGGTGACAATCGATGCAGACATGATAAGCATGATGTATGTATCATGAAGTATTGCAAATTCACAAGAGATTCACAAGAGAACTCGGTGTTGGTATAATGGTTTACTTTCTATAGCAAAGTTGGGATGAAGTATCACAGTTTCCTTCTTTTCTCAATAGGTTCAAGTATATCATGGTTTCAATTCTCAACTTACTTCGGCTCTGTTACTCATCGTTCCCTCCTCTTGATCAGACATGTGCGATAATGCCTACGTCTTATTTGATGCTCTTTGAACAGTTACTTTTCCATGCTTTGCACTTTGATGCTGCATAACAGAAACAACCCAAACAATAACTTCTATTCCATGGATGCAGTGATGTAGAATCCAATCTTGTACAGATTTTCAGGCATCATAAAAATCAAGTCACCTCTAATCAACAACTGCTACTGGTTTGGACTTTGAATGTGCTTAAAACAAAACCAACAAAGAAAATACTTACATAATTAGCGATTTTTCTTGGTAGATTCATCATTTTTAACAACAAAGTTGTTGCGGCCATGGCAAGACAGACAAAAATTATGACCAGTTCATTTGCAGGCATGACAAGGAGGACCAATTTCTTGAATCAAGGTTTCCCAATAAGTAACCATTAACCCTACAACCCAAAAAAGGGGGTTGGGGTAGGAAGTTGGATTACATTCGCAGTCCACCCAGAGAAAAATGCACTCCAGAGCTCCCATTCCTCATCATTAAGTATCATGCTTCACTGATTACCAAAAGTCATGTTGTACTTGTAATAAGTCTCCTGATGCCAATGCTAACATTTCCAATTGTAGCATACACTGTTGGTGATATTCTATGAGGAAAGTTTTCCTTCACCATGCGGTGAAGGTTCATCACATTATCCCAAGGTTGTTCACAAACCTCTATAGGATTTTATTATGTTTTCCAGACTTCTTATTCACCGTAGTTGAAGGAAAACTCGGTCCATGTTATCTGGTCTTTTTTTTTTTCAAGGAAAACAAATACTAATTCTAAAGAGAAAAGAAGCTCCATTATCTTCTTTTTTTTTGGTTGGTGATAAGAAGTTACATTATCAATTACATTGTTTCTAAATTTAATACCCCTAACATTCACAGCAAACCTCTGTGCCAGTTCAATAAAAGTCCTATCCTTTTTGATAGTACAGACTTTAGATAAATTTTTAATAATAGTTTTTAGGGTCGATGTTCTTTGTGCCGCAATGCATGGGGATGGTATTTCCGTCATTTAGGGGGCAGCGTAGTCATTTTGCCTACCCCACATGATTGAATTAGATCACCAAATTTGACACAACTAATCGATAATTGGAACCATGCATCATCCTTGCACAGGCAAACGGGTAAAATTGTATATCCACTAAACTTTTGTCTACAAAATTTCCCCATTTTGCAAGTACTATTGGATCTCCTTGGCTGCATGGAAGGGGGGGGGGGGCATTGTTTGCTAAAAAAAATTATGTAATGATTTCACCATATTGGTGGGAAAATTAGAAGTGGCAGGTGAGATTTATAAAGGCCTCACTATGATTATCATGTTGCAATTAATTCTAGGGGTGCTGTTCTCTGTGCCGCAGTGCAAGCTGCGCAGCCTACGCCCAAGCACATGGGAGTGAGCGCAATGACCACCCTACCCCTTGCACAGGCTGCCCATGTGTTTGGACGCAGCCTGCGCTGCGGCACAGAAAATATTCTCTCTTAATTCTATACCAAAATTTAGTGGACATATTAACCACGCCATCACCTGGTCAAAAGTCAAATATTAAATTTCACACCAATTTTGACTTGCCCTCATGCTGCTATAATACAAAAACTACTAAAAATCAAGAAACAAAACTATTTATACGGTGAATAATATAGTTGACCACATAACTCTTCACGCAAACAAGGTATATAGGGTATTTACTGTTATCCAATGGACTAAAATGTCAAACCATCTAAAGAGCCTAACCACAAAAACTACTAAAATAGATCAAAAGAAAAACTCTTTACATGGTAGATGAATCACCATAACTCTCAATGTATACAAGGCAATGAAGCCATACAGGGTATTTACTGTTTATACAAGCTCGCTCTTGAAAGGTCAACAATACTTCCAACTTCCAACTCTATTTTTCATTGTTCTTCTCAGGGTTGAAGAACTTGAAGGTGTGCTAAAGCAATAAAAACATCAATATAAATGAGTGTATATTCTGAGGCCTATAATAAGAACATCTTCAACCAAAGGATGGATGCAAAGATAAATCAGCAATGCCAGCAATCAGATCATCAAGTGCTTCCTCGTTTGAATCAAAGCCACCATCTCGAGTTGATGGTGTAGTTCGCAGAGAACTGTCTGCAAGAGCCTTTTTTAACTGTTTGAAAAGTCCATCTTCCTCAGTAGGTGTATCCAGATCCCAGACCTTGAAGATATCATCAAATGACGAATCAATCTCATTTGTGAACCATAAATCTACTCCTTCAGAATCTCCATTTTCTCCTGGATCATGAGAATTCAAGAAGTCACTTCGCAAGTAACTGCGATATCTTGCAGTTTCATCCATTCCACTGGTAGGAACAAGGTCATCATCAGTTACATCTGGAAATTGAGCACTTTTTGTTTCTTCAAAAGGAGGAACAAGGTAAACATCAGTTCCTTCTGGATATGATGCAGTACCAGCCTCATCATCCTCACTCATGGGAAGAAGCCCACCGGAAGTTCCTCTTGAATTTGAACCATTTTCAGCTTCCAAAGTCTCAAGATGTGAATTGGATTGGGAATTGACAATATCTAATAATGCATCTTTTAGAGCATCCCAATCATTATCAGACAGTTCAGGATCATTAACCAGGCAAGAATCAACCCATGCTACATCTTCTGAGGAGAGCGCATCCCCAATCTGGTCAGAACCTTTTGAATTAGAAACAGGGCCTTGCGAAACAGCACCTTCTAATGCCATGGCTACAGAAATGTTGCCAATAATGTCAGTGGAAGGAAGAACTGGTTAACAGCAGTGAAAATATACCACAAACAGAAAGAATAGAAGGAGCATTTGGGTAAAATGAAGAAGGGAAGAAGGATCTGGCTCCAGTCCAGCCGTGGCGGGAGCTGGACGGTGCAGCGCCCCTTTTAGATCATTACACTTGGCATTTAATATATCCAACGGTCATCAATATGATGGATTTTTTAATCCATCTCCTCTCACACTTTGTCGTTTGAACTCCTAAACCCGACCCGACTTCATTCCTCAACACCTCTCGTTTCTCATTCTCTACCCCCTCTCTGTTGCATCTTCTTCAAGGGATCCGGCGACTGTGCTTTGTAAACCTAAAATCCTAACAGATAAACAAGAAAAACAGAAAGATGACTAAGGTTCAATAGTTGGAGCCTGGTACCTCCCAAGCCTTCAACAAACTTATATACAACAGAAATCAGATCTTGAAAAGAACTAGAACTTCCCAACCCTCGATTCAACAAGCTTTTATACAACAAAAATTATATCTTGAAAAGAAAATCATGCATTCTAGCGACAGCTCCGCCTAGATCTGACAAAAGGACCAAGAAGAAAACAAGATCTACAGACCCAAAATATACCTACACTTCACATAAACTACTAAAATGAAATTTGAGAACTACACTGTACACAGAAAAGGGAAATAAAAACAAAAATCCCCGTTGGAAAGTTGCAGGAAATTAGTGGCCTGGTGGGGGATAGGATAGGGGAAATGAGGTCTACCTTTTTCAAGTGATAACGCATGAATCAAAAAGTGATGATTACAGCGATGACAAACCCTCTGCAAGTGATGAATTCATAGATTTGATTCTGAGTCTTGGAAATTTCAAGGGGAGAAAAAAAAAAACCAGAAAGTTTGAGAGTTAAAAAGTGTAGTAAGGGAATACTGCAAGAGGAGGGTGAAAGAGAGAAAGGTCGATTGAACTTTTGCCCCTGGAATTTCAGGTGGATTGGTCTTTCTCTCTGCAATTATTTCCCTTTTTTAGTGGCACTCTGTGTTGGGTAATGGGTTTCATCTATAATTTATTTGTTTAATTTGAGTTTCAAGGCTTTATTTTACAGTCTCTATATCTTTCCGGAACAGCAGCGGAAGGGGTATTTTCGTTCTTAAGAACCAGAAAAAAAAACAAGATGAAAAGAGAAGAAGTGTTTGCATTCATTATCATCATTCCCCCTTTCCCCTAACATGGCCCAATCTCCTCTCTAGTCTCATCTCCCAATTTCCTTTTTCTTCTTTACTTCTTCTTTATCTCAGAGGCTTAAAACATAACCAGCTTCTGGGTAGTGGATAACCCTTTCACTCTGTTTTCGTCTGCTTGCAATCGAGGTGACAAACATGCGCTTTCAATCGTCTCTGAGGGTTTACCAAAAAAAAAAAATGGTCTCTGAGGGGGGGGGGGTTGTTGCTGAAGTTACTGGTTCTGATCTTTTTCTCCCTCTTGGTAGCTATAGAAAAGAACAACTTGGGCACGGAGGTGTTCAAGAGAAGCAACAACAACAACAATACCACCACCTGGTTCGCTGATTTTCATTCTCTGATTTAGGTTTGCAGAAAAGGGGAAGAGAAAGAGAAACGAGTTCGGAGAAAGGGGGGGGAGAAAGAAAAACGAGTGGTTTTGAAGAATGAAGTCGGGTCGGGTTCAGGAGTTCAAACAAGAGAGTGAGAGAGAGATGGATTAAAATATCCATCATATTGATGACCGTTGGATATATGTAATGCCAGGTGTAATGATCTAAAAGGGTGCTGGACCGTCCAGCTCCCGCCACGGCTGGACAGGAGCCAGATCCAGGGAAGAAGGCATTGACCCTCTGGCTTGCAACTGTTGGCAACATCCATCCTACCCAACATTAATAACTAGACTGATCAGACACACAATCAACAATTTGGGTAATATTTGGCTGGACCATTCACCATGTTCTTTCCCATTCCAACAGCCAAAAAAAAATGTCAATGTTCTGATAGTTAAGGCCATTAACAGCCAAAAAGAATGTCAATGATCTGATAGTTAAGGCCATTAACAACTAAGTCAAAATTAGGCATAAATTTCCAGATGAGTCAATCATGGGGGTCTCTGCCCAGACTGTGCGTGCAAAAACAGTGGGCAACTTCCAATTCTCTCCACTCCTGCCAAATGCTTCTAAAGAAAATGAGAAATAAACAAATAAATAAATGCAGAATTAACAGTTGCAATGAACATGAATAGCAAAAGGCATGAAAGGGGAATTCAGCCGACAAAATAAGACCAGCAGGAAATTGCAAAGCAGAACATGCACTCACAGTCGCACATTTGGTACAACTCACAATGATTTGTCCTAAACTAATGCAATTTGCTCTTGTAACTTGTAAGGCTGAAAACGATTCAGCCAAACCAGTGCCAGATTCATAGAGGCCTGAATCAACTTGAGTGTTAATGCCAGAACTTCCAAATATTGGATACCATTCAACTCCTAGTAACCTTGATTTCTGGTTTGGAATTCGGCCTTCTTCAAGTCTCACATAAAGAAATTTGAGAGTGCAGTTCCAAGCTACCTAACTTTGTGACAGCTTTTAGAAAGCCAAGTACCTCGTCTCTAAAATAAAGTGACACAAAATCTTTAGGGAAAAAAAATAGTGCCTCCCCCTTCTCTCAATTCCCAATGTCCAATACAAATGAAATTTCTAATGCAGCATAGACATGATATCATCTGAAAAAAACTTTCACTGGATAAAATAAGAAGAGTATCTAGAACATGTAAACTTGGACATTCAAAACCAACTTTGATAACTTCCGTAGTTAAATGCTCCGTCTGGTTGGAAGTGAAGGGAAAGGAAGGGGCAATGAAATTAAAACAAAAGTGAAAATGTGAACTTTTGTAATCATTTCCAACCAACCCAAAAATGGGTAAAATTATCTATCCACTAGACTTTTGCCTACAAAATTTCCCCATTTTGCAAGTACTATTGGATCTCCTTGGCTGCATGGACAGGGGTGGGGGGGGGGGGGGTGCTAAAAAAATTATCAAGGGTTATTTCGATGAGGTCATGATCACTAATTATGACCAATGAATCGAATAGATGAGCTCAAGTTTGGGCACAAGGAGGGCTTCATTGCCAGCAGACTGATGAGTGGATCATTCTGTTCCAAAACTTGCCAAAGTACTGTACTAGTTGTGGATGCAGCCAGGTAGATTTGCATTGCAACTATGGTCGTAGCAGTATTTTGCCAAGTATCCCTTCCATAGAAAATAAATTGTGAAGTACTGCAAACCACTGAGGGATATGGATACTCTATGTCCAAACCATTGTCTTCAATCATGACATTTCCAAACGGCTTACGAGAAATGAAATAAAACGAATTCATCAGGCACATACTTGCAGCAAGCATTCCATGAGAAAGGAACTGTAACAGTCATTAATTCCACAAATCTCTGGAAAAAAAAAACACACCCAGAAGAAAAGTTTTCCCGGTATAAAATGTAAAATTTATTGAATGTCATCCATCAAACGGCTCAGCTCCGGAAAATTTTCCAAATTTATTCAATTTCAGTTTCCAACAAGGAATCATTTTCCGTGCTTTTCGTGCAAAGTGTCTGAACAACAGAATTTACCCAATACAAGGAGTCCTACTACTTGCACTACTGGATTTCACAACGTTATGGGTACTGGGTTGGAATCTTCTTCATCCCCCTCCCCCCTGCTCTCGACTTCGCATCCATAGCAGAAGCAATTGAGCAAGTTTTTTCATTATGGATAGAAATAACAACCATGAAATCGACAGACTAATCTCAAACGAAAACAATGAGGACGAGAAGAAGAAGAAGAAGAAAAAGTACCTTTATTGATGCGAAACTTTCGATTTTCAAGCCCTAAACTTCGATACAGTGCTTACACTGAGAGAGAGATATACTAGAAAGGAACAAATAGAGAAATAGATTAATCACAAAAAAAAAAAAAACAAAAAAGTCTTGTCGTGACTCGTGAGTCCGTAGCGACCTGGGCCGGGTCTGGGCCTGGGCTTGGAATGCCCTTTGCGTTGTCAAACGAACCCACGGATAAATGTATGGGAACGATTCAAACAGTGGTATTTTATTTTACGATTTGGTTTTATTTGAATTTAAACTTCACATGTGAGTAGAGGGACCTTGGGATGATGTAGTTGCATTAGACATTAATCTCATGCGTGCAAGCTTGGGAAGCTTCATAAGGAGTTAGTAGCAGTCTAATAGGCTGAAATTGATTTTTGAGTAATTAGATTATAAGAAATAGAACTCTATCCAGGAGTGTGGCCTACAACAGCACTTCCATGAGTCTATCTCTCTCCTCCCCATATGAAAAGACACATATAGGTTAGGTTTTTCATGTTTTTGAGTTTCAATGTAATGTTACCTAATTTATAAGCCCATAAAGTGATGATAAAATGTTTCGCCACAAAAACAAAAAGAAAAGTGATGATAAAGTGAGGGCACTAGATTAGTAGGTAAGAATTTGAGTTTGATTAGAATATTTAATAGTTAGATGGAGTTTTGTGTGTGTGAAGAGTTCTTTTATGAGTCAATTTAGAAATTTTAAGTCTTTTATACATGCAATGGCAAATAGAACGCTACATGATCGTGCGCCTTGTGTGGCTCCCATGCCTAGACACACAAGGCACCTTGACTGCCTGGGATTTTTGCCTTTGCATTGGGGCAAGGCGTTCATTTCTAGGCAGTCAAGGCACCTTATGTGTCCTCTGCAATTCCTTCATCTTGTAGTGCCATGCAATTCGGGCCGAAAGCTCGACATGTGGAAGATGCTTCATCCAATGGTGCCGAGGCAGTTTTTTTTTTTTTTTTTTTTTCTTGAGCTCGACAACATTGGATGTTACATCTTCCACGTGTCGAACTCTCAGGCCCGAACTGTAAGGCACCGCAAGATTAAGGCACTACAGAGGATTTTTTTTTCCCCTATGTAATACACCACCATCAATGGATATGATATTTTTTTTAGAGTGCAACTTTTTGTTACCAAAGTGGTGAACTAAGAATTGTCTTTTTGTCTTATTCCTAAAAGTAATTTAATCCATCATTTAAAAGTAAGGGTGAAAAATTATTTTTAAAAAATTGAAAGTTATAATATGATATTTGTGCGAAATGATAGAATTTACCTCCAATTAAAATAACATTGTACAGTTGCAACTTTTTACTTCATCATTTTGATTACAATGAGGTTTTTCCTTCTTTTTTTTTTTTTCCTAAGAATTTTGGTATTGTTGAGCAATGCATACAAAATTGGTATATCCAAATCTGATTTCTTTTCTTCTGTTATGTTCTCTTCTTCTTTTTGTCTTTCTCCAATGCATACAAAATTGGTATACCCAAATCTGATTTCTTTTCTTCTGTTATGCTCTCTTCTTCTTTTTTTCTTTCTCTGAGGAAGAACATCGAACTCATCTATTTTCCTTCCCCTTCTATTGAGCTGATTTCTTCCTTTTCAAATACAATTGCTTCTCTATCTCAGATTTGATCATTGAGCATGTTTGCTTGCATCTGAGCTCCATAATCTGAATGTGGTTACCAAATTTCTGTCTTAAATTAATCCTTTATGCACACCTACTACTATCAATGCAAATGCATCTCTACATTTTGATTTTATCCCCACAAGCCCACATGCTTGAGAGAGAGAGACAGAGATCTTAACAAGCTTTGGGCTCCAACAGTTTCGCTTGGGTTGGGGGTTGGCCTGAAGCTTTCCACCCAAGATGTTAGGTTGGGCTTAGGCTTTCTTTAAAGCCCACCCAATGTGCAAGAGATTTGACATAATTATGAGAATACACATAATAATGAGAAAACACAACATAACTGCTAGTTCATAGGATCCACTTTCTACCCAAAAAAAAAATCTACAATCCGGAAGGCATGTTTGTGTTGGAATTGTGAGTGGCATTGATTTAGTTTTCATAGTCTTAAAACCTCTTTTTTACAATCGGGAAGGCATTGATTTATTGGTTGGAAATTCGGAATTCATAACAGTGATAATGAATGGTCAGGTTTAATTGATTTTCATGGACAGATGAGTAGTAAAATAAAAAAAGATGAAATAAGGAATGAACAAATTAAAGTTAATTAATGAATAGTTTTGATAAATGATAAGTTGTGAGAAAATCGTTTGAAGTGACAGACTATTGCAACAGAGGTAGGTGATTTGATTCAAATGGAAAGAGCTGAAAAAAGTGGAGGTATACCTAATATGACCCTAGCAAAAGTGGTGAAGAAAGTCATGCATAACTTTAACAAGTATAGCTTGAAATAGAGCTAATTGGAGAAAAATGATCCACGTAACGACATGTCGAGGAAAAAAACTTGAAAAGTATGATGATACCGAAGAAGAAAATTATAATTTCTAAATTCTATCTTTTTCTCATTGAGATTTGCAAGTTGGTGCTTCCACCTTTCATATCATCATCACCAATTAGAAAAACTAATACTGACATTTCACGGTCCTAAAAGTCGATGAACCTTTTAGAATTGGCATGTGGTTTGTGTGATACCACTATTAAAAAAATAACTAAAAATAGAAAGACCAAAATCTAAATGATTGAAACATTAGGAGGTAGAAAGTATATGAAAAAGTCTTCTCTCATTTCTTCCTAGGAGGTTGCTAGCCTCGAAGAGTCGCTTTACCTTCCTAGTTTTTGTTTTTGATCTTTCGTAGCCCTAATAGTGTGGCCCTGAGCATGCAAGGGTTAATGAGAATGTGCGAATTGACACATTGGGGGTAGGATTTTTGTTTTTCATAGGGGTGGGATGGTCATTTCGCCCCCATAGAGAACTTTTCTCTATTTTAAATGTCTTAGTATACTTTGTGGGTTTTCTGAGCACTTAGTCTGAATTCTGAAATCTGAAATTTGGAGTTTATGAAAGAGAGGTGGGCATGTGATACCATGTCGGCCGCAATTCTTTGATGCTCCAACTTCCAATGGAATATATATTCCCAAGGCCTATGAGAATTCAGGAGTTGGAGTTTAGTCGTTGGGAGACTTGGGAGTCGGGACTGAAGAGGGGGAAACGCAGGCATGAAATTAAAACCTGTCATTATTTGGACTTAATTGGGTGGGTGTTAGCCGATTATTTGGACTACATTGGGGTGTGAGCCGCACTCACTTTTGGACCGTGATCCTCTCTACTGTCAGGTTGTCCGGCAGGACCGATCCTGTGCAGTCGAGACACAGTGAGACACGCAATGACCGCTTTATCTTCATTCGGACAAGGCGTTTGGGCAGGGGGCAAGGTGGTCACTGCACGCCTCACTGTGTTGTGTCTGGACTGCACGATCCTATGGGGCAGCTCAATAGTAGAGGATCTGGATTGCTCTCTCTCTCTCTAATAAGTTAGGGTTGTGGTCCGTAGGAGGAGACACATGCCTTCCAAGTCCTTCAACTCCAACTACTAACCATCAACCACACAAGAAAATCGCCGCTCACTATTACTACCCTAGGATCCTAGGCTGCTTATCCATGTGCCATGCCCATGTCATAGATAAATTCAAAACCAAACCAATAAACAAAGATTTGGTTTCAGTTTTGGTTTATCATCGATTTGGTAGCAAATTTGATCCAATTTGGATTTGATTTATCATGCTTATATTTACATAATAATGAAAGGGAAAAAAACACATGTTTTTCCTATGATTTTTCTGGTTAGTATCAGTTTTATATCAATTTTGGTTCAGTTTTGATCCGATTTTATATGTTTGATGTGGTTTTTGTTAGGTCCTTTGCCGCTAGATTTTCAATTGGTTAATATCCTATTCAATAATTTCGGTTCAATTTAGTTTGGACTAGTTTGGGTCAGTCCGGTTTCACCAGTTCATTTCACATTTTAACACCCTAGTTGGTAGGGGAAACTAGCACCATTTCACTTTTCTCATAAGAAACGACCTTGTTGCTCTCCTGTGTATGAAGTTATTCCACCACACCATTGATGCACTCCTTTGTATCGTTTGCCCATAGAATTCCACCTTTTTTTCTTTTTTTGGAATAATCTTGAGTAAGGAATCGGTATGCCCATGGATTTAGGTATTGGTATCATATCAATTGTATTACCCTTCATATTGACATTGGTAGAAACTGATACAAATTGGTGACATTGGCCAATACATGGTCTTTTATTTGAAATTTCATCCGATACGATCTAATGCCAAGCAGATATAAATATATAGATATCATCGGAGAACAATATGACCTTCGATACCAATACCTATATCCTTGGGTGTGCTTTTGTATTTACACGCTCCACTAATTGGGATGCACGACAGTTCATCAAATAAGTGGGAGACAGGGAAGCACCTCTTGGCATGGTGGTGGTTGTCAGTGCAGTAGAGCGTTGGCCTAAGTCCAGTGACAAGTCGTATGTTCAACTTCCCCCCCCCCCCCCCCCTTTTCTCTCATCAGATGTGTACATCATGTTATTCCCCCTCCCCTTGGCCGCCATTCCTCAAATTCAAACGATAACCCTTAGTGGTCTATGCGCCCCCAATAAGAGATGACCAAATGAAAAAGTGGGAGACAACGAGATGGTGTGCGAGAAGAAACACATTGACACAGCCTTTTCCCTAATATTTTTGTCTGTAATTCGTTCCACTCTCTTCTTCCTAATTCAGTGATTCTACTGTGCTTGTTTTCTTTATAATGTTTTGTCTAAGGAATACCGATGCATGAAAGGAAATAGGGGAAAAAAAGAGAGAAGGAAACGATGTGATTAAGAGATATATCCACCGCAATATTAAGATAGTGTTTGGTATATGTATTCTTGGAATGTATTTTAAGTCGATTTTACATTTTCGAATGATAAAATAATAGTGATTTTGGTGTTTTTTCTGATTATGGGGGTAGAATCGAAACAAATTATGTATATGTTGTCCAGTCCATTTTTATGATTTTTTGAAACGGGTTAGGTGATATAATAAATTCTGACAAGGTTTTGAGAAACATCAAAATCACGTTTCTAATTTCTCAGAATTGATTATACAAAATCGCGTTGAAACAACTTACGCTTAAATTACAAGGGGTATTTGATGGAATTTACCATCAAAACATAAAACATAATCCTAACAACCATTTCTTCGTTGCAATCACACAAAAACAGATGAAAACGAGATCGTCCTAGAATGCTTTCAAAAATACATACATACCAAACACAGCGGTGAGTACCAAACAAATTAATTTTTTTGGTAACATAAGAGTACCAAGCAATACGGTCATGGTGTCGTGCACAATAAATATTGACCAACATATTCGTCCTTAAACTTTTTGTGAGAATAGCAATGTTTTGTATACTGTAGACCATAACGAATGAGCAAGTGTGGAACCAACAACCTTCCTTTTAATAACATCATTAAATACATTTCCAGACTTATAGCTACTGGTTGTGGTAGCTAGGCATGCAATAAAGTGACATTAGATTTTAATTTGTAATATCAAAGGGACCAACATGGAATTTTTTTCCTGTTAGGTTTCCTGCTCCGTCCGGTTGTTCGGTTCTTCTCATAGGAGGTGGAATTGATAACTTAACCACACACAGCTGGCAGTATGTTCAGGCAGTGGTTAGGTCATCATTTCTGCCCCCTATGAGAGGAACCAGACAACTGTATCAGATAGAAAACTTGAGAGGATAATGATCTGACCAACATGTATATTAAGACATACTTAAGATTCCAAACAACCGATGTGCGACTATAAATCTATTATTCTCAACAGGACTCACTAATTGAGCTTTATTCTGAAACTCAATTAGATAGAGATGTGTTTAGGAGTCTGAAGAGAGTGAATGACCACAAAGCATCTATTCTACTACATAGACAGATATTATTTGCATTCCGGCCATTTGGTAGAGGTGACAGATCAAGATTAGCCATGAGTCAATATTCAAAGTCTAAATCAAATGCCCCTTTGTATTAGTATTTGGTACACATCCCTTGTATGTCCATGCATGCATACTATACGAAAGACATTATTGTGCACTATCTCAATTTGTGTAGAAATAGATGATTCAAGTACCACCATATATCACACTCCACTACAAGTGTCATCTTGGAGCCTCCTGCGAGAGGCTATTTAAAGCTTAATTACAACACATCTCTAAAATTTGGTAGCATTGTTGGGGGTTTAGATTTATTTTCAAGGTCAACTATAACCTTTACATGCAACGTCTGAATCGGCTACAGTCATAACTATTCTCATTGGTGAAGAATTTGGACAAATATAACGTATTTGGTTTTGAGTTTGGAATTTTATACTTCTGTTTTCATTTTGAGGGAGAAAGATAGTTTGGCTGATTCCCTTGCCATGAGGGTCCAATCCTTGACGTGTAGGACTGATTGGCCGACTTTAACTCCATGGTGTCTAAAAGTTTGTAACCAAAATCAATGTGTACCACAAGTCCTTATCAATAAAACTTTATTTATTTGTCTTGTCATTTTTAGAAATATTTACCTTTATTATGGGAAAAGGAAGCATAGGCCGCCCTTTAGGAGATTCCAATATATCTCTCTCACTAAATAATGAAATTGATACTTATCCTTGAAATTTCTTAAAAATTGAGTTTTTCGACCATTTTACTCATTGTCCGTACCATGCTACCGATACAGTATTGGCATGGTATCGATACCAATGATTGGTAAAATCGATACATATCACCTATATCAGGCGATACGGTACCGATACTTAGAACCATGTGCCCAATATCGATACCAACCCGATCTTGTATCATTGGAACTATTCAAAAATATTTTTTTAATAAAGAAATGAAGGATCCAACACAACTCACACAAATGTTGATACCATTTTTTATAACCATTGTTACACTAACCATGACCCTTAATAGAATGCAGAATATAAGAAGGAAAAAAGAATGTTGTTTGGTTGCATGGTTCCTCTACTGAGACATAGAGCGTGCAAAATTACTGTCCAACTCTTCTTGAAATAAAAATCTCATCTCGTGCTCTCATTGGCCCCCACACTAGTACAGGGGATACACGACAAAACAACGATCTCTTGCCCGTAAAAGAAATAAAAAAACTTTGAAACAGGGAACAAGTTGTTCTCTTGATCTCTTGATCTCTTGGCCACCATGAGATGAGGTTTTATCAATGTCACCTCTCCACAGGTCCCAGAGATTACATGTCACAAACTACAAACAGTTTGAAATAAATAAAAAGAAGACATATATTAATCCATTCCTCTTCCTTCTTTGCTACTCACAAGATGAGAGGCTTTTTTTTTTTTCAATTTTCCTGTCCTAAATCCTAATTTACCAAAAGAATTTTCCATTTTCCCTTCTCTGTGCTGTGTGATCTACTTGGTTATGTACATGGGTGACTATGTTGCCGGGTTTAGTTAGTCTTCCACCCGCTCCAGCTGAGAATATTATTGGGAATGTAAACTGTACTATACTCTAAGTAGGGTTAGGGTTTGCAGCAAAGTAGGCAAGCGCACCAACCAAAGGAGCATTGATGTAAGTAGTGGGCTCGGATTTCCGGAAATCCGCCCGATCATCCTCATAGACGTCATCCTCACCGGGTCCCCCGACAACTGCCCCGACAAGCACGTTTGGATTAGGACCCGATGAGTTGAAGTAAACGGAACCTTCCTTACAAGCGATGACCTGAGGATGGTCCTTCATCGACGGCAAGGATGAACCTCTATGATGGATACGTTGTGGATATTTGTACCCATACCCGACCATATAGGACATACCCATCGGGTTATCACCGAGAATGTAATCCACCTGTCGCTTAGCCAATTGATGGAGGGAGGATGGGCCCACTGTGATACCACCACAGTTGACGGTCTGTGATGAACGGGAGAGGTAATCAGCGTAGACGAGAAGTAGGAAGGCGATGGAGGTGACGTGTTGCATGTTGGTTCCACCTGGCTTGTAGATGAGACCACCTGGGGTGTATTCTATGTGGGAAGACGATGATTCTGGTATTAGTGTGCACATGAAGCTATCCGCCGATGCTTTGTATGACTCCAGAGAATAAATATTTCCTTCTAAGAATTCCTGCCACGTCACCATCTTATCATTGTCACTATAATAAGTATGGATTTAGGTATCGGTATCAATACGGCACCGATACATTAAAAATGGGTATTTTATAAAAATTGTTTGCATGAGGTTCTTGCCGGTGCAAGGTTTGGGAAGGATCATAATATACAAAGAAGTTGTTTTTCTATTCGAACCTATGACCATTAGGTCCTAATTGAGCAAAAATGGTTTAATTTTTTTATAGATTTTCTTATTGACACCCCTCAAATACGCATCTGATGGTTGGAGACACTCGAAATGTGTGCTTGCATGCTTCCAACCATTGGATGCCCTAAAAACCCTAAAAAGATAGGGACTCTTAACCTTTTGAGGATTTTTGAGAATAAAATAAAAGACAATTGAAAGAAAGAAAGAAGGTGTCTTGTTCTAAATGCATTTATGGAGGAATTTTTATCCTCTCAATTACACTGTCTGTACTTGACGTCAAGTACATCTAATAGAGAGAGGTGGACCCCACGTGGATCCCACCTCAAGCAGTGTGTTCGGGCAGGGGTAGAATAATCATTTTGGCCTCCTCTGTTTAGATGTACTTGACGTCAAATACGGATAGTATAATTGAGAGGTCATTCAGGGTGATCTAAATTTGGACCAGGATCCTCTGTAGTACCAACGGGGCGGCGATGCACATCCGATGGCACAATAGAAGCCAGGTGGCACACATGGCACATATGGCACAAATGGCCTCTACTGTGCCGCCGGATGTGTACCGTCGCCCCGTCGGTACTACAGAGGATTTTAATACTTTAAATCCATAGTTACATATACTGTGCTAAGTACTAAACTAACCTTGGAGACCAGAACGTTGAGACCGGCATGTTTGTTGTCCCAACCGAATTCATTAATATTGTCATCAGCACCGAGTGTCTTGCCATTGTTCTGAATGTATTTGAGATAAGAATCGTCCTGAGAAGCCCTTCTCAGCCACGCTGCTCCCCACAGTAACTCATCCTGATAACCATCGAAGTCGCAGTAGAAGGGGCAGACGCCGGATCTGATATCGGAATTATCACTGTAAGCTCCTTGGTAAGTGTCGGCAAATTGGAAGACTCTGACCGCAGTGCGTAAAAGGGTGTCGGAGTAACCAGGGTCAGATGACCTAAAAGCCATGGAAGCGGCTGCTAGAGCTGAGGCAGTCTCACCAGCTACGTCCGAACCAGGCCGAGTTGAGTCAACACTGTAAACCGTTCGAGCTGTGTCCATGTCCTCTGGTCTCTCCCAGCAATTGTGATCTATAATTGGGTCACCCACCTATGAACTTGAAAGAAACAATCCACATTTATTCCTTATTAATATCAATATCAATACCGGTCATTGGTGTCAGTTCGGTAGCAACTGATACCAATGCCGATACTTTGCGTGATTTAAGCTAAATATAATAGGGGTTTAGGTGGGGGTGGGGGTGGGGGTGAGGGGAGTGTGGTCCACTTTAGACCATAGAGAGTTAAGGGACAGAAAGCACGTGAGGCTCCAATGGCAGTTTCTGCCGCTTTAATTCTTTCAACAACAAACCACAGCCAACTCTTGTGTCCTTTAAGGGAGTCGGTAAAGTAGTTAGTATCGAAGGAGGACCGAATTTCTGTACATCTATGGTGAAAAAGGAATTTTCACATCTGACACATTGGATTTTAAGTTTTTGTATTGATCATGATCAAAATTAATACAATACTAATTTTAATGTGAATTGATATGATTGATTTGTATTAATATCGATATTTTATATAGAAGTCCAATCATTTTATCACATTATTAAAAAAAAAAAATTCTTGTTTTTCACGAAATGTTTTTATAGATATATCAATATAGAGCAAATCGCATTATGTCAAAAGCTTAGAATTAATAGAATGCGAAACACTGTTACATCAAGTCCTTTGAAATCGAACCCCATTAGAGAGACATAATGGAGGACTTAATCCATCAAGAAAACATAAGAAGATGAGGACATCGATTCCCTCATTAAAAGGAAACCATAGATTGAAATGGATTTGGTGGTAGTGAATTGTGATAGATAAGCCATGGGACCAAGTGGCCAACCACTAGTAACTAGTGAAGGAAGGGTCGTGGTCGAAACCGTACCTGAACGAAAATACGGTCAGGCTGAGAGACAGTCTTGAGAAGGTAATCGGTGGCCCAACGGACGGCGACAAGGGCGTCGCGTAGTAGAGAGGAAGGCATTGAGTCTCCGAACTCGACAACGCTCCAGGCAAGCATTGTAGTGGTGAAAGCCATGGGAAACCCAAACTTTATGTTGTCACCAGCATCGTAGTAACCACCTGTCAGGTCCACACCACTCGCTGAACCGTCACCGAGGCCTGAATTCCCTCGCCACGTTAGCCTCTGGTCCGCCGGAAGCCACCCGGAACGCTGCCCTTCGAAGAATAAGATGCACTTAGACAATGCGTCCTGGTAGTCATGACCATCACAGTTAATCCACTTCAGTTCAGTGAGAATAGTACCAAGAACAAGAAAGAAGAGAAGAAGAGGAGGAGGACGACGACCATGAGAAGGAATCCTCATCATCATCTTATGGCTTAAGCTTCCACTCCCTAGTGTCCTCTCCCTCTCATTTTCTGATATATAGCCAAGCGTTAAAGGTACCTAGCTACGAATCTTGTGTAGTCTTCAAGCAATGGACTAATGGGATTAAGATGGATGGGATTTAAGAGGGTGACCTCCAAAAAAGGAAGGGTTAAAGGCAGTAGAAGACAGTGGTGATCACGAGACACATTTATAAGAAAGAAAGAGAGAGAGAGTGGGAGGGACTGTAGGTTCATGCGGCGCCGACAGCCTAAATCTGACGGTGTCAGTTAAAATCACATGAACCACAAACGTGAGAACATTACTAAACCCACAACACAGGGCCACTGACCACTGGGTGTAAGATGGGAGGATGAGGTGGGGCCTTTTTTTAAGTATAGTTGCATTTTTCCCCTTACAATCTTCTATGGGTAAGGAATCCTTTTCCTCTGTCAATATATTTGTCCATTTCATCGTCTCACCAAGTCTCCATCCATTGAAAGAAATGGAACTCTTAAAAATGTTTGGAAGTAAACAAGTGGAGAAATCTGAATAAGAATGATCACCAAATGTAGTATAAGGTATTTCAAGTCTGAAATGTCAAATACCAAACCATCTATGTTATAGAAAATGTATTGAGGATGTATATGAAAAGAGTTCATACACCAAATGTGCATGAAAACTATCAAGTAGAATCATCCCAATTAAAAAAAAAAAAAAGACATTATCGTAACTAAATGAAAATTTAAAGGATGGTGATTGTGAGCATAAAGAATTGGCGAAGGTTTTTATTCACCGTTGATGAATAGAATTTCACCATTGAAATGTCATACTGAGATATCTCATATATACGAATGTTCTAACTATCCTTCCCATCTTTCAGAAATCTCATACGGATACCAAAATCCATGACACTATAGAAATACTCTTTTTCATTGTGGGTGATGCAAAATGCTATCCTAATGAATTTATGACTTTTATGTTTCAGTTTTACAAGTGAACATAATGTTCAGCGTTTTCATTTGTTCTCATAGAAAGGAATTCGTAGCATAGGTTGTTCACAGTCCTATCCAAATACCAAAGAGGTCAGATGGGATTTTTGCACTTGAAATGTCATAAAGTAGTGTCATATAAAATAAAAGGGTGCACATTCTCTGTTGGGGAGCGCATCTGAACATAGGTTGCGCCCATACACATGGGGTGGGATTTTAGGCATTCAGGAGGGCGGCTGGTCATCTTGCCCACCCTATGTGTCTGAGTGCACCTACGCCCCCGGTGCAGAGAACTTTATCCCAAAATAAAAATATTTTTCTTGATATTTAATTGGACTGTGAAACTCACAGAATTCTCTAAGGTAGCACTCTCATTCGTATTTTGTTAGTGCATCATTAACAAAACAAAAGGAAAAAGGACTTGAAGAATGATAATATATGTTAATACATACAAATTTTAATATTATATATTTATATATATAAAATACAATCAGATTCATAAAATTGATTGATACTAAAATTTATTAACACTATTTTTATCTAATGTTAAGGTCTAAGTCAAGAGGATCAGATGTTCTTCCCATGTTCCTTCTTTCTTTTTTCGCTTTTGAAGTTCTGTATAGAATTACGAAAGAAGAACCATGTCTTAAAGCTTTTCATGAGTTTTTGTTTACTAGATCATGGCAATAAAGATGAAATAGGCCACTATTTGACATGTAGAAAAAGGGATGCTTATCAAAAATAGCCATCCATTTACTTTTTTTTTTCCTTTATAAATGGTTACCTACAGAATCTTCAGCTTTCTCTCTTCATTTTCATCCTTATTCTTTACTTGGGGTGGTGGTGTAGGGGTGGCTCTCTGCCCTCTAAGGAGATGTGAGACCTAAAGAAAAGGAGAAAGCATATTATTCCTTCAAATATGACCTAATAAGGACACCGGCCTCTGACTATATATATATATATATATATGCAACTTTACCTATTTTATTTCTTTTCTTTACTTTCCACTTGCTTGCAAACTGCAGCCACAAGTAATCCCTAACCCTAACTTTTTTAAGCTCCCATACCCAAACTGATGGGGAAACCAACTCTCATTTGAAGGTATTTCCTAAAAGCTATTGGTCAGCTGAGAGACGTGAATGAAGAGACAAAGAGCTTTATAGCTGACCAGAAAGTAAAGAAAGCTAATGTGGAACAGGTTCTGTTTGTATCACTCCAGAAAATACACGTAAGAAAAGGTGGATGACAGGGTAGAACTCCATCAAAGTAAAATTAATAACTGGAATCTAAGGGAAAAGAGAAAAAAGACAGTTGCAACCACACATCACAAGGGTCTCAGAAGAATCATTAAATAGCTAATCATCTACCACTACTGCTACTACCTTACACGCATGACTCTGCATCTCCCCAACAACCCATTTTGTTGGACTCCGTACTACTATGTGAAGCACAGCACAAATGGAATCTGCCCATTGAACCTTCTTAAACTGATGGTGAGGGTATCCCCACCTCCTATCATGTGTGTTGCCCACCGTCTTGGTTGATGTCTGTATTTAATATCACTTCCACAGTTTTCTCATTAAGTGATTCTTACAGCAAATGAACATTTATGACTAACGGTTCGCGCAAAGAAATTAGGAAATGATTCTAAGAGTGAACATGGAAAAAAAAAACATCTCCCAAAAAACTGCAACTTGTGCAAAAACAGATCCGTGGTCAATATAGCTCCAAGGAATTAATATATTAGAAACAGCAACAACTACTACAAATAAAGGAAAGTTGATTCAGATAGCAAAGCTTGATCATTTGCAAAGATGAACAATGCCACTGAGCTGTGATAGAATGCAAAACATGAGCGTTTCAAGAACATGCAAAATTACTCTTTTGAGCATTGGATATGAAGAATGCTAAGAATGACTTGAGATGAAGCAGCAGATGTTACTGCTACTGCTACTAAATTAACGTGAGATACGGCCTCAGAGACTAATGGAACAAATCCGCATAGTCAAACCCAAATAATTGAGTGCTATTTTTTTTTTTTAATAACAAAATTGCAATCGTCAAGTTGATAAAAGATTTAAGGATTCTCATCAAATGAATGGATTATATCAATAGAACCAATCTAAAGGAAAGGCATGCAATTAGTGACCCACAGGAGAAAAAATATTCCATTGCAAATCTAATTAGGAATGATATTTAATCAAATCCATAAGATTACAGTATCATTACTGTACACTTTATTGTTACATATCTGTACAATTTACATCAATGCTTGTTGCACTGATGACGATTAGTACAACAATACTTCATCACCAATGACTGTACAAAATGCAAGCATTCCCTGCAAGAAAGGAATTCCCAAACCAAATTAATTTGATTAAAAAAAAAAAAAAGGAAGAAACACAAACAATGCCCAAACTAAACCACCAACACTAATCACAAAAGGACAAGTTGCGAGCCAAGTCAAGGCTATCCAAGAGCTCAACCACTTAGTCAGTAATATATCTCCAAGTCTACCAAATTTAAAGTTTCCGTAGGAACTTTTGTTGGACAAGAAGGATAAGTCATCGATTTAATTGATCGTTGATGTAAATTTTGCTGTGGGCGAGCCTTGGCGCAACGGTTAGGTTGCGCTATTGCAACCTGTTGGTTGCGGATTCAAAACTTGGAAACAGCCTCTCCTGCGAAGCAAGGGGTAAGGCTGCGTACATTTGCCTCTCCCAGACCATGCAGTAGTGGGACGCTCTATTTTTAATTATTGATGTAAATATTGCATAAGCATAGAAACACGAAGCTTGGATATAAAATATAAAGATCTGCTTATTTCTAAAAGTCAATGAATGCTAAGAGAACCTCCAACAGCTACAGACTCAGCCAAACATGGAAGGTGGACATACCTAATTAAATTTCTTCATGACTGAAAGAGGGTTACAGTGGCAATATACCCATTTTTCATAACCTGAAGAAAGCCTTCGTGAGGAACTCTTTAACTATAAAGAATGGACAAAAATGAATTGCTACAAAGATGAAGGAAACAAAATCAATGAGAGATAATATAATCCTTACCTCAAAAGCAACATTTTGATACCCATATACGAAAGTAGATCCAAAAGGATTGCTTGCAGAACCTTGTGTTTGTATGGCAGCTCGCCCACATTCCCCAAGGATCTCCTATAATTTAATTAAAATTCTCATTACAATCATTTCTTGAAGCATAGAAATAAAAATCAAGGAAGAATGCAGATGCTACATGGAATAAAAGGACATGAGATACCAGAATTATTCCACACAAGAAGAATAGCCAATTAGAGAGACTGATGATCAAAAGAGCAGAACGAAATAGACTCACATAACAGTAATGATAAATAAGAGAACATGAAAATCCAAACCACAAAAAAAGTAATTTCACAAATAACGGCAAGAAAAATCAGTAAAAAGCTATTTTGGAGAAATGAAAACCACGTACTAGATAATGCCCCAGGAAAAGAATGATTTGCAAAAGTTCTATCAATGAATAGGTACCTAGACATGTCTCAAGCTCGGTGAAACTTCAGGATTCATAATAAATAGAATTTTCCTGCTCAGATTCCTTGACTAATCAAAGAATCAAAATTTTGCTGCTTCAGCATTGCATACTTTGGCCTTTCAGGTCCTTACTGGGATGTTCTTTATTGTTCCAAGACAGGCGGTGGTTGCAATTAGAAATCAATTTGAACCCATTGGATGCTCTGTTAGCTAACTATACTGTAATCACCATTATGATGCCAGAACTAAAGCAACTTGAGCAACTGTTAGGAATGAATTAGGCAATTTGCAACAGGTCATAGAGAAAACATTGGCTTCTAAGATGGATTTCTGCCTCTATCAACCTTCACTAATCCTACGACATTATTCATATGGGTTTATTGATGTAATGGGCTTATTTTATAAGCCTATAAAGTAGGGGTACAGTTAGTACACGAAATTAGTGATTTAGTTAAGTGTTTGAGTTAGATTAGGATACTTAATAGCTTTTAAGAGTTTTGTTTAAATCTATTTACCCTTTAAGTCAGTATAAAAGAGTGATTAAAAGTCTAATTTAGGAATTTTATAAGGTATTTATACATGTAATACACCCACCCATCAATTAGAGATGTTTTGAGTAATCAATACGGGTCAGCATAAAAGAGTGATTAAAAGTCGAATTTAGGAATTTTATAAGGTATTTATATATGTAATACACCCACCCATCAATTAGAGATGTTTTGAGTAATCAATACGAGTTTTTTTTTTTTTTTTAAAGAGTTTTGGAGCTGTTGAGCTTGGTATACAGGATTAACATCCCATACTTATTTTTTCTCCTCTCTTTTTCTTAATTGATTACACAGTTAATTTCTGCAATTCTCTTTTATCTTCATATCAATTTCTAATTCTGATGCTGTTCTTAGCATAAAAATCTTTCTTTTTTTGGTTTCTTGAATTCCTACTACACCTAGAAATTTTCTGAGACTACAAATCTAACCATTGGGTTTCAATTCTGTTTCCATAATTAATTAGCAATTGGTTTCTGATATAAACCTTCTTAAGGTTTCAACATTAAAACTTGAAACTGATTGTCTGTTTTCCTATTACAAGTCTGATTTCAGTTTATAATCGATTGTCAAGTTCTGTTTAGCAAGTTTCATCATAAATTTCTGGTTGTCATTAGGCTTATTATTTGATACTGAAATCAATGTCTAATCTGATTTGTCTGAAACTACTATCGATTCTCACATTTGGGAATTCCTTCTTCAAGTAGCAATCTTCAGTTCCTAAGAATTTGACCATTAGATCAAGCCAGGTTTCTTTGTTATTAAATTTTTTTGGAAATCTCATTTTATTCCTTTTGTGTGATCATGTTGCAAGATTATCTCCCACTGGATCTCACTGGTTCAAGATTAGCCCTGCATTAATGACCTCGAAAAGTCTCTCCTCAAAGAAAATAAAGAACTTATCAAGTATCTGCTACAAAAAATCATCTGGTTGTTAATTGATCTCCCTCATCAATGCAAGGCCTAGTCAGATATCTTACATCATCTACTTGTTAATTGCATGTTGTCAATGTCCTTGAGAATTCTGATCAGATATCATACATTAATAAGCCTACAGAAATATGGCTTTACGGTACAACCCCAGATTCAAGTTCTGTTATAGCACTTGATTAGGGTGACTAGTCTGTATTTCAGTCTTTAAGGAACACTGTAGTTTTTTCAAACACAATATACGAAATTCCAGATTGTACATTTGGATGAAAAAACAATTTACCTTTACTTGTTCCCATTTTGTGCTTGGGGTAATGCAGTTCTTAGGAGCATTTCCTTCCTCCAAATGTCCTTCAACTGCAACAACAAAAGGTTAAATTAAAAGAACACCGAGTGGGTGACACAACATAAGGACCTTTAAGTTTAGAAAAAGACATGAAATAAATAAAGGAAAAATGCTTCTTGTGGGAGAGTGTACCACCCATGCCCAGACACAGAGGGGCAACCTGACCGCCCTGCCCCCCTTGAAAGGTGGAAATGACTGTTCGCCTGATGCTTTCCATGCACATGCGCCGGGAGCACACTCCCTCACAGAGAACTCTTCCCCATTAATAAATAAATAAATAAGTAAAGGCATTCAAGAAAAGATCTTACCATCAGAACTGTAGATTACGAAGTTGCATTTTATGTATGAATTGAAGTCCGCATGTCCGGGAAAATTAGTATGCAAAACAAACTTCTTGATTTTATGAGTCTGCATGCTCAAGAAGATGATATGAGAATTTCACAATGCAAATGAGCATAAGATGCATTATGATAATGGAATATAACATCATTGAGAAGAAATTAGAGTACCTGCCCATCAAATAATATGTCGAGACCACGAGTGAAATAATTGTAAAAATAATCCCCACAGAGAGTTGTTCGGGGACGAGGGTCTGACGCAGAGTGAATCACCATTTGGTCAACCTGAGTAGCATGAAAAAGAAAAAGAGGGGAAAAAACAGGGTCAATGTGCAAAACAAACTGAAGAAGCCTTGTTTCGTGACAGGAAATTGGTTTGGAAGTAGAAATGAGTTAACTTCCAGAACATATTTCAAGCATCTCACATTGAATTCAAATTACAAAGAATAAGATGATGTTTGTAAAAATCATATTCAATCAGATGATATGCACCGGATATGCACAATTGACCTTTCATTGAACAAAGACAACATGTAAAACTCACATTTGATTTACCAAAAACGAAAAGTAGATGCATTTGTCAACCACCTAAAATGTATGAAGTATGTCAATACATTTAAAAAAAAAAAAAAAAAGGGCGTACCCAGAGCACGAGGCTCCCGCCACTGCAGGGTCTGGGGAGGGTCATAATGTATGCAGCCTTATCCCTGTTTACACAGAGAGGCTGTTTCCAGACTCGAACCTGTGACCACTTGGTCACAATGGAGCAACCTTTACCGTTGCACCAAGTTCCGCCCTCTATGTCAATACATTGATAAAGTATATTAAAACTGGATTTCTTTCAGGAAAATTATTAACAGCTTCGTTAGAGGCAATCAACTGATCGCCTAAGTATAGCATGGGTCGTGACTCCATCTGATATAGTTCCACATAAACTTTAGTACAGAAAATAGAGGCCCCCATAGCATTGGCAAGAGGATGACAACTAAGTACAGTTGCAGTTATGATTGTCCCATAGTTAACACAACCTGCGGTGGCACAAATACCGTTAGAAAGTAACAGCAATACCACCCATCAGCACTCCCCTTGATGCAGTATACAGACACCACAACCATCATAGGTTGTCCTGACTCAGTAGAAGCAACAAGTGCCAATGTCATCTGCAGCTGCAGCCTGCGAAAAGTTTTTCAAAGAACATAGCTCTACCATGATGCCTGAAGCCTGATACTGCCAAACATAAACATGCTTATTTGAGGACTAAGAGAGCCTCACTTAGCCCACCATCATACAGAACATGAGCACCGGTTTTAAGCATAACAGCTGTCAAAACGGATCTCAAGCAAGAACACAAGAGCTCTAACAAACTTATCATCCAAGGACTTCAGCTGTTCTATGTCCCTTTTCTCTGTAGTTCTTTGACGAGCTATCTTTTTTCCAAACACTTTATAAGTTTCCCCTTATTACCTCAGGCATGGTGGCAGAACAGCCAGATCTTTTGGCTAAGCTATTAGCAAAACCCTATAAAGCGTGATAGCTATATAATCCATTCCCCCACCACGACATTATCAGCACAGCCACCACTTGTCACAGAACCACACCCAAATAGGTTTTAATTTTTTTTTTCCTCGGGCCTTCACTCAAAAAAACAACAACAACAACAAACTCAGCTTTATCCCAACTTAATTGGGTCGGCTACATGGATCCAAACAAAACAAAGTAGGGAAAGCTGAGGCCTAAACAAAAAAGGGGAATGAAGAGATGGAAAATGAGATGAGAAATGAACAATGGAAAATAAAAAGAAAAATAAAAGATGAAAGTAAGAGGAAAGAGGCACAGCCCAGCAAGTCAGGAGAATCTTAGCTAAATGGGGTCTGCTGCATGGATCCTTGCCCTCCAACAGGCTCTATCCGAGGTCATACTTGATACAAGGCCTAGACTATGCCATAGTTGTCACGGCGTCCAGGCGACCCAAGGCGCTGGGGAGTGCCCAAAATCAAAGCGACACCAATTAGGCAGGTAAGGCGTCCAAGGCGCCTGGACACCTAGGTGTCGCCTAGGCGGCATCTAGGCGATGCCTTGACAACTATGGACTATGCATGTCCTTCCTCACACCGTCTCCTATGGTCATTTTAGGCCTGCTCATAGCTCTTTTAGCTCCTTCAATCGGGATCATATCACTCCTCCTTATTGGGGCGTCCCTAGGTCTCCGTTGAACATGCCCATACCACCTCAAACAACTCTTTCAGAGCTTGTCATTGATCAGGGCCTTCACTCAAAAAAAAATCAATTAAATCTTTTACTAGTCAAAACTAGTTTTATAACTTGGGATCCATTCTGTATCCTAGTATCAGCAGAAATTGTCTTCAGTTCAAATATAGTTTTACCCTGTTGTCATTGAATTGGACCTGGTTTCATTTTTCCATATTATAAACTCTACTTTATCTTGCGTACCTTCATGATGTCATAAGTTATATATGTACATTGTGGATCATGAAATGCTTTTAATTCTTTGCAGAATTATAGCCTTCATATAATTTTAATCATCCGACATAAAGCAACGAATTCTAAAATCTTCTTGTGCAATATAATCAGATGATCTTAAGATCATGTTATGTTTCATAGATGTGTGTTGTCCCTTTTATATGTACCAGTCAAATTTCCTCATACTTTATGCATAAATAAGTAGAGGGAATAGACGGAAAAATAGCCAATGGAAACCACTAAAGTCACTAAATTTGTAACAATAAATACCCCAATGCAATAGATATGAAGCAAGAAATCCAATACGGGAGAGCTTCCAGATTCAAAGAAAATATCAAAATGGTACTTCATATTTGCATAAACAAATTTGTTTCAGACATACATTGGCAATGTCACTTTTATCACACAGATATTTTCATTAACGTAATCAAGAGTTGCAAAACAGAAACACCTAAATTTGCCATGTTTTTCACAATTCAATCATGTCAACAAAAAAGTCTCTGAAGCATCCAAATTTCTCTGGCTTTAAGTTGTTGGCGAACTATAGACTATTCTTCCAAACAGCTAATACAAATATCAGTTTGTTTAATGAATAAATTGTGTTCTTTTCACCTGCTTTTGATGGATTCCACAAGGACGACCTAGTTCAGTCCAGACATCCTGCAGCAAAATCACCGATAATGTGTCAAGGAAATGAAAAAGTGATCAGCACATCATTGAACACCCCACGTCCCCTTCACCTCCTCCTCACCTACACCCCCCAAAAAAGAAAAGAAAGTGGGTATGGAGATCTAACGGTTATCGAGGGGAATCAAGAACCTAAAAGACTAGTAAAAGAATTCTAGCAGAGCACCTCTCTACAAGAAAGAAAAAACATACATTAAGCACCAAGAAAGTTTCTTAACAACACACAAGAAGCAAAAGGTTTCAAAACAAAGTTTGGCAACCAAAATCCTTGTATTAAACGAGGATTGAAAGATTTCATATAAGCTTAGATCAAAGCATAACTAGGTGGGATAGAACTTAAGAGAGTATAGCATTAAGATGTAAAGTCACCAGATGTTCTAAGGCCCGAATTTACAATCTTGACCCTCTAAGAAAGATGAACTCTTTGAGGAACTTCAATGATGGATATGATGTCAGCCAAGCTAATGATTGAATCACTACCGGGACTAAAATGCAGAAAAAAATACAAAAAATAAAATAAAATAAAAGACGAGGAGGAAACACATTCTCCTTTTTCAACTTTTTTCTCATAATTCAGTTTAAACACAACTCCTGCCCTTATTGGGCATTCCCTGTAGCCAAGATTTAGGTGATCCGCAAATGTTCTGTCAATGATGGTCATAGTGGTTTTCTCTGATCTCAAATGTTTCCGAAAGGCTTTCTCATAAATATTTCCCAAGGACCTCTAGAACAGTAATTCCCATTTACATAAGTCCCAAGGCTTTTAATTTGATAAGCACTTTGTATCCTAAACATATTCTATCCCCCAGTTTCTCAATCAAATAAATATTTCCATGGCCAATCATACCTACACAGACAATTCTTGCTTGGATGTTGTGTATAAGGGGCTCTGTCCCCACACCACCACATTAATCTTAAACAGTTACAAAAGATCAGAAATTTCTGTAAGTTAACCATGGGATGAAGTCATGAAACAACCCAACTACTACAGAGGAACTTCAATAGACTAGTCAGCATCATATGTAACCCCCCACCTCCCACCCAAAAAAAATTACAGAAAAGAGAATCATGGTGCAACAGAGAAAGAACATGATAAGACACCTTATACTGATGGCAGAGAATTTATACTGACCTGTGGCGACGAACCAAAAGGAATATGCTGACCACCCACAGTAAACCATAACTCTTCCCCAAGCTGAAAGAATGATCAAATACAAATACTTAGATACCTTTTTTTATGTGTTGGGGGGAGAGGGCAAGTCAACACAAATGTGAGAAAGGGTGTAAATCACCAGTCCAAGAAGATACAAAGACGTTTCTATACTGTCTTCAGACATATATTTCTACAAAAATGTCTACTTTTTCTACTAAAATAGATAATCCCTGGGATAAAAAATAAGCAGGAGGTTCATAAGATGACAATACTTACTTGAACAAAACAAGGAAAACAAAGTAGTAACACAAAGCTAAGAGGAAGAAAGGAAGTAACTACGCATCCACAAAAAAATAGACTATAACTCTGTATATTTAAGAATAAACAATCTAATAGAAATGAAGGAATTTATCAAACGAAAGATGCCAAACCTTAGCATGCACCTCTTCCATGTAGAGACTGCCAGCAGGCAATGGAGGAGCTAAAGCCTTACCCATAACAGATCCTACACCAACTTTGCTGTCAGTAGAACTATCATATATCGAGACACGACATGTAACTGGGGTGGTCCCATCTGGAAATTCAAGTGGTAACTCCGCTATCACAGTGAATAAAGAGAGATGACAGTCAGATAATATCTTGTAAATGCACCTGGACAGTTAAGAAAATAAGGACCAAATTACATACCTTCCCCATCATGGCAGCAATCTGTATACTGAGTGGGAATTGGGAAAGCAAAGGATAAACCCTATAAATACACAGACCAAGTAAAACACCAAAGGAAAAGGGATTAATATCTGGGGGGGATAAATAACTAAAAAGAAAAGGATAGATTTCAGTTCATGACTTCAGTTGACTACCGGGTAGAAAAGAGTGTAAACCCCTCTGTCTTTGTCGTAAATTCCAGGGAATGTTGGACCAAAAAGTGCATAAACAGCTACAAAAGTTGCTAAAGTGGACGGTCCCCTGTAAGTAAGGATCGGCATTAACTAATGAATCTGTTTACTGATTAAAAACACTCAAGAGGAACTGCAGACCCACCCAATGAGAGAAGTAGCATAACGCATTTGAAGTCTTTTGACATCAAAAACTTCAATAAGGCGAAGCCTCTGCAAATAAGGTAGAATCTTCAGATTGTCAGCAGGTCAGTCACACACCATGAATAACATTTATAGTTTATATTAGCAACAATATTTACATTAAGTGTTTGAAATGCAAACTGCATCAGATTACAACAGACTTAACAAGACGAACCAATTTTAGTGCATATGAAAGAGTAATTCGCACCGAAATATGAAAACACCCAACAATCCTTTGGGTGAAAACAGAAAAGACCTTTTGGGTCAATAAAACTTTTTGACCTTGTTGTAGGCATCAGAACTCACATGTGCATCATTTGAAATGGATTATTTTAATGATAGTGAAAAATAAATAGTTCATATCTCCAAAATTCAAAATTTCTATCATCTTAAATAAATATATACCACAAGAGCATCCCGTGCATTTTAGCTGTGCGCACCCTCATTAAATGCTCACATTGCATAAAACATTCCATTAGACATATTTCGACAGGAAAAAATTGAAAAGGGACGAAGGCATTACAAAGAAAAGAGAACATATCAACACGGTTGAGATCTGTAGATAGGAGGGTAAAAAAAATGTGAATCCAACACAAAAGCTCCCATCCAGATGTTAGGCATCCCAACCCTCCTTTGTTTTTTTTTTGGGTGAATAAAAATTCATTAATCAAAAGAGAAAACCCCAAGGGGGATACAAAGAGAAGGAGCTAAAGAACAAAAATACAACCCTTAAAGGGCAAAATTCCAAGAAGATACAATATGTCTGTTTCTGAGGGAATCGGTATACCACAAGGGGACTGCCGATAGTTTGCTTATGATATCAATGTCCCATTGGAGCAAAAAAAAATCTTCTGTATCAGGGAATCAAGCATTCCTGCTTAGAAGACAACTTGTCCCCAGCTATGGAGACCATCACTATAGGATAGAGAGGGACTTGGCCATTGTGATCAGCTGGTTAGCAATAAGACTACCAGCTTGCAGAGGCTGTCCTATCTTGTATTCTTGTCAAAGAAATCAAGGGAATCAATTAAGACACTTTGATATTACATGAAGATCTTTAGATTTATATGAGTTCTCAAAACTCTTTCTTTTTTTCGGTTTGGTAAATTTGCGATTTCAGAACTTGTATCAATATAATTCACTGAACAATTCTGTTTTTCTTTGCCTCTAGTTAGTGATCTATGGAAAGACAAACAGGTAATTCCTCTGATAGAAGCATCAAACCTTAATACCCTTATTCCATTAACTAGCCTTACATTCTTTACACTAAATGGACTTCCTTTCAAGGGTTTCAGCTCCTGTAAAGAGGAAATAACAGTTGAAACCATACCTGGGACCAAGGATCAAAGCGAATATGGAAACCATGATCTGGAAAACTAATAACAATATCCAACTTTAATGGTTCCTGTGGAAAATGGGAAAGAGAGGAAGGCAGAAAGGTACAATCAATACACAGAAAAAAATTATTTTGAGACAATATCTCCAAAAAAATTTTAAAAAAAATCATGTATCACCATATGCAGAAATACTGCGTAAGTGTCTATAAGATTTAATGACCAAAGATTAATCACACCAGACACAAAGAAGTTCTTTGTAAGAAAACAATATCCACAAGGGAGTAAGTAGAGAAATTCATGAGAAAGTGGAAGCACAAATGGCTGTTGCGCCAGGCCAGGCACAATAGCCCACTTATAGTTGGCGAAGAAATGGTCAATATTTAATTAAATAGTCAAAAATAGAGCTAAATAGATGTGCTGTTGAAAATACATAAGGAATAATGTAATACAAGTGGGTCATACAATTGAGTTACACTGAATTTGACATATGACTTATCTAGGGTGGACTCTACCAATCCACATAGATGAAACTTTCCACATCATGTCCTGCGTGGCATAAATCAAGTGGCTCACTACCTTGCACAAAGGCCATGTGGCACACTTTTCAATAAATTCATTGCAGATCCTCTATGCAGGAACAATAAAGATTGCTTATCTACCAGCGTATCAAATGGGAATTCAATATAAGTAGCAATCATTTAAATCATGAACACTTTCAACTCATCCACAGGATCCAAATCAGCAACAAAACACAATTAGCCATAAGCCATCAGAATTCCTTTTAATAACCATAAATAAGCATCTAGTGTCAGATAAATTTGTTAGGAAAAGAAAATTGTAACCAAGTCGTTCTATATTAAATTTTCCTTTCATGGCCCTCACTCTAGCTTCCAAATGAGACAAGCTGGAACTCAATAGCCATTGCTAACAAAACAGCCATCCATGTAATCACATAATTCTTTTTCAGTTTTCCCTCCCCGGTGGGCAAATCAGTTAGTGGTCGTAGATTGGTTGTTCAACAGGCGCAGCACAGGTTTTGGACCCACATCTATGGCTAAAAGTCCCTGCTCAGCATATTGGCATGTTCAACCATCCATGAATCTATAGTTTACTCAAAACATACAATTAACTTTCAGCTAATCTTGCTCCATTCCATAAGACATCACATCCATGAACAGTCAAGTAGAATTTTAAGAATCACACACCACCAGATGATACTGAATCATATACAGTTTCTTTAGATAATCCTCCATAATAAAGCAAAGTTATTATTTAGTTCAACCACATGCATGAAATAAATCAAATAAGTACAATTGACCTACGCATGCTCAACACACAAAACAAGTTCAACCTGGAAAACTAACAGCTTAACTCACCTCGTCGAGGTACTTTACATGGACCACATCGTATATATTGGGCTGCTGTTCTATTTGAGCAAATGCTTCACATATTGGCATCCCTGCGCCATACAGAAAGTGATCAATGCAATGAAATGACACGAGAGAACGAACAACCGCTTCTAGAATACAGGCAAACATCAATTTGCATTTGGGTATCTAATTCCCTATTCAATGAACCAAGTAGACACATAAAATCCCAGAAAAACAAATGATTGAAGATGTATAAGGACGAAACAGTTGCTAGACCAACTATAATAATTCATTTAAATCAACTGAGGGGCATGAAGATCATTCCATCAATCATCTGGACTCAAATATATCCAAAAAATCAAAGTGAACTGCGAAATTAATCGACAATAGAGCAGTTGGGATTGGAAACATTGCAGTAAATATAATCAAATTTGGTCTTGAGAATGATCTATGAACGGCGATCTAATAATCAACACAGATGGAATTTTAATTTGACGAGAACAAAAAGGGGTCTGGAAATTACCAAGGGTGAAAGGTCCGATTCCAAGGCCAGGACGGAGATCAAGAGTGATGGCTCCCATGGCCGTGCCCTCGCACCTTCTTCTGGCTCTTTGTAACATCTCTTCTTCACGTCTGCTGTTTCTTAGCCTTCTTTCCTCCGTTTCTTTCGCCAGGAGAATCAATTACGCTGTTTATATACGTGGTCGATGTATTTAATGACGATGATTGTATCCGAATCTGGAGATCGAATCATTTTCCATCCAGAATTTTTCTTTTTTCCTTTTACAAGTTTGGTGAGTTTAACACGGTGGATTGGATTTTCGACGACAATGGCTGATGGCGACTCGCGAGTGTCAAATCGGATTCTCTTCCAATTTATTTATTTATTTTTTTTTTTAAGGGATTCTCTTATCAAGGTAATTCCTATTATGGCATGGAGAGGTCGCATGTTCGACTCCTCAACACCACCAAATCGTACGTGTACAACTGTACATCTTGAAATTAAAGGGATTAAGAAATCCACAAATAAAGCAATAAAGCAAACTTTAAAATGCATATTTAGGGGAGAGAAAACATTGTTTCGTCACGTCACGCGAGCCTAACGTGTCAATCGGTTTGGTTTCGGCTCAGGTTAACAAACTAAATGTATTAATCAAAACCGAATCAAACTGAGAATAATAATACATTTTCAAAACAAAAATTGAATCGATTCGATTTGGTTCCATTTTGGGTTTTTTTTATTCTTGAAATATTTCATATTGATACAATCAAAACAAATTTAATTTTTTGACTAAAAATTTATTTATTGACTATTTTAAGAAATCAATCCAAAATTGAAATAGAAATCATACCAAATCAGAATTTCTATTCCATTTGATTTCTATTTCATAAAATAAGGTGCAAAAATCAAACCAAACAATTTCAGAAATTGAAATCACCCCCTGAAATTGAAATAGAAATCATACCAAATCAGGCCTTAGTGGGTTTGAATTTGATTTCATATTCGGTTTAGGTCCTATTTTAAATGTTTAGGACAATTTTTTTATATCGTCGCCAATAAAAAAACCCTAAATTGTTAGGATCATAGTCTACCAAACTTTTCTCAAACACTAAAATGGAAAAGAATTTATCATCCACATTTGATTAAAAAAAAAATTAAAAGAATATAGTTTTATACGGTTCCTTATTCGATTTGAAAATAGGTAATTCGATTCGGTTTAACGGTTTCAAGCATGAAACCTAAACCGAATCGAACCTATAAAAGATTTCAACTTTGGAAATCAAAACCGAACCGCTTTGATTCAGTTCCATTTAAATGGTAAGTTTCGGCTTCAGTTCTAAATTGACATTTGATAACCTTAACGTGAAGCCCCACGCCAATGTGGGGGCCAATGGGATAATGTGCCAAGCATCCAACATGGGGGGCGGGGGTCATTTTGCCAACCCTATGTCTGTGCGTAGGGGGGCACGACCAAGCAACATTCTTTATCCCATTAGTCCTTTTCAGAAACTAGTGAGTTCGATGAAAAGTCATGTTTCTTTCTTATTTTTTAAAGGGAAAAAAGATATCTAATTGGTGGTGTTTCCTACGCCCTCTCACTTGGCACCGTGGGATGACGTCTCTGCCCCCTGGGTAGATACCCAAGCGTGCTTGCCCATTGGCCCAGATGCTTGTGTAGAGTCCATGCAACCAAGTAGAGATCTCTTGCCCTTTCTTAAATATATTATTTATTCTCCTTCCTCAAGTAAGGAGGGACCAAGGCAAAGGGTGACCAATAATTGGTACGGTTTTTATTCAGTTTGAAAATCCATATATTATAAGGTACTTATATAGTAAATGATATACATCATGTTTATTTATTTTTTTTGGGTACAACATCATATATAATTATTGGAGCGACATTCTCTGTCCAGGAGCACATCTGGATGCAAGCTGCGACGAGACACATGGGGCGGGACAGGGGCGAGGTTTAGGTCATTCAAGGGGCGGGCCAGTCATTTCACCCACCCCCATGTGTTTGGACGCACCTTGCGCCCCCAATATAGATAACTTTATCCCATAATTATTATATATGTGTATTCTTATTAAATTAACCATCACCAACATAATTGTCTCCCAATACTGGTTATTAAACTAACCATCCTAATCCGAATACTGGTATACATATATAATAACTAAGATACATGTATAATATATGTTGAAATACATAAAAATTTATAATTATTATACCTCTCGATTTCTTTTAGGAAGAGGGACGGTCTAATTTGTACCGAACGATTTTGCCTTAGACACTAAAACTGTATCGTATCAAGAAAGATTCCTTTTTTAGATACCGAAATCATATTGATCCTTCTTTTGTTTGGTTTAATACGGTTTCAAACAATCAATGTCGGTTTTGGTTCCAAATTGACACCCTTGATTGAGACAATGGATGTTTCACAAGTTAAAAGAGAAAAATTGGCTAATATTGAAGACAACAAACAAAATTTTCTAGGGTTTTGTTTAGTTGTAGACCAAACTTATGGTTCATAAATAGTATATGGCCCAGTAAAGGGAGGGGGGGGGGAACTCGGGGCCGGGAATTTAACATTTATTGGATAAAAACATTGAGCCAATAAAAGCTCAAATTGACTCGAACATGGTTTGGTCATTTCTTAAACTTGGGCGGGTCTTCATGACTCATGACTAATTTTTATTTTTTTTTAATAAAAATTTTTTTTGCTCAATTATGTGACTCACTTGAGTCAAAACATGGCTTTCTTCTGTTTTTCTTATGGGAGATTTTTTTTTAAGGGAGAAAGAATGCCACCCGGTCGAGTCAGACACGCCACCCTGCGCCCTGACACAAGTGTGCACGAAATGACCACCGCACCCTTGGTCATTTTCGGGGTGCGATGGTCATTTCACGCACCCATGTGTTAGGGCGTAGGGCGGCGTGAGCTGCATGATCGGGTGGCGTTCTCTTTCATATATATTTTTTTTAAATTATAATTTTACTTTGTGCATGTTTTTTTTTATTCTTTGTATTGCTTGTATATATAGTAGAATGTTGCAATATATATTTGAAACGTGTTTGTAATATATTTCTTTATTTTTTGGTTGTCTTCCTTATGTGGACTTCTTCTCTCTTTAATGAGAAGGGTGGCCCCGACTGATTACTATTTCTTTCTTGCCAAGATTGAATTTGTCAATCAACCTAGATCCCAGAAAAAAAGCAAGAAACATCCATGTGAGATGAAGGGACCAGTGGTTGTAGATCAATTAGGGTTCGGAAACGAGTCTTTGGATTGAACTAAGATTTAGTGAACAAAAATTTATAAATTCATAAAGGGAGAATGTTCTCTGTGTCGCAATGTAGGCTGCGACCAGACACATGAGCCTGCCACTCAGGGGGCAGGGTGGTCATTACGCCCACCCCCATGTGCCTGGGCGCAGCCAATGCTGCGGCACAGAGAACAGTGCCCCATGTTGATTTAATTATGGGTCATAGGCCCCTGTTCTGGGGGTGACTTTACTTTTTTTTTTTTTTTTTTTGGACACGACTGGCTTTGCTTCTATTTTTCTTATGATAATAGCAAACCTCTCTCCTTCATAAAGGAACAAATTTTTAAAAATACAACACAAAATTCAGTTAAAGAGGTAATCTTGACATTTTTGTGATTCAACTCTTCAAAACAATAAACTGCCCACAACCACATACAGTTTTGTAATGAAAAAAGTATTTGCCTCTAAGCATTCTCTAGCTGCCAGAAGAACAGTTATCCGGGACAGTTACCAAACACACAGGTTTTTTTTTTTTTGGTTGTAAGTAGTTATTCGGCTTGGTTTTGATTTGAACTGTCGATTCTTGGGGCAATACTGAAAGTAAACCGAACCGAATTTCAAACCAACATTCCAGAACGGCTTATTCGGTCCGGTTCATTTCGCATCCTCTGTCGTTGTTCTTCGATATTTATCCTGCAGATGAACGCTTTATTTTGCTGTTTAGGATTCTGGATAGCGATTCGTAGAGCGGGGGGAGCGAAGGCACAGGGACATTCGGCATCAAAGGTTCGTAACCGGTAACCCTAAACCTAAATTAATCGATTAGGGATTTGGAAATTTGTATACTAATGTTCTTTGAGTGCTCGATCTTAGATGTTTATGTTTCATCTCATTTGGTCCATTATTCTTACAAGATTCGCGAATTGGATTTAACGTGTTGGAAACAGGTTAATTGCTGAATCTTGGCAAGTCTGAAATAATTTAAGTTTTTGGATTTGTTTCCTCCTCAAGGCCATTAGAGTTCTCGTGAGGTCAATCGAAATTTTAGGTTTTTAGGCATACATTGAGTTCGTACTAATGCAGTGAAGGAATGGATTGCTACTGTTCAACACGTCATTTCTACCGCTCTGCTATTTATTTATTTTCTTCACCTTCTCTTATCACGCGACATATATATATTTTTCTGGTAGAATCATTACGCGATACTGTGATGCATCATGTAGTTGTTTCGACTTGAAGTTCTGATTTATATACTCGAGTGGATTGTTTTCATGGGTCCCCGTTATTTTGGGGAGGCAGGGTGTTTTGGAATTGAACTTATATTTTGTTTGAAACGGTTAGTGTTTGTTGGGAGTTCGGACTTGGAATCTGGCGTATGTGTAATGAATGCAAGTGCGTCTGACGCGGTACTGGTGCTGGAGCACATTGCCAATCTGCAGTTTTTATATTATTGTTTGATGATAATCTGGTTGGGAGTGGCATTACTTGTTACTTTTTTGAGAAACATTTCTTCTCAACTTGTTCACGGATGAGTGTTGCAGTTACCAAATTATTTGCCAAAATATGTTACCCTTGATTCCCTCCTCTCTCTATTTCATTCTCGCTATTGTCCCCCACTCCAAACTACCATAAAAAGGGGAAAACCCCCACCTTTCCTCTCGGTTCTCCTTATTGGTGTTCACCACGTGGATAAATTTACACTAATGTTTGCATCCAGAGAATCATACAGATACGAGTGTTAAAGTGATAAAGAGAGAGAAGGTCTGTTATCTGTTGGACATTTTGATCCACAATTGGAGTGGTTCTATTCTATACTTATTAATCTAGCCTGATGGTGTTTGGGGAGCATGGTGTATGGGAGAGCTTTCTTATAAGAGAAGGTTTGTAGTAAAAGAATTGTGTTATTGAGTTAAAAAAGTATGGTGTTGGTTATTATGATATTTGATGGAGGTTGTGGTAGCATTATTGATAGGGATTATGTTGTAGTGTTGGAATTTGGTGTTTTATATTTTGAAGGGAAAGGTAAGTGGCTTGACATGGACTTATGGAGATGGTTTTGGATGTATGGTTGTAATGTGGACAGGAAGGAAGCAGCAGCTGTGGTGGTGGTAGTGGTGGTGGTGTTTTTTTGGCAAATCACTACTGGTGGTTGGTGTGAATAAGGGGAAGTTTGAAGATGAGCCCGCGCAGCAGGAGCAGGAGTCCACGGGATCGTAGGATCCGCACTGAGCGCTTTTCCTACCGTGATGCACCTTACAAAAAGGAACGTCGGGGTTTCAGGTTTTCTGGTTTCTAATCATTTTATTGTTCTCTAAATTATTTCCTTTGCTACTGTTGTAATGCAAGGACGGGAGGAAAAGAAGGAAAAACTATCAATGCATGTGTAAAATGGCACGGATGTTGCACTTGTTGATGGTCCTATTTAATGGAATGATGAATCGTCATCCCATGGTTTTGATCATGGTTTCATGCTATAATCTTACCTTATTATTTTTGAAGTAGCAATATATTCTTAAGAGCTTCATGTGTTTAGACTGGTATTGAATCCTAGGGAGGAATTTAGGTCATGTGTTACATTGTTTGACAATGTAAAATAATATTTTAGACTGAAGGCACTATTTATTCGTGGATCCTCTTTTCAGTTGTGGTATTGTATATGATTAGCAGCTTGTATTTTGTGATTGGTGTATTTGATGTATACAATGTTGGATTCTTTTGGGATTGATTATGTTGGAGTCGCATGTCTCATTAGGACTTTTGCAATGTTTTCCTCCATCCCATTATTCTGCGGGATGATGGAATCGAAAGATTTAAAATGTTCATGCATGGGTGAAATATTGAATGTTTTAATAATATTGTTAAGCATTCTATCTCCTGGTATTTTTTTTCACTGTTCTACTGCTGCATAGATTTTTATAATAGAAGTTTTTTAAGGAATATGGGAGAAATCTCCGAGTTCAACAGAGGTGCGTCATGTCCTTTTAGTGTTGAGAGCGCGATGAAAATTATCTTTGGCTAATTTTTAGAATGAGAAGATGTTGACAAAAACACTAGTCTACAACTTCAAACCGTGTTTGCTTTGGAAGTCCTACTTATCAGATGATTTGATAGTCATATATTCTCATTTTTAAATAGCTTAGCTGCTGACTCAGTGGTTTTTAGATACATAATCTCTACATGCTGATCATTAACTACCGATATTAAAGTAGAGCTTGTTAATATGGAGTCAATGCAAATATTTTGATACCTAATGCAGGGTAACGTATGTTTCTCCAAAGAATAGGATTAAACATGGTTAGTTGTGTTGGTTCTGGGGTTTTACCTATTCATAATGGGGTTTGGTTTTAACCTAGGGTAGTGATGCATTTAAATCATCTAAACGGGCTTATTTTATTGGAAATAAGCTTTGGGTTGGTTATATATGTGTTGGGCCTTTGATCCCATGTGCTTTCTTTGTAATGGGCCACTTTAATGGGCCTATAATATGGGTAGAGGCTAGGCTTACAGGATTAGCTGTGTTTATTTCTTTGTTATTTCAGTTTTCTAGGTAGTTTAGGTTACCTTGTTAGTTAAGGATTGGGTTAGGCCTTTCATTTTTAGTGTAGGAGTCAGTTTTTGTGTCTTCTATATAAGTTTGTAAGGGAGGTCAGCATTGTACACGAATTTTGATTAATTAAAAGCTTTTGCTGCTCTTCTCTTCCTTGCGTGAAGAAATCCATTGTGTTTGATCAAGGTTGGTTGGTGTTTAATTCATCCAAACACCTTGCAGTGGGAAGCCAGGGTGCCCTTCTCTTTCCCTTCTTCTTCTTCTTCCTCTATCTTTTTATCCATGAACAAGTAAGCACATACATATACAAGTGTTTCTTTTTTTTTCGTGAATTCTGATTAGAGCAATCCGACCGTTAGAATCATTCCATATTTTGACTTAATGATTATCAACCCTAATCATAAACCCAATTCTAGTTTGGTGACATTCTGACATGATGATCTTGAGTTATTTAAGATTTCCAATTCTGCCCTTTATTAGAATATTGTTCTTCAAATAAGTAACTCGATTCTGATTTCATGATCTGTTTTGCTAATGCTTTCTAACCTATATGCAGCATCGATTGACAAGTTCAACCCTAATTTCTGAGATCTCTTTTGATAAGCTAAATTATTGAGTGAATTACACGGACCTGCCCTGTTATAAGCCTTAATTACACCCCCTACCCCTCTGTTTTTGAAAATTATTTCCGTACCCCATGATGATATCGGTGTTAGTAAAGAATATGCTTTGATCAAAATTCCCTTTCATTTAGTTTCCTTTGCCAGTAAATGCTTCAAACTGAAGGCAGAGGAGAGAGAGTGAAGGGAGAGAAGATGAGACCTACAACTCCATCCCAAGCCCACTTTGGGTTGTCAGATTTCAGAGTCCATCAAGACCATGAAATCCTGTGAAGCACTCATGCCTCTCACAGAAACCCTCAACATTCCGCAGGAGTGCATCAACTCAATCGCGTTGAGAGCTTCCTCTACTGATAATGTAGTTGTAGATTGGTAGGAGACCAACTAGAAGCCAATAACCAAGATCTGCTATGAACTAGGTAAATCGGCTAGGTCAAAGTATGTGTAAATTGTGAAATTAGGGTTAGGGTTTGATGGGACCTGGGGTTTGAAGGTAGGGTTAGGTTAAGTTGATGTAGAGGAGTCTATTAGTGAAAGTCTTGTTAAGTTTTAATAGCCTAATAGGTTTAGAAGTGTAAACTTGGATTGGCAGCAATTTAGGTTTAGGATTTTGGGGTTTTGAAAAGTGGAAGATGAGGGAATCTAGGGTTAAGGATGGTCACCTAGAGCAGCAGGGGTTTGGATCGAGCTTCCCTAATGGGGAATGGGACACTCGGTCAGAATATGTAGGGTTTCTATTGGTCAGAATATGCTGGGCAGAAAGTAGGGTTTTTGGGGAATTAATGGAAGTAGGGTTTGATAGGGTTTTAGTGGGAGGAAGGGGCTGATCTTTGGATCGAGTTTCCCAATAGGGCAAGGGGAGTATTCGATCCATGTTTGGGATTTCATGGCTGGCTGGTTGGGTTCTGGATAGGATTTGGGTAATGGGAAAAGTGAAAACAAAGAAGGGGAATCTTAGGGTTGGGCTGTGAGAGGATTAGAAGAAGAATTAAGGGGATGGGGATGTTTCCATTTTACTGTTGTTGCAGAGAATCCCTGGCAGCAGCTTGTTTGACTTGAATAAAATTTAGATCTTAAACTAAAACTTGAAGAGAGCTTCAAAGAACCACCTGGGCTTCACACTGCAAGGTGTCGATTGGATCAAACACCAATCCCACCAGTCTTGATTAGACACAAGACTAAAACTGCAATGGAGAAAACAAAGTTGCAGAGTAGCTTCAAAGAGAGTCAAATTTTCTGAGGTAATGTGTTCTTTTCCACGCATTTCATTGCTTAAACAGTGGCCATAGGCCTTACTCTAACTAGCCTACTAGGAGGACAATTCCCCCCTTCCCCCCAGCCGAGCTCTACTTCTAACCCCACCAAGGTCATGTGACTAACTTAAGTTGGTCACATGACACTTGAATAAAAAAAAAGACAATTAAATAAACTACTTAAATTGAACCCCTAGTTCAACCAGCTTTGGACCGATTCAACTTATTACATGAAAAATAAACTAAGTATGGGAGTCTACTATACGTAGGCATCCCTACTAAACTACTTAGACACTTGGACTACTTCTTGTTGTTCTTCTTCTTGTGGATGTAGGACTTCAGTTCTGCATCAATTGATCCCTCATTGTTTGGTTGGCTGACGAATGATGGTGCGGGCATAACCAGGGCTTACAATCAGACCTTTGGAATGGGATCAATACTGGAAAGCGCTGGAAGAACCAAACCAGAAACACCAGCGCTGACCCCTGGTTTGAAGATCTAGGTGTTCTTAGCTTACTGATCTACACACGACTGATTTCTGCCATGTAATGTACTCTAGGTTTTTATCATTTTATCTCTTTATGTGTGTGTAGCAGTAATGCTTGTAAACCAATGGAGATGGAACCTATTGTTCTTCCGCTTCTCCTCCTCCCTGCCCTTCCTTGTCTGCGTCGTCAATGAACAGGGCCAAGCACTTATGTTGTTGAAGAGGAGCTTGAACAGGTCTTTGGAGGTCTTACATCAGTTACATGACTGGGACCTAGACGATGCAACTCCCTATAATTGGTTTGAGATCTCCTGCTATTACGCACAGGAAGTAGTGGAGCTAAATTTGAGGTTCGTGGATCTATTGGGTCATGTTCCTTCCAATCTAACTTCATTGACGTTTTTGAACAAGCTGGTTATATCGAGGATGAACCTCAATGGTTCCATACCTAAAGAACTGGATATAGTTTTGCTGAATTGAGTCACTTGGACTTGAGGGACAATGCGTTGATCGGCGTAATCCCCAGCAAGATTTGCAGATTGGCCAAGCTCGAGAGACTCTTCCTCAGTTCAAATCGCCTTGAGGGATCCATTCAGTCGAAATTAGGAACCTTCTGAGCTTGGCATGGTTGATTCTCTATGACAATCAGCTCAGTGGTACTACCCCCAATACCATAGGTAGCTTAAAGAAGTTCCAAGTACTAAGAGATGGTGGAAACAAGGATCTTCAAGGTGCTCTGCTGTAGGAGATTACGAATTGCAGTGATTTGGTAATGCTAGGCCTTGTAGAGACAAGCATCTTTGGGTTCCTCCCTCCCACTCTAGGTCTCAAGAAGCTTCAGACTCCGGCGATCTACATTGCTCTACTCTCAGGCCAAATCCCTCCTAGGCTCAGTGAATGTAGCGAGTTGCAGAGCATTTACTTTTACGGAAACAAACTCACTGGATCCATTCCTATTCAATTGGGGAATCTACGTAATCTGAGAAACCTACTACTCTGATAGAACAACCTCGTGGGAGTCATTCCTCTTGAGTTAGGGAACTGCAACCAGTTATTGGTGATCGACCTGTGCTTGAATTCCATCACTTGGAGCATTCCGCAGACATTTGGGAATCTGAGCTCACTGCAAGAGCTGCAATTGAGTGTAAACCAAATCTGTCTGGATTGCCGAGGACGTCGAACATAGTGAACGTGTCAGAAGCTTGTAGAGACTCGTTGAATTGAAGAGAAGAAAAAAAATGAAATATTGAAAACTAGAGACTACTAATAAGAATAATAAGAAGAAGACAAAGCCGAAGAAGATGAATCAAATTTGTAGTGTTTATTGACGGCAACAAATACATCCCAAACTGAGACCCTTTTGTGTAAGCTTTCACCTTCCCTCTGAGTAACTAACACGTTTCTTCTACATCAATTCTTTCGAACATGGTGCCAGAGAAGGGGATTGGTAACTTCAATCCTCTCAAGGGTAGAATGGTCAATTAAAGATTTATTTGCACATTACGTCATCAACTAACCATAAATCACTAACGGCTAGGGGCCGCCTGTAACAAGGTTTGGAAAGTAGGGGTAGTCTGGGTAATTATTAGAAACACAAGGATAGGGTGTGTAATTAAGGCTTAGTACAAGGGAGGTCTGTGTAATTTACTCATTATTATTTTACCCTTATACTAGTACTACTAGGATTAGTCCATATTTGCTGATCTAACCATTGGACAAATCTCAGATTCTCAGCAAACATTCTGTCCCTTATTTATTGAACTTGATTTGAATATAAGTCTGTTCTAACCATCCGATTTGCTGTTATATAAAATCTCCCATATCTGAACTTATTCTTTGATTAAAGATATTGTCTTTTGTACTGTTTGAGTGTTCAAATTCAGTGTTACATTAGGTAGATGCTAGATTTGGCCTGGGAATATTTAGGTTATTGACGGCGTCAAACCTAAAAGTCCGAGCTTTAGGGTGGAGAGGCCCTTCCCAAGGTCATAAGCCCAACTGCCATACACTACCCGACCAATGTGGGACTAAACTCCCCTCCATAGTTATCAAGGCGGCAAGGCATCTAGACTAAAAGTTTATTCACCCCCAAAAAAAAAAAGGGGGCAAGGCGCCCATGGCATGGGGAAAGAAGGATTATATGTGGATCAACTACCTGGAACATTTTAGTGATTGAAGTACGTAAATTTCGAGGACAATTTTTATAAGGGGGGAAGGATGTAATATCCGTGCCTGAAAGGCAGGGTTTAGTTGGACTTTTCACTTTTGCCACAGACTTTGTGTTGGCAGCTGATTGAGGATCTTAAATTTTGATGCGTGTTGAATTTGAGGTAAGATGGTTAATTCGTTGGAGAGGGTCTAAAATCAAGTCGACACCAACAAGGCACCCAAGGCGACCAAGGAGCTTGGATGCCTTGGTGTTGCCTTGATAACTATGCTCCCCTCTCATTCCTAGTCATAGAGTGCACACATTGCATCAACTTCCCCAATCTTTGGGCCATGGGACCCCACATGCTCGGTGCATGGACAACCAACTCTGATACCACTTGACGCTGACTAACCAAAAAGCCCAAGCTTCAGGGTGGAGAGGCCTTCCTAAGGTCATAAGCCCAATTACCATACACTACTCCCTTCCCATTTCCGGCCATGAACCACACTCACTGCATCAACTCCCCCCCAGCTTTGGGCCATGGGCCTTGACATGGTCTATGCATGGACAACTTGTTCTGATACCACTTGACGGCATCCAACCCAAAAGCCCGAGCTTCAGGGTGGAGAGGCCCTTCCCAAGGTCATAAACCAAATTGTCGTACACTAATGACCAATGTGAGGCTAAACTCCCCTCCCATTTTTGGCCATGGAGGACATTCAGTGTATCAGTTATGAAGTCTACTTTTGAAGTAGAATACCCAATACAAGTTGACGGTTCCAAAAATGGTGTCATGGGGTATATAGATCTCATAAGAAAGTAGGGTTAGCCATGGGGTTTGGTTGTTGCTCCAATGCTTGTTTCTAAGAGATGGCATGGTTAATTATTGCATGGTTAAGTTCATGATGAGACTAGTTTGGCATTGGAGAATTTAGATATTAGGCTACGTTAAATTTAAAATAGAATGCAAGTAAATGGTTTCAATTGTAGGTTTTATGTATAATGGTTGTTATAGATAGGGTTATAAGGTTATGAAATAAGTTTACGGGAAGGTGGTTGAAAATATTGTCAAGGAGGGTTTGTAGAAGCTTACCAATTTGACTAGGTAAGTTTTCTAATATATTCTACTCGGACCAATTGAATAGTTTTGACTTTTAGGTTATTGGGTATAATCCCTTTAGTGTAGGTATGTTTAGGGTTATGAAATAGGTTAATGGGAAAGAAGAAGGGTGAAAAGATTATGGATCCTAAAGCTTAGTGAGCTGCTAAAATAACGTAATCTACTCAGACGGGTGAATGAGTAGCCACCAACGTGTCCATTTCGGTCACCTCCAATGATAATCGATTCATCATGACCAAAACTCTGCACTAAGTCATCCATGTGATCCCAAAATTGGCGCTTACTACTTTCGTCCAATCCTATTTGGGGTGCATAAGCGCAAACAACGCTGACAACCTCTTTCTCCAACTCCAGTTTGATGGATATAATCCTATTTCCCATTCTTTTGACCTCCACAACATCATTCATTAGGTCTTTATCCACTATAATGCCCACTTCGTTCCTATTACTTTGATATCCTGAATACCAAAGTTTGAAGTCGTTCAACGTTTTAGCTTTGTTACTTTTCTATTTAGTCTCTTGGATACATGCAATATTAATCCTTCGTCTCCTCATAACATCTATCAACTCCAGGCTCTTACCCGTTAAAGATCCAATGTTACAGGAAGCAAATCTAATCCTATTCCTCTGGGCTGGTAAATTTCCTCTCACTTGCCCTTGCCTACTTATCACCGCATCCGGGTCTCGCCGCGGCGCGTCACGTTTGGGGGACGCCCTAGTCACATACTGACGAAATGACATGGCAACAAGAAAAAAAAATAGAGATCAGAAAGTAAAAGGATCCATGCAAAAGATGTTTGGCTGACTAAAATAAAGTGCCGGCTGCCTACCTGACGCACCAATATATGGAAATAGATAAATAGTAGATAAGAATACACAAAAAGACACTACTGTAGTAAAAGATGCTCACACGAATAAAATAGGGTGTGTGGTCAAACACAACAATGCAATGAATAAATTTGAAATAAAGTTGAAAAGCGTAAACAAGTGAAATAGACACAGGAGTAAATAGCTCAGATCTCCCACGAGTAACTAAAAACAGCAGCAATATAAGGATCAGCTAAAACAACATGTCATATAAAAATGCAACTAAGGCTACCGCAAATCATGAAATCAAAATAATACAACTAGTTGTACATACAAACCGATATATAAAGGATTCTATCACAATGCACTAGAGCGTAACAAGATAGCAAGCTAAAGGTAAATAGGAATCACACAAAGGCCAAGAGTATGGGGGTGTCCCTTACAACACAAAGGACTCCGACGCCCACAACACGAAATGTGAAGCTCAGCTGGGGATGCAGTGTTTAGTGGGTCAGCGCACTGCCGGGGCAGACCGAGTCAGTTTGGTGCAGCTCGTACCAGGTCCAAGTGATAGTTGCGGTGGTAAGGTGGTGGTTAAATTTATTTTTTTAACCTGTGCCGTAAGATGTTGGGTGAGGGGTGGGTTTGAGCTTCGTTGATGGGGTTAGGAGTAATCACTAGATAGGGAGCTGCAGGTAAGGGGAGGGTCGGGAGGTGAAGGAGAAGAGAGGAGCAATGTGAGGGTTAAGGAGAAGAGAGAAACAGTTCTAAGGTGAATCGGATATTGGGAAGAGGGAAACAAGGGTGGAGGTCGTGGGGAGGAAGGGCAGAGGGTTAGTCGGTCTAAGGGAAATGGTGGAGGGGTGGAGATGGTAGCGAGAAAATCAGGGGGGCGGAAGAGAGGATCAGGAGCAGGGGAGGGCAAGCCAAGAGAGAAAGTCATTGGTGTGGGAACAGAGAACAAAGTTTTTTTTTTCTCTTCGTTGGCCTCTCTCAAGAGAAGGTCTCGCTAAGAGGAATGGGAAGGGAGTCGGAGTTGGTTTCGGTGGTGGGGTCTCCAAGTTGTGGGTAGGTGGAAAGTATAGGCGAGAGAACCGGGAGGAAGGTGGGGTTAAGCCTACCTTAGCTGTGCAGACTGTCGAAACCCACACGAACGACCACCGCCGAACCCACTGTCACTCAACAATCAGCACGAGAGAAGGAGCTGCAAGCTGCGCCTTTCCTTCTGTCGTAGCATTATGAAGCGGGGGATTTGGGGGAGGATAGTGTGCGAGAGTGAGAGAGAGAGACGTCGCAGAATTCAAGTGGGAGGGGTCTTAAGTTACTGTAATAGAATTCTCTTCTCAAGTCCCGAATCCTGACTATACTTAATAATCTCCTTCTGTGTGATAGTCAACATTTTCTTTCCAGTATCAACAGCCTTCTGATTAATTTTCAATGGCTTACGCTTGACCTTTTCAGATGGGACATTGGTAGGGTGAATACAGTACGTTTCCCTTTGAATTGGAACACACATTGATTCTTCATACCTCCCACCATCACATCAATGTCATATAACAATGGTCGTCTGAGAATAAATCCGTCAGCTTTATAGGCACAACATCACACCATGCTTCTTCCTCGTAATAATGGACTTTTAATGGCACCAAACACCTTTGATTTACCTCCATATTGCTTAAGAAGAGAGACTATATATGGTTGAGGGTGCTTTTCCGTTTGTAATTTTGCCTTCTCTACAAAAGCTTTGGAAGTCACATTTTCACAACTGCCACTATCTACAATCACTTGAACTGGTTTATTTCCAGAGCGCAAACGAGCGTAGATGTCTAGATGATGTAGTGATGTCGCCAATCCTCTCCCTTGGTTTCAGCCACCAGGGTGGGGCTAACCACATGAACACTGTAGGCTTCCTCATTTGAGTCACTGACATTCTCTTCATCATCAATTGGATAGGGAAATAAGTCATAATCAGGTAAATTACAGATCGCTTATTTTAATGAAAATAAGCCTTGGGTTTGAGTTCTTTACATGTTGGGCCTTTTGTTCAGTAGGTTATCTTTGTGATAGGCCACTTTAATGGACCTAAAATATGCGTAGAAGGTCGGAATACGGGATTTACTTCATTAATTTAGTTAGAGTCCTGTTTTGAACCAAGTTCCTTAATTATTTTTTAGTTTTTAGTCAGTTTATGCTACCTTAATAGTTAGGGATTGGTTTAGACCTTTCTTTTTTAGTGTTTGAGTCTGTTTTTGAGTCTTCTAAATAAAGTTTGTAAGGGGATCCGGCCTTGTACATGAATTTGAGTAATGAATGTGACTTGTTGCCTTTGGTTGTGGTGATCCAGTAATGCTCTCTGCTGTGGTGATTCAGTAGGCTCCCTGGTGGTGACTCCAGAAATCCTTGGTGGTGATTCCAAGGTTGGGGTAATGGTGATGATTCCAACCTCGCAGATCAGGTGTTGATTCATGATCATATCTTGTCATTGTTTTTATGTCAGAATCAATTTTAAAACAAAATTCTATTTTCCCCCTCGAATTATAGTTTCCTACTTCAACTTTGATTTCTCCAACACTCTTGTTTAAATTTTTTTTCTCTAAATTTTGATTCAGTTTTCTGTTCTGCTAATAGTTCTGAATCTTGTGGCGGTTTCAAGATCTGAAATTTTAAATTCTAGTGCAACTAGGACTTATACAATTTTCAGATTTCTAGTTCTGTTTTGAAAATTCTGTTTCTATATTCTATTACTGTTCAATTAGTTATTAGAGCCGTAGTTGATTTCTGTATAGAGGCCCAATTCTGTCCAATTCTGCAGTTATCGAGCTATCCTTCCCAAGTAGGATTACTCCGTAAGTGTGAATTTGACCATCATATTTTGATCACAGTTAATTGTCCAGAATCAGAATGGGCCAAATCTCTGCCATGTGCAGATCAGATGGGACCTGAATTTTGTGAACAGGTAGATCTCAAGACCCCCTGCCTAAATTTCATCAGCCAACACGCTCTTTTCCAAGTGGTAAGGTAAAACTTTGAAAAGCTAGGGCATACAAGGGGTGCATGGACATGCGTGGACGGCTGAAAAATATAAAGATGCATGGATATACATGGAAGGGTATGTAATTGAATTTGAGTACGAAGTTTGTCATGGGAGGTAAAATTTTGAAATTCTAAGGAATTCAAATGGTGCATGGACATGTGTGGATGGTTGAAAATATAAAGATGCATGGACATACATGGGAGGGTACGAATTTTGACATTTGGCTAATCCATAAGATGTACAAATATCCAACAGTCAGTTGGCCAAAACCAACTGCCAACATGATTCAAAATGGTGTAAGCTCACCAGAATGGGGGTCACTGGAAGCATCTTTAAATTCTATAAGAGGCGGAAGAACATCTTTCGGTGTTTATCTTGTTTTTTTTCTCGTGTGTTAAGAGTTTGTCAATCATGATTATGTGGGATTTATTCTCTACTTCCACCCCCTGCTTTCTAAACTATCCGCAATTTCATTTTATCCTTGGTATTTAACATATGTTGCATGTATATATATTTTTCTGTTTGGGTACAAGCATGATTTTCCCAGCCATAACCCCTTCCCCATCCTCCCACCCCCCAAACAAACATGTGGTGGATTAGATCCCTGGTCTCCACTATCAATAGCTAGAGAGATATTACCTCCAAGCCAAGGGTGGCACCTCCGTGCATCTGTGTCTTAGCTTGGTTGTATTCCCTTACCTATGATGTTTTGCAAATTCTTTGTCTAGAGTTGTCTGGTTATGGATATATATATGGACACTAATGTGGGAAATAGAGTTGTCATCATATCCTGAAATCTAGGGTGTGGATTTGGGTTACAAGTATCCAGCCACATGACGTATGCAATGCTTTTCCTCTAGTTCTGTAAGTACAATACTTATCTGCTATATATAAGCCTGGCCAATTTTAAGAAATTTTTAGATATTACAATTTTGTGTACAACTTGCTTGGGATGATTCAAAACCATGGCTCAGAATTGAACTATTGATCTGTGCCTTGTCCAACTTGAGTATATCAAGTTGATGTGCTCAACTCAACTGGAAATGGTTCTGGTTTGGGTGGTCTTTTTTGTTGTCTTGGTCTTTGTTGTGTTGTTGTCTTTATGTAACTTTAATCAATAAACATTGAGATCCATGGATTTGAGTAAAATCCACACAACTTAGGCTGCTCAAGGTTTCTACTGAAACCCAGGTCAAGTGTGTCTATTGATTAAAGGTAGGCTGCCTGACTAGTGATTGAATTTTCTCCTCAAGAAACTTGTTTGGATATACCTATTATTCCTTTGTTTCATCTTTGATCAAGTTGGGGACTCATCTTTTTTCCCCCCCTCCCAAAAGCCCTCCGCACTGCATCCCATTTTTGTAACCTCATTGCAAAACATTGTCATCAAGATTCTATTTTTCTTCCTCCAAGCTCCTTTTTCTCTGTTTGCTTCCTGCAACATTTTGTGAAGCTAATAATGTAGGTGGGTTGATTTGGTGGGCCCATAACTCACAGGGTTCAAGATTTGTTATAAGCATCCTGTATCAGGCTTATATGACTCATTCTCATTTATTATGGGTGTGTTCTACTTCTTTAATTGTCAGTAAGGTTTTTTGATATCTACCCAAAAACAAAAGTTCATGTTGAGATCTCATAATGTCTTAAATCAGTGAAGGATGTAAAATGTAGAGAATAGTATTACAAAGGAAATTATTTTAGAAACAATTTTATTTGGTTGTAGATTTTGAGAACTGCCATTTTCTGCTGTTGCACTAAATTTGGTGATATTGTGTCTGCAGCCAAGGAAATCTGTGCAAAAACTGCAAGCGGCCGGGTCATTATGCAAGAGAATGCCCTAATGCAGCTGTTTGCAACAACTGCGGTCTCCCTGGGTAGGGAATCTGCCCTGCTCTGTTATTTTACCCAAATACATTATATTTAGTAAATCCATATGTGCATTTGCACGAAAGTGCACATGACTCGCACACACACACCCCAAGTTCACTGAGTTTCAAGTATTGTCATCTCAATCTTGGCATGCGAACTCTTTACCAGGCACATTGCATCCGAGTGTACCACCAAGTCATTATGCTGGAACTGTCGGGAGCCAGGCCACATGGCCAGCGACTGTACTAATGAGGGCATTTGCCATACGTGCGGCAAGGCTGGCCATCGTGCCAAAGATTGCACAGCTACTCCGCTGCCACCAGGGGACATGAGGTTGTGCAACAATTGCTATAAGCAAGGTCATATTGCTGCAGATTGTACAAATGACAAGGCATGCAACAACTGCAGGAAGACGGGCCACCTGGCACGTGATTGCCAAAATGAACCCATCTGCAACTTGTGCAACATTTCTGGGCATATGGCTAGGCAATGCCCAAAGGCTGAAGTTCTAGGAGACAGGGTTGCTGGGGGTCGCAGCAGCGGTTACCGAGATGTAGTCTGCCGGAATTGTCATCAGGTGGGTCACATGAGCAGGGATTGCATGGGCCAATTGATGATCTGCCACAACTGTGGTGGCCGAGGGCACTTGGCATTTGAGTGCCCTTCTGCTCGATTTATGGACCGTGGACCTCGACGTTACTGATGGGGAAAGCTCACTAGTCTGTGTTGAGGATTTGCAAATTGAGAAATTACTTTCTTGTTGATCTCCTCTATGAATTGGAAAGCTGAAGGATTGTGGCATTGGCTAGGTTTTCCCATTTTCCATGTGTTTTTTAGTGTGTGTGAGAGAGAGAGAGAGAGTGAGAGACTTCTACATAGATATTTTTTTTCTCATACTTGTTATTAGTCTTGAGCGATGTTTGTATTTTCTCACTATTTCTCTTGGAGTCATTTTAACTCTCCCCAGCGTAGTTCTTTAAATTTGAATTAAATCACTTTCCCGTACTAGAGTTTAAAAAGGTGTCCACTACGCATATTTATGTCATTTTAAGTGATTTTTTTTTTAAAATTTTTTAGGACAGTTGCCAGCGCAGCTGGTTTGAGGGTAGTGCAGACTCTGCAGTTGAACCTACACCCTGGATTTTTTGAATTAAAGATCTATTCCTCATATGGTTTAGGAATCCCCCCTCCCCACCGCCACCACCAAATGTACTTCTTTTACAATTTATCATATTACTGTTTCTTAAATCCAATTCTAATTTGTTTATTTTTTCTTTTTTAATTTTACCATTCATCCGGCTCAGTACAGTATGAGTTGGTTGCTTCTTGGTATGGGTGTCCTCCTTTTTGTAAAATTTTCTTGTAATTGACTTTTGATTTTTTTAAAGCAAGTTATAAATGCACTGATAACCCACTAATTCAAACCTTGTTTCTAACATTTCCCTTATTAGACGGCCATGAAATAGAGGAACACAATCTTACCCCCCCCCCCCCAAAAAAAAAAAAAGAGAGGTAATCGAGGAATACAGTTATAATAAAGTGAATGCAATGAATATGTGATAGTTATAATAAAGTGAATGCAATGAATATGTGATAAATAAGGTAGGGCATTACAATCACTAGTGGACACGACCATGATGAGCCGCGCATTTTTTGGGCATCTTCAATCCAAGGTTGTGAGATAGAGTGTATTTTCGAATATGTGTCAAAGGAGGGTGGGGTAGTAATGCAAAAGGATTTTATTTTCTACTATCGATCGTAATTGGAAAATCAGGTTTTTTTATTCGACTTGTCTTTCTCAAAATTTATTGACTTGGGCAAGTAAAACTTGGTCAAGGTCAGACGTTTTTTCTTATTTTTTTAATATATTCATATTTCTCTTTCTCTAGGTGAGGAGGGAATGTGATGTTATGGTTATTTTGCAGGTGAGAAGGAAAAACATGACTAATATAGAAGACAACAAACAAAAATGCTAGGATTTGTTTAGTTGTAGACTAAACTTATAGTCTATGGTTCAATAAAAACAATTTGAACTTGGGTAAAAACACAGTCACTGAAAATTTGGACATGGTCTTGTCATTTCTTAAGCAAGTCTTTGTGACTCTTGACCAGGTTTCATATTTTTTTTATTCGACTCAAGTGACTCGCTCGAGTCAAAGCATAGTTTTCCAACTCTGCTACCAATCTTCTACCAAAAAAAAATTACTATGCTATCAACCAATACAATTTTCTCCTTATAAGAAATCCGATAAAATTTCATATTTTGGCTTTCAAATGGGTAAAGTATGTTGGGATAGTAAAAAGCCTCAAATAGGACTTTCTTTGTGGGAGAGTAGAAAATTGCACATTTTCTTTGTTCCTATGAAAATTTTTTTTTAGGTCATGGAAATTATTGGAAAAATTCTTAGTATCAAAGGTTACAACTTACAACTAAATTGTTTCTTACACAACATAAATTTTCTACTTTGGTAGATTTAAAGGGTATTTCTAAACTACCACCCACTCTATGTCAATTGTTGATTGAATATGGCTGAAATTTTATGCATAAACAAGGTTCCTTACATGTAAGTTTCCGCCAAAATGGTGTTTGTCAAATGACTTAATAAAGTTTTGAAAATTAAGGAGTATCAAGAGAGTAAGATAGGATGCATGGACATACATAGAAAAGTATATAATTGAATTTGATAAGTAATCAATCTAAATCATTACTTAAATATCCATGACTTCTTCTCCCTTGTTTTTTTGGGTGATGATGCGTCATAGAATCCCCCAACCAACCAAAAGCTGCCACGTAAACGTACAGGAACTGAATCCGAGGCCGAGGCCGAACACTGAAGCCGAGGCCAAGGGCGAGCACTAAGGCTACAGCTGCCTGAGGCCGAGGTCGAGCACTGAGGCCGTGATAGGGCATAAAATCACCTCACCAATTAGAAGTTGCCACGTGGCCAACCGGAGGTCAGTCCAAGAACCGAACTGAGCTGAGCAGGAAACCGGGCCGACCCGATCTCCAATAGGTCACCTGACAGAGCCGAGCTCACACAAGTCAGCCGGGGCTAAGGCTGAGCTCTGAGCCGAGCTCACACAAGTCAGCCATAAACTCCTGACCGAGCATACACAGGACAGCCTAGGCCGAGTTGACTGTCGAGACCGACCTCCCAGGCCAAGGTGACTGTCTAGACCGACCAAGCAGGCCGACCTCCTAGGCCGAGCCCTCCTCCACAGAAGCTTCCATAATGCCCCACCGGGGATCGCGGGGCCATGTCAGCACATCAAGAGAATCACGGGATAAGGATTGAGCCACGATCCCAGCGCAATACGAAATCACACTTTACATGGACTCTTACCTTAATAAGAGCCCGACCCCAAAAATAGCTCTCCACTCTGCTCTACGCGAGAGAGCCTTCCAAAAGAAGGACTCTTACCATACTAGGACTCTCCCAACCGCCTCATCTCATCCTCCCTCTATAAATACCCAGGTATGGAGTACCATTCCTCATCTTGCTTTCACTACGCAGTTACGCTGTTGCATTGGAGACCTGACTTGAGCATCGGAGAGTCCTTGGCCGGAGCCACACCGGCTCTCTTGTGCTCATCGCTTGGTTTTTGTAGGCTCATCCATGGGCGAACCAGGCATCGGAGATTTTCACCCGCAACATGTGATAAATCAGATATTCATAAGGTTGATTTTGCCATAGCACCTTTCACATGGCAGAAGCTCGGGTGTTGGTCTATTAAAAAATAACCATTAGGCTTCGTTAGCCTAGAAAACTTCTCATTTAAATAATTTATTTTTATAAAAAAAAAATCTTTACACATCATAATGAGGATTCTTTCCATACAATAACAACAACAACAACTCAGTCTTATCCCAACTAAATGGGATCGACTACAGCTTACATGGATCCCGGTATAAACAAAAAAAAAAAAAATAATAATAATAATAATAATAAGAAGTAGAAGTAGGAGAACACGGCAAAGACACAAACTCTAGGAATTCCTTCTATGTGCTCACATAATGAATCGTGGTGCTCATATTGACACTCTCTACTTAGTGAAATTATGGGTTCTTTATAGAGACTGTTTGTTTGACGGGAGAATGAGATGGGAATGTTGTGAGGCTGGATCCCACAATGTAGTGGGTTGAAGAATAGGGATAAGATTTTTATTTTTTTCATAAATAGTAATCAAAATCCTTTATTTTTTCTGGGACTTTAGATAAGATAGGGATGAGATTTTCAAGTGGTACATCAGTAGACAAAACTTTTAATGCTCTTCCTTGAGCTTTTGTAAGTTTACTACCCCACTTAAACAACCATGATTGGGGTGAGATTTTGCATTCCCACCCCATTTAAAACCCCCCTTCAAACAAACGGGCCTGGACTCTCCGTCTTCCATTCTCATTGATGATATTCCTCTCTGACATTGTGGGAAATTATAGTCCTATGTACTTAAGCGTAATTACACTGACCCCCACCAAGGTATCAAAAATAACAATGACGGTCACTATCGTCTCATCCCGCTTAATAAGACTGATCAGGTTGGAGTAGTGGAAGTTGGAACACGAAAGGTGAAAAACAACCGCTCACTACCGTTCCTCCATTTCCCGCTTACAAGAAGCGAAACTTAGTCGTGCAACTGAGGAACTTAGGGTTTAGTCTGATTTCCATTTCCTTGTAGTCTCGTACTCCGCTATGGAAGAAGAAGAAGACGCTACTGGAGTCTACAGGCCTTCCATGGAAGTTGAGCAAACTTCAACGGACGAAAAGTTTGAACTGGCTGAGGAGCTTACTAATACTCAACAACAATGCGCAGCTGTTGCCGAGATAGATGCGTCACACTTCATCGGGGTTTCTCCAGTTGTTGCTGATGTAGCCACTGTGGTCGAAGAAGAGGGTACGCGTAGGACGGAAGTGGAGATAGACACGGAAGAAGCCGAGGCTACAGAAACGAGCAGAAGTGGCGGGGGACTTAAGCGAGGTAGGCAGTCACGGGTCCAGACAAAAGCCCCTTCAAAGAGGAAGGAGGAAGAAGATCTTTGTTTCATATGCTTCGATGGCGGGAACCTTGTACTTTGTGATCGTCGGTGAGTATTCCTTCTCTCCCTTACTGGCCTGGTTTATTTTACTGGAATCATTTCTATAGTTTTCTTCCTTTTATTCTTTCACTATTTGGTTTGTGCATGATGTTAAAGAAGTTTCTTTCTGGGGTTGTTAGGGGCTGCCCTAAGGCGTACCATCCTACTTGTGTGAATCGAGATGAGACATTCTTCCGTTCCAAGGGTCGCTGGAATTGTGGTATGAAGTATTCTTTTCTTTTTTAACCATGTGTTTCTCCATTTGCTGGCATTTTGCTTTTACTCGTATTTTTTTTTGTTTGGCACGTCGGGTGTGTGGCGTTGAGGTTATTGATTCTGTGCGGTTGATGGTGCTTCCCTTGGCGAATGTGGGCTGTAGAAGTTTACGTTGTTAGCAGGGTATGCTGAATTTGCCATACAACAACAATAACAACAATAAACTCAGCCTTATCCTAACTTAATGAGGTCGGCTACATGGATCCAACAAAACAAAGTAGGGAAAAATAAAGTTTAAACAAGAAAAGGGGATGAAGGGATGGGAAAAGAAGGATGGGGGATGAGATGGGAAAGGAAAAAAAAGGGAAAATCACAAATGAAAAATGGAAAATAGCAACAAAATGAAAGATGAAAAGTGAAAGTAAGAGGAAGGAGGCATAACCCAGCAAATTAGAAGAATCTTAGCTAAATGGGGTCTACAACATGGATCCTTGTCCTTCGGTCCATGGGATCATGATGGTTCACCATGGGAAACCAATAAAAAATATACTGTGAGTTCCCAACTCTTGGAATCTCCGGGGTTGTCCCTAGGGAATGCTAGGGTTGCTCTAGGACACCCTAATCTGGCTTGGGCATCCTATTTTTAATTTTAGGGTTCTTCATAATCGCCCATGGTGCCCTAATGAAACCCTATTAGGGTTTGGTATGACAAACCAATGCCTAGTCCGTCTCTTTGACGTCTCATAAAATTATTGGGATCCATGTCATAGAGAAAAATCGTTTCTATACTATCCCATGGATAGAATGATCCATCCATACCCGAATGCGCAACGGAAAAAAATCGGTTCGGGTTACTTTCACATCCCATGAATAATCAATATAATTAAATCAACAGGAATTAACATAGAATTGCTAACCTGATGAGCCTCAAGTGTTGCTCCTCCAATAGGCAATGGTTGAGCACTCCAAGTGAACAGATCTAAACCTCTAATGGTGCAGCCAAGGTTCTTCAAGCTAATCCTAGATGCTCTTCAGTTCTTCAAGCATAGATCTGGGTTTCCAAAACCCTAACTCTCAAATAATAGAGAGCAAGAAGAAGAAGAAGAAGAAGAGATCACAAGAGAAAGAGGAGGAGACCCAAAAATCATCCAGAAGGGGGGGCAGCCAAAAACATGGGGCTCTGACCCCCTTCTGCGTTTTTGGGTGTTTTATAATGCTAGGGTTTCTAAAACCCTAGATGGGAAAAATCTCAGTGAGAGTTTGACTCTCTCTCTCCTAGTTGGCTTTCTTGTTTAAACTCGAAGTGTTTCTAATTGGTGAAGAATCAAAATCTAATAGGGAATGATTTTAATTAATTAATTATTTTAATTTATGGATAATTACAATTAGTACCATATCCATTAATTAAATAAATAACCAATTATTTTAGCAAATTCTAAATAACTCCCTACATGATAATAAATTATCATGTACAACCCCCCCACTAATCAACACCATCATTATGGAATCTAGGGCATGTATACTTGTACTGCGAAACCCCATTTCATAGTACATGTCCATTCAAGAGTGTCTGTGTATCTGATCGGGTCCCGCAAAACTCGATAAAACACTTTAATCAAATAACTATATATAATCTATTAATTTATGTAAAATAGGTTTTGCAAAAACCATTTCCAAAACGGCATTGGATCCAGATTCCGATCCGACCATTACACAGACAACGTCAATCTCGGTGTTCCCCAATTGGACAGTGGTGGCCATGTTGAGTAACTCCTTCACTCATAAAGTGTTTGCGCATTCCCAGAACACCGGCTTTGACTCACTTGAGTCTCAGTCATTGATGAACCAAAGAATGCGGTCCCACTTTACAGTGATAGGGTTCCCTCAGGTACAGGGTCTTGGTGATACATGTCTATCCCTTCCTACATCTGGTAGTAATACATGAGGGAATCAACAAAATAGATTTTTCGCCAATACACACATCTATCATGTGAGTACTCGCATTCGTACCCTGACATCACATGTCTAGGCATACCCAATGCGACGACCATATGAGAAGGGTGCCCAACCCAAACCCTAGACGTGACTACCATTTTAAGTAATACTTACGGACACATAATGCTCAAAAAGTTTATATCGCATGTGATAATATTAAACCTTGTATGAAGGTTCAATACAAAATAAAACCGGATTGAACCGGGTTTGATGGACACATAAATCCAATACTATGGTCATTTTAGGTCTACCCTAGCTCTTTTAGCTCCTTCGATCGAAATCATATCACTCCTCCTTACTGGGGCGTCCCTAAGCCTCCGTTGAACATGACTGTACCATCTCAAATGACTTTCTCTTAGATGTAATTGATTGGAGCAACTCCCAAGTCAATTCTAATACGGTCATTCCATACTTTATCCTTCCTAGTTTTCTTGCACATCCATCTTAATAGCCTCATCTTTGCTACACATGACTTCTTAATATGACACTTTTTAACTGCCCAACTTTTTATGCCCCATACATCATTGCCGGTTGAACAACAGTTTTACAGAACTTTCCTTTAAGCTTTAAAAGAATAAGTCAGTTACATAGTACTCTGGACGCACTTCTCAATTTCATCCACCCCACCTTAATTTTCTGTGAAACATCATCCTCTATGTCACCTTCTTTATTTGTGATTGACCTTAGTTATCTAAAGTAGTTATTTTGTGGTATCTCTCTTTCCTCAATTCACACTATGTTAGAATCCATCATAGTGTCACTAAAATTACACATCATATACTCCGTCTTCGTTTTACTAATCTTAAAGCCTCTTGTTTCCAACGCTGATCTCCATAGCTCTCATTTAGCGTTAATCCCTTTTGTCTCATCCCCCAAAACGATAGTGCCATTATGTTTAAATCATGGAAGAACAACTATTTTTGTAAAATCTAGCAAAAAAAAACATGTATTAGTAAAAAGCATGTGTACCAAATGTGACTGTGTAAAAAGTTGATCTCTATAGCTCTCATTAAGCGTTAGGCATTTGCAAAAAGCATGTGTACCAAATAGACATTTGTGAAATCTAGCAAATTTTCCAAGGGAAATCCCTTTTGTCTCATCCACCAAAACGATATCATCGGCAAAGAGCATACACCACGGGACCTCGTCTTGCATGCTCTTGATCAAGGAACTTTTTTCAAGGTTGATCTCCATAGCTCTCATTTAGCGTTAAGTCCTTTTTACTAATATTATTCATAAATAAGCAAATACCCCCTATTTAAATCCAATAAAAATAGTTTAAAAAATCAAATTCTAAAAGGATAAAAAGTCACCCCCCTAATTCAAGAACAAAAACTGGATTTTCGATGGTAGATGCAATTTTCAACTTTCTAATGCTGGGGTTTTTCTCAAATAAGAAATTTCATAAATCTTACTATGGTAAAACATTGCTAAAAACCAAAAGTGCAGTAAAATATTCATTTGTTTTGATGCCTAAAAAATTAATTTCATTCAGACCGATTTTGACAGCATTCACGCACACTAAATTAGGTTTGACTGGAACATAAGTCCTTCAATATATAAAAACAAATGTATTTTACCGCACTTTTGGTTTTTAGCAATGTTTTACCATATTAAGATTAATGAAATTTTTTGATTTGAGAAAAACCCCGGCATTAGAAAGTTGAAAATTGCATCTACCATTGAAAATCTAGTTTTTGTTCTTGAACCGGGGGGTGACTTTTTATCCTTTTAGAATTTGATTTTTTTAACTAGTTTTATTGGATTCAAATAGGGGGTATTTGCTTATTTATGAATAATATCTTAAGTAAATAAAACCATTTACTTAAATGATATTTGACATAAATAAGTGTCAGTCTTGGTTTCCAGCCAATGTCCAAAAACAATTTACACTATCAAACTTGGGTTAAAAACTGCAAGTACCATTTCGAGTGTTTTTTTTTGGGTGTAAAAATAGTTCATGCATTGTGTTTAGAATGTCTAAAATAAGTTCATTACAAAAAATCAGATAAAAAAAAAGCATTTCTGGGCCTCAAAAACAGCAACTTGAGTTGGCTGGGAAAAAAATACAGGTTTTGATCATATCCCAGTTTCTGGCTGGTCAAAACCTGGTCGAAACCTGAGTTTTAGAACCTTGCTGATAGTTCTATTGCCTTCCCTAACCTCATTCACCATTAGCAAGACAAACAGGTCAACATGTGCTGGGGTCCACTTTGCATTCTCATTTACAACTTGTGAATTGGCCATTTGCTTCGCTATTTAACCGAAACAAACAAATTACTTTGGTTTAGAAATAAACAAGGCACACTTTACATACAATGATATATGTACCTGATAGTAGTAAAAGCTCAACAGATTAACATTTCAGGTCATCAAGAAATTGGCAACAACACAAACAAGATGCTATCTACCAAGCCTAGAGTAGTAGAAACTCAAATGATTAACATTTCATGTAAAGTGTACAGGTAATAGGATGCTCTATACTATCCATAGAGTAATTTGAATATTACTCTTTCCAGAAACCTGTTCATTTATGATCATGCTCTATACAATCCACAGACTAATGTATGATCATGCACTATACTATCCACAAACTAATGATTTATGACCATGCTCTATACCATATCCACAGAGTAATTTTGGAACATGTTATCTACCATCCATTGGGTAATTTCTGATCAAGCTCTATACCATCCACAGAGTAATTTATGATCGAGCTCTATACCATCCATGGATCATGCGCATTACCATGAAAATAAGTTGAGTAATTTACCTGAAAGAGTGGAGGAGAGGGCAAACAAAGGGAAATCTCCCACAGATTTGAGAAGTGTTTCAAAGAGGATGCAAGTCTGAGTTCAGGCGTATGGAGTTCCTGCTCCGGCTATCTCGCGGTAGAAAATGTCTCTCAGATTCACGATTTGAGATTAGGGTTGTGAGGATATAAGAGATTAGAAGTTATAAATCCAACTAATTGAATTGTTCAAGTAATTGAGATTGCCCTAGTGAGTAGAGAAAATTACCTGAAAGAGTTGAAATTTTGGGGAAATCGTCAGTTTCCCCTAATAATGACACTAATTTTGAGTTGAGGCGTGAAGGAGAGAGGAATTCATTTGGGAAGAGTTCAACAAAGAAGACAGACTCTGCAACCTAGATTCACGATTTGAGATTAGGACTTTTCCATATATCGTAGGTTAGAAGGTATAAATACAACATATTGAAGTGTTTAATAAAACCAAGTAAGTAATTGAGAAAGTTACCTCAAAAAGTGGCAAATTTAGGGCAAATCGTCGGTTTCTCCCAGGTTGAGGCGTGAAGGAGAGAGGAGTTCAACGAAGAAGAGATTAGGGCTGTGAGTTCAATTTGGTTGTTGGGCAGAAGAGTGAAGGAGGGAGACGAGGGATGCAGTGTGAGGTACAGAGAGAACTTTCGGTTCATGTCAGTTCATCCCTCTCCTTTAAGCATAGCTCGTCGGTCGTTGCAGCAGAGGTCGTCATTGCAGTGAGTCGTCGGTTGTTGCAGCATAGCTCGCCGGTTGTTGCAGAGGGAGGTAGAGAGAACTTCGGTTCATGTCAGTTCATCCCTCTCCTTTAAGGTCGTGCACGATCTCTCTCTCTTCACAACAAAGTTGTGGTTTTATGACTCATTTTTTATTTTTGCTTTTTGTTTTCACACAAGTATTTGTTGTGTCGAAAATGGCCATCAAAATGGTGCCAAGAGTCCAGTTCATTTCGAAAGCATTAAAAAAAGGGACCGGTGTTTTGCCCTGTTTCTGTTCCAAAAAATGGCAAAAACAGAAATGGCATGTTACCATACAGAGCCTTAGTTTCTGGTTAAGAAGGGCCTTTGTTGACCTCCAATTTTTCTTTGACGCTAACAAGTTGTGAAATGTTTTAGTATTTTTTCTTAACCTTTGACTATGTTGTGGACAAAATAGTCTTTGTGATTTTCTTATCAGAAGATTGTCTAAATGATTGCCCTTGAGAGTAACAGAGGTTAGTGAGTCCTTGAAATTCTTGGAGACACATGTGATATCTTTGGACCCTGGTTGAAGTTCCTGAATTTATCAGAACTTTGGTGCTACTTTTGGAAGTCGCCAGAATGAGTAGGGTCTTTGCATTTCTTCTCCCCAAGACTTTTTTGTGGCCTAGAAATATCTGTCACACGACTCACACCCCGTTTTATTTCATAGATGTGTTTCAGCTTTGCTCTTCTTTTCTTTTCTTTGAACGATTGAGTTTTGAGATCTATACAAGGTACATCTTTTCAATGGAAATGGACTTTTTCCTTTTTTACAATGTTCCATTGAAAGGGATTCCTTAAATCTTCTTTGTCCTGTCTGTTTTTTTTGAGGGGTGGGGGTGGGTAGTAGGGTAGTTCAAGTAATGACCTTACCACCCTCTAAGGGGGTTTGGGGCCTCTTTAGGCTTACCCTAAAGGTTGGGTAAAGCGGGGTAAAGCTTTTCCCTTACCAAACAGTAAAGAGACTTACCCAGTCAATAAACCGGTGAGTTCGTGAAAGCCTTGATGGAGCTCTTTCAACTCTGTCCTTTGCCCTCCCTGTTTAGCTAACAGATAAAAAGATGCTAATGTTCACCCGCCCCATTTCTTATAGAGTGTGAAAGCCTTTCTCTCCAAACTAGGATAAGGCAGGACCCCAGGGGGTATAGCATACTTGATACATGCTATGCAGTATGCACTCTCTCTGAGGCTTGGAGTTTAGATGCTTTATTGCATCAAGCCAAAGTTGGATTTTCTCTTTTGGCAAATCCATTTGGTCATTCATGCCTAAAATTGGAGAAGGCAGCTCACCTACCATTTCCCTAGCATTTAGATTTGTGATGAGAGCTTTGGGCCTTTTGGCACATTTGACTTTCTTCGTGCATTTGTTATTAGTTAAATAATAACAAATTATTTATTGTCATGACTTTGTCTATGCTTTTATTTTTTATTTTTTTTTGGTTGAGTTTCTTTGTTTATGGAATTTGCTGAGAGTCGTTTGATGCCTTCTTTTGTCTTGATGTGTTGTATTTTTATTGTTTTGAACTGTTAAATTGCTTTCTCCTCCCCCACCCGATAAAAATATTATCATGTCTTTGTTTCTTATATCTTGAAAGTGGGTTTTACATGGTGCAGTGTATATATGTCAATACTTTTCTCATCCTGTTTGTCATTCATTTTCAGGATGGCATATATGTAGCATCTGTGAAAAATCTGCCCAATTCATGTGCTATACATGTACATATTCTTTGTGTAAAACATGCATTAAAGAGGCTGAGTTCGTATCTGTTAGAGGAAACAAAGGTTTCTGTGGGACGTGCTTGAGAACAGTTATGCTGATTGAGAAAAATGAGCAGGTAAGCAAGGAAATGGCATGCTTTCAGAAACTCTCAAGTCTGATGATATAGTTTCCTATATTCATTTATCATGGACGAGACTTTGTGAAGCCTTATCATGTAATGGAAAATTGATGGTGTAACTTTCTAGAGCTGCAATAGTTCATGCTTGAATTATCTCAACTTGATCCACTTTTATTTTAATCGTTGAAGTTTAGCTTGCTGGCATATGCTTCTTGTGTGAAGTTTAGCTCGCTGGTCTTATGGTTTCCTTCCTCTCCTTTTTTTTTGTTGGAATTCATATTTATGGAATTTGATCAACCACACTTTTGGTACTTGTTTAGTGGATTACTATGGTGTAACATATAGTTCTCATGGCATCAAGGTGAGCCAGGTCTGTGGCTAGTTGCCCTTGATGCTTAAGTGATGCCTTGGCGAGGCCAAAAGCACAAGGCAAGTGCAATATGTTTTACCCCAGCCCATATTTTCTAGGTATTTCTCATGACTCATGGTTATAAAGGTGAGAAAATATAGACCTTAAGAGGGGCTAAAAGTGAGATTTTTTTAATAAAAATGAGAAGGACAAGATCATCCGATTTTGGGTCTGGATGCTGTTGCACATAAAGTGAATGCTTGCCTTTGACCTGAAGAGGGAGGTGGGGAGCTTGTTGCCTGATAACTGTGGTGTTATGATGCCATTTGATTAACTTTGTTCTTGGGAATCCTAAATATAGAGGGAAATTAGGTTAGTTGGTTGGGGTGGATTTAACGTGGGTTCTTCTCCTCCAACAGAAATGCAATTTCTTATCCAAGGCACTAATTTGTATTGAAAATTTTCAACGGTTGGATCCTAGAAAGACAATATCCAGCTTATGCTCTGAAGGGAAAGCAAGATTTTGTTCGAAGAAAAAGGAAGAAAAAAATAATAAAAGAAGAAGAAAAGATAGATTGAGGCTTTTTGAAGGCTGGATTTTCAGTAGGGGCACCTTAAGTAGAGTATAGGCTTGTAACTCCTCCCGCTTGATATATATTCCCACTAGAATGGATGTATGAAGTTGAAAATGGGAAAAGAATCATGTTTTTTGAAAACCTTTTTATGTAGTCCTGGGCATAGTTCAAAATCTCGCGAAATTTCGGTGATATTTCGCCAAATTTCTTATATCTCGAGCTGTCCAAGATACGATACCAATCCGAAATGGAAAAATACCATATTTCGACGATATCTCGTGAGATATCGACAAAATATCGTGGACTCACGATATATCGCGTGATATTGAAAAAGTCACGTGCAATATTTCGAATATTTCGGAAATGTCGGTCATCTCGTTTCGGAAATCTCGGTAATTTCGGTAATTTTGTTTCGAAAATTTCGGAAATCTCGGTCATTTTGGCATTTTACACCCATAGAAAAATACCATATTTCGACGAAATTTCGTCGAAATTTTGGTATCTCGGAAATTTCGATCAGACCGAAATACCGAAACGAAACGAGATTTAGTACAATGGTCCTAGGTAGGAGTAGTCCTACTAGGAACCAGGGTAATAGGATCACCAAACAAGGCTGGCTGATTGGGACAGCTTAGGCTAATTAGGGCAGAATTAGGGTTAGGGTTAGGGTTTCGAGCAAGGGTTTTATTTGGTAATGATGTGCAGGTTTTTAGGAGTCTATTGGTGTAGGTTTGGATTGATTTGGATGAAGTTGGAAATCTAGGGTTTCGGGTTAGAGGCCTTGTAAAAATGGAGTGTTTTTAGGATCTAGGGTTTAGGGGTGGATTTTGGGAAAGGGGTTTATAGGGTATTAATGGGCAGGTTTAGGGGTTATTTTGGTATAAAGAAGTTAAGGTTTGGATGAGTTACGAAATTCGTAATTTAGGCAGAATTGGATTTAGGGTTTTGATGGACAGATTGGGCTGCAAGCGAGATCGAGTGGAGGGATAAGGCTGGATAGATTTTAGAGTGAGGCTAGGGTTGTGGGAATCGATTAGGGTTAAGTGGAGGATTAAGAAGAGGAATGAAATTGCAGAATTATAAAACTACTTGCTTGAATTAACACTGATCTCCAACAGTAGCAGATTGAAGAAAAGCTAAGAGAGGACCTCCTGATCTACAAGATGCAAGGAGTCACTGGGGATTCCAGTCCTTCAACCTTGATATTACTCACAAGGGGGGTTCTTGATATGAGTCATATGACACACAAGACAGTCTCTGAAGAGAGAAGCAACAGCAGCAAAGACAGCAACAAAACAATATTTTTTATTAATCAAATTCGTATTCAATGCTGGCTTCCCTTACAAACTTATATAGAAGACTCAAAAATAGATTTAGACAATAAAAAGGAATGGCCTAACCCTATCTCTAACCTATTATGTAACTTAAACTGACTAGGAAACTAGAATACTAAAGGAAATAGACTCAAAACATGGCTGGACTTATAGAGTCCTAATCCAGCCCAACTTATGTCACATGACCACTTAAGTTGTCACATGACCACTTAACCAAGTCACATGATCACTTAAATTGAACCAATTGGATGCAACCAATTTGAACCAATTCAATTAAAAAACATAAAAATAAACTAAGTATTGGGTTAATCCCGTATGCAACCTATATACCCCTAGTTTAAGCTCATTAAAGTGGCCTATTACATAGAAAACCCTTGGGATCAAAGGCCCAACATATATATATATATCCCAACCCTTGACTTATTCTTAATAAAATAAGCTCATTTGGGTGATGAATCTGCATCAACTCTCCCCAGCTTGAAAAAATTCGCCCTTGAATTTTGCAGTGATGAGGGGAAAATAACTTGTGAGTAGCAGCTTTGACCACTCCCAAACAGAACTCTGGTGAGGCAAGAATATTAGGAATAAAGTCTTCAAGGCGTGGAGCTTTCTCTTCAGAGAACTATAGTGGCATAGCAAACTCTATGTGCTTGACCTTTTCAAGAACAGTATCTTGGATGTCGATGATTTCTTGTGAAGTGTTCTCAACCACCACTTCATCTTCCATGTCCTCAGCCTTGTCTACTTTGCTCTCTTCAGTGTAGACCTCTTTAGTAGTTTCTTCTACCATTGTGTTTTGGACCTCCACATCAATTTGATGGCCTCTCAATTATGATCTCAACTATTGGTGCAGCTTGGTCGACTTGAATTTCTTTAGCTATCGGTTCTTGAATCTCTTCAACACAAACTGCCTTAGTAGAATCTTCTGTTGGTACATCCGCTATTGGTGAAACTTTAAACACAGTTGATGCCACTTGCGTTTGAGTTGACATGTTCGGTAGTCCCTGTGGTTGTACAGTTGATGTGGTCACCGTTGGTGGTAACCTTTTTAGAGTAAACAAATGGTATAGACGGTGTCGATCAGGTAGGACACACGAGTTGTTTTCAGGTTCAATCCAACCTTGTCGCTTGTCCAACCAATTACAACCTACTGCAATAACGCTCCTTGGAGATGGTACCGGCTTACACCAAGCACCGTCAGAGTATGAGGAACACTCAAATTCAACAAAGACTTGACCTGTAGGCATGATGCAAATCTCTCCTGACTGGGATAACATATCCACCACGAATTGTGAAATAATGTTGTTACGTCGCCTCTCATCAACAATTAATATGGCTGTGCTCCCATTGGGTAGACGAACTCGGGTCTTAAAAACGAATGGAGGTGGGTCTTTCGAGGCTTGGTTGGAGCTTCCCTCCGCCATAGCTCTTAGGTAGGATTAGTCCTACTAGGAAACAGGGTAATAGGATCACCAAACAAGACTGGCTGATTGGGACAGCTTAGGCTAATTAGGGCAGAATTAGGGTTAGGGTTAGGGTTTTGAGCAAGGGTTTTATTTGGTAATGATGTGCAGGTTTTTAGGAGTCTATTGGTGTAGGTTCGGATTGATTTGGATGAAGTTGGAAATCTAGGGTTTCGGGTTAGAGGCCTTGTAAAAATGGAGTGTTTTTAGGATCTAGGGTTTAGGGGTTGATTTTGGGAAAGGGGTTTATAGGGTATTGATGGGCAGGTCTAGGGGTTTATTTTGGTATAAAGAAGTTCAAGGTTTGGATGAGTTATGAAATTCTGCAATTTAGAGCAGAATTGGATTTAGGGTTTTGATGGACAGATTGGGCTGCAACTGAGATCGAGTGGAGGGATAAGGCTGGACAGATTATAGAGTGAGGCTAGGGTTATGGGAATCGATTAGGGTTAAGTGGAGGATTAAGAAGAGGAATGAAATTGCAGAATTATAAAACTACTTGCTTGAATTAACACTGATCTCCAACAGTAGCAGATTGAAGAAAAGCTAAGAGAGGACCTCCTGATCTACAAGATGCAAGGAGTCTCTTGGGATTCCAGTCCTTCAACCTTGATATTACTCACAAGGGGGGGTCTTGATATGACACACAAGACAATCTCTGAAGAGAGAAGCAGCAGCAGCAAAGACAGCAGCAAAACAATATTTTTTATTAATCAAATTCGTATTCAATGCTGGTCTCCCTTACAAACTTATATAAAAGACTAAAAAATAGACTTAGACACTAAAAAGGAATGGCCTAACCCTATCCCTAACCTATTAGGTAACTTCAACTGACTAGGAAACTAGAATACTAAAGGAAATAGACTCAAAACATGGCTGGACTTATAGAGTCCTAATCCAGCCCAACTTATATCACATGACCACTTAACCAAGTCACATGATCACTTAAATTGAACCAATTGGATGCAATCAATTTGAACCAATTCAATTAAAAAACATAAAAATAAACTAAGTATTGGGCTAATCCCGTATGCAACCTATATACCCCTAGTTTAGGCTCATTAAAGTGGCCTATTACATAGAAAACCCTTGGGATTAAAGGCCCAACATATATATATCCCAACCCTAGAATTATTCCTAATAAAATAAGCCCATTTGGGTGATGAATCTGCATCACCTTTGTGGTTCCAAAGGTTATATGCCTTCTCTAACATTAAGAATCTTCCTTTAACTGATTGTGTAGTTGTTTCTAGTTAAGGCACATCCTTGAACTTTTAGTTGAGAGAAGGGATTGAGGAGTGTAGTTTCAAAGTGGTCAGGACCTAGAGTCCTTACAAATAAGTCTATCCAACTCAGGACTTAGATTCCTTACAAAAAGTTCTATCCAATGTCAAGATAGGAAGATGAGAAATCTAGGTCTGAAACAACCAATTTAAATTCTCTCCTATAGTATAATAATACCATGTTTCGTTTCCTTGTCACATTGATGCAGATGAAACACAGAATCAGGCTTGTTTTAGTGGAAATAAGCCTTGGGTTGGGCGGGTAATTGAGAACAATACGTGGAGGACTCCTACAGCTGTTACAATAAGTTTTATTAGACTAGGAAGTTTCTATTTTATGTAGGTGTTTCTATGTAATGGGTAGTTTCTATTTTTAGGATTCTTTAGGATTTTATTTTATCTCTAGAAGACTTTGATGTAATCGATTTGAAGTTTATAAATAAAGAAAATAAGGGCTGAAACAGCCAAGTCGAGTTGGAGAAAAGAATGAGCTCGGTTAAAGTCATTAATGGCTGTGAGAGGCAGGTACGGTGAGATGCCGTGGGTGAGAGACCCATCCCTTTCCCCCTTCTTCTATCTATCCATCTTCTCTATTTTCTATTTTCTTCTTTGTTTCTGTTCTGGTTTTATTTCAATTCCCTACAAATCTGAGATCAACTGAGGTTAAAAACTACTGCTGGGATTCATTAATTTGATAGAAGATTTCATGCTAGCATAGTTGCTGATTGAAGAATGCCTCAAAATACTCTGTGGATGCTGTTCTCCATTGAAGAGTTTACGATCCTCCTGTAGAATTAGTTGCAGCCTTGCTATTCTACATTACCTAGCCAACCCAAAATACTTTTCTTCTTGACCACTATCTTCCAAATCAGCTTGAGATCCCAGCAGAGTTTACATCTTTAATACGCCTTAGCCCAAGGCCCCCCTCATCTTAAGGGAGGCAGACAAAGACCCAACTGACGGGGTGGAGGAACTTGGAGCAGTCGGATCCTTTCAGAGAAAGGAACACATAAGATCTTCAAGCTTCACAATAACAGCCCGGGGTAACCTGAAGTTGCCAGGCGGCCCAGACCAATAGAAATAAGTGGTTTGGAGGATAAAATCTGAGCAATTCAAGGTAGCCTGTATAAAACAGAAGCTTACCCTTCCAAAGCTGGAGTCTCTTACGCGTATGAATTAACAGAAGGGTACAATGGTTGCAGTCAATCTGGATGGGATCAGAGGCAAACCAAGATATTTGACCTGCATATGACCTAAAGAATACCCAATCAATTCCTTCAAACAATTCTTAACCTCCTTAGAACCCCAGTCAAGAACAAGAGAGATTTTGAAAGGTTGATGTGAAGACCCGACATATGCTCAAAGTACCTCAGACAGGACATAGAAGACTTGACCGAAAGGGGGTCAGCCATGGAGAAGATAATGAGGCCATTGGTAAAGGCTAGGTGGGAGAGTTTAAAGCCCTGGATTTTGGAAGGGAAATAAGAAGTTTCTGGTCCGTACATGATTGAATACATCTGGAAAAGACTTCAAGGGTTAAGGTGAAGCTGTAGGGGGAAAGGGGGCAACCTTGACGGATGCCTGTAGAAGAGGCAAAGTAACCTGCAAGGTGACCATTGACAAGCACAGAGAAATGTGGGAAGATATGCAATGAGTAATCCATTTGATGAAGGCATGGGGACAAGACATTTCATGCATGACATTGACAATGAAGTCCCATCTCAAGGAGTCCAAAGCTTTATGGATATCAATCTTCATGAAGGAAGCTGGGGAGTGAATCTTTCTATCAAAACCTCTGACAATCTCATTACAGAGAAAGATGTTGTCAGAAATACCTCATCTAAGAATGAAGGCTGATTGGCAGTCGCTGAGCAGAGAATCAACCACCAACTTGAGCCTATTAGCCATTACCTTGGCAATACATTTGTAGAGCAAGTTACAAAGGGTAATGGGGTTTGAATTCTGTCATAGAGGAAGCACCTTCTTTCTTAGGAATGAGACAAAGGAAAGTATGGCAATCCCTTTGATCTGACTGAGATTAAAGAAGCTTTGCAGGGCCTTGAAGAAATCCACTTTGATAATGTCCCAAGTAGATGAAAAAAACTCCATACTGAAACCATTCGGACTAGGGGCTCTGCTAGCCTTGTGAGAGTGGACAATAGTGAGGATTTCTGCCTTAGAGAGGATTATTGAAGGATACCATGGAGGGAGGTGGGGATGCTTTTTATTGAGAAGACCATCTGGGGTAGCAGTGGCAATAGTCCTGAAAAGCTGCGTAAAGTAGTCCACAGCTTCGGACTCAATATCATCAACCTTAGTGATAGAGGAACCATCTCCAGACAACAAAATGGCAATGGAGTTGATATTAGTTCTAGCCTTCATGGACCTGTGAAATTAAGCACAATTGGAATCCCCCTAGCTCCAACCATTTAATACGAGACTTCTGACGAAGGATACTCTCCTCTTGAGCAACTAAAGAGAGAAGGTCTGAGGAGACAATTTTCTATTCATCAGTCAGGATGACATTGTGAACATCAGATTGGAGTCTCAACTGAATATCAGAAATCTTGGCCCTACAATCTGAAACTAACGAGGTAATACCATCAAAAGTGGAGGAGTTTCACCCTTTGAGGGCACTTTTAACATTATGGAGCTTATGGACAAAGCAAATGAGAGTGGACAAGCTTGGCCCAGGCTTCTATGACGAAGGACAGGAAATCAGGGTGGGTGGACCACATGTCAAAGTATTTGAAAGGTTTAGGGCCAAAGGAAATGTAAAGCTGGATGAGGACAGTAGTTGGGCTATGGTCAGAGATACCTGGAGGATCAAAGGTAGCATGGGAAGATGGAAAGGAGGTTAGCTAGGCCTCATTTACCAAGACTCTGTCAAGCTTGCAAGCAATCCTGGAATCTCCACTTCTCCTATTTTGCGAAGAGAATTTCAGACCCGACCATCTCATATCATTCTTGCCTATATTTTCAAGGCACTCATTAGAGACATCAACTGAAGAGTCCACTAGACAGTCACCACCCTGCTTTTCATGGCCAAAACGGCCAACATTGAAATCACCTCCCAAGGCCCAAGGGAGAGATCCAACTTGGAGAGCAATAAGGCAAAGGTCTGCCCAAATAGATGATCTCTCAGAAGGGCAATTAGAGGCATAAACAACAGTGAAGAGAAAAGAATAGTTCCTATGAGAATCAGAAATTTTGAGATGGGAGAAAATGAGAGGAGGACAATCATTGGAGATGGAGGTTGGTAGGGTCCCAAAGGCACCAGAGGTGGCCATTGGGATGGTGAGAATAGTTTGAGCAGAAGGATCAAGATGAGGTAAAATAGGAGACAACACGGGAGCATTCAGCTCTTTAATTTTGGTTTCAATAAGGCAACAAAAGCCAATATGAAGAGCTTTGATGTGAGACCGGGCTTCGGACTGCTTGGGCGAGGAATTTAGCCCCTGAGTATTCCAAATAACATAATGATTCATCAAACGTTCGGGGGTGGGGTGAATCTGAGGCTCCAATGAGCACTTGAGCATGGACAAGGTGGTGCCATGCAAAGTAAAGCAGGGGTGCTAGCACTACGGCGATGATATTCCCGCAAAAGGGAGTAGTTATTGATTGAGGAAGAGGGTGGTGATGGGTGACGAACGAGGGAAAATTGGGGATTGAAGGATGGGGGATCTGCGAGGGGCATGTCAGAGATGTGGACTGAGGAGGGGCGGTGATGTCTGGTGTTGGAGGGTAGATGTGTGTTATGGTTGGGTGGATGGATGTCATCTGGGGGCGGAAACTGGCATTGTTGGGTGAGCCCAGAAAGGGGGGTGAGGGCTAGGGGAGATTGGGTGGGGTGGATTGGCTCAGTCCAAGAGGACTGGGTGGTTAAAGGGCTGAGCCGAGGGGTTGGCTTGATGCAATGAGGGGGGTTTTGAGAAAGAGATGGGCAGGGCCGAAGGGTTGGCCCAAAGGAAGAAGAATGATGGTGGTTAGAAGAGGTGTGATATTTTGGTGTGCTGTGCTGGGCTGGGCTGAGAGATAGGCCCAATTCGGGAGGGAGTGGTGAGGTGGCGAGGATGGGGTTAAGTGTGTTTCACAAGTGATGGGATCCACCCCATGGGAAATAAAAGGGAGGGTAGAAGTGGAAGGATTTCGGGAAGGGTCGGATATATCGACAGGGTTTTTGGGAAAAGGGAGTTGGTTGTCCTAACTTTTAAAGGGGTTGGGCCGAGAGATAGGCCCAACACATGCATTATTATGTGACCATCTGTGGGGGGAAAGGGAGTTGGTTGTCCTAACTTTTAAAGAGTCACACCAGTGATTGCTATCCCTTTTCTCCTTTCTTTTTCCCTCTTTTTTGTAATTGCTCAGTTCATGAAGACTGGTTCACATGTTTAACGAATGCACACTATATTATTCTTGTCTTAATAGTATGGATGCATGAAGCGTCTAGGAGGAGAACGTTTGATGCAGAATGATCACCAAATAGGGCTTATTTCTTTAGAAATAGGCCTAGGGTTGGGTTATATACATGTTGGGCCTTTGTTCCCAAGGGTTTTCTATATATTAGGCCACTTTAATGAGCCTAAACTAGGGGTACATAGGTTGCATACGGGATTAGCCCAATACTTAGTTTATTTTTATGTTTTCTAATTGAACCGGTTCAAATTGGTTGCATCCAATTGGTTCAATTTAAGTGATCATGTGACTTGGTTGAGTGGTCATGTGACAATTTAAGTGGTCATGTGATGTAAGTTGGGCTGGATTAGGACTCTATAAGTCCAGCTATGTTTTGAGTCTATTTCCTTTAGTATTTTAGTTTCCTAGCCAATTTAAATTACCTAATAGGTTAAGGATAGGGTTAGGCCATTCCTTTTTAGCGTCTAAGTCTATTTTTGAGTCTTCTATATAAGTTTGTAAGGGAGGCCATCATGGAACACGAATTTGATTAATGAAAAGCTTTTTGTTTGCTGCCATAGTTGCTGCCCTGCTCTGTTGAGTGTGCATCCTTGTGGTTCTATCAAGGTGGAAAGGGACTGGTGGAATCCGGTTGACTCCTTACGCCGTGACGGCTGGGAGGATCTTCTTTCTTCGAAGGTGGCTTCATCCTTCAACCATTCAAACTGCTGTTAGAGGATTCGAGAGTGAGTTTGAATTTATTATTTTCTGTTTATCCTTTCTTCCCTTCCCCAATCAATTCCTTTTCTCTTCTGTCCTATTTTCATAAACTCTAGAAGACTCTAAACTCTGATTCAGATCTGCTCCTCCATTGGAATCTGATCAGATTTGGACCATAACTTCCCCTCATCACCATCTCCACTCGACCCTAGCTGCTGCCCATTCTGTCCATCCAAACCCTAATATCCCTCTTCTCCATTGACCCTAAAAACCCTAATTTTCTGCTGGGACACATTCAGCCATCAGAAACCTTCCATATTGCAACCGAATCTTCCCCCTAGCCCCTCTAACAGTCGACCTTAACCCCTGCCCCTAAATCCTACTTTAAACCATAATTTTAGTTGTTTACCTTATTTACAAAACCTGAAACCTAACCCTAATTTCTGCAGGAAATTAAAACTTGTTCAAATCCAGATATTTTTATACCATAATGACCCTCTAAACCTGCAGATTAAAACCCTATAAACCCCATTCCCAAATTCCCATCGTAAACCCTAATTTTGCCCTAAAACAGCCCCTAATCAGCCCTAAACAGCAGGCTTACCCTAAGCTTGGTTCTACTTGGTTCCTAGTGGGATTAATTTCTATTCTAGGACTACATTAACGTTATTAGGTGTTGCATCAGTATCCGTAGTTATGCATTCAGTTCACGAAGACTGGTTCACATGTTTAACGAATGCACACTATATTATTCTTGTCTTAATAGTATGGATGCATGAAGCGTCTAGGAGGAGAACTATATCAGGTGTTGCATCAGTCTCCTTAGTTATGCATTTGTTTATACTTGGAGCTAGGGCTTTGAATGAGCTGAGCTACTTGTGAGCTTGATTTCTCATTGCTCATGAGCTGAGCCTGATCTCTGATGAGAGGCTGACAAAACCAGCTCTAGCCTTAAATCAATCTTGTTTTGCAATATGCCCAATTAGAGCAAGGCCAGAAGGCAAGCATGAGCATCAGACAAGTTAACATGACAAAACCAAGCCGGGTAAATTACCTCCAATTAGGGATATTTCTTTAGTGAGTTTCACTTGCTTCCTGGGAGCTTTATGTTCAACACAGGGACAGTGAGTTATATCAAAGCAGTGGTAGAATATTAAGACTTTCATGTAGGACTTTGTTGATACTCATCCCTTTCCTTGTTGTTTCCTTTATGCAGGGTCAAGTAGATTTTGATGACAAAAATAGTTGGGAGTATCTCTTTAAGGATTATTGGGTAGATTTGAAAGGAAAGCTGTCATTAACTTTTGATGAAGTCACACAAGCTAGAAATCCATGGAAAGGGTCTGACGCATTGGGCCAAAAGGAAGAATGTTCTGATGAAGTTTACGATGCTAATTATGATAAAGGCTTTAGTTCAGACAGCTCTGCTGGGAAAATTGAAGTAAGCAGTTCTAAACGAAGAAAGGAAAAAAAGCGACTAAAGTCCAATAAGTATGTTGATTCTCCAAGTGCAGCCGGACAGAGTGTTAAAGAAACGTCTATATCTGATGGCACTGAGTGGGCTTCCAAGGAGCTCTTGGATTTTGTTGCGCACATGAAAAAAGGTGATACATCTGTCTTGTCTCAGTTTGATGTCCAGGCTCTCTTGTTAGACTATATAAAGAGAAATAATCTTCGTGATCCTCGTCGAAAAAGTCAAATTATTTGTGATTCAAGGCTAGAAAATTTGTTCGGCAAAGTTCGTGTAGGGCATTTTGAAATGTTGAAGCTTCTGGAAGTGCACTTTCTTATGAAAGAAGACTCACATCCTGATGATGTTCAAAAGGGTATTGTTGATACTGAGGGGAGTCAGTTGGAGTTTGATGATAATAATGATGCACTAACGAAGGCTAGTAAAGATAAGAGACGTAAAACACGTAAAATGGGGGAGGAGAAAGAGCCACAGATAAATCTTGATGATTATGCAGCAATTGATGTGCACAACATCAACTTAATTTACCTGAGACGTAACCTGATGGAGGAGTTACTTCAAGATACTGAAACCTTCCACGACAAGGTTGTTGGCTCACTTGTTAGAATTAGAATATCTGGCAGCGGTCAAAAGCAAGATATGTATAGGCTTGTTCAAGTTGTAGGTAAATCTTTATAATTCCCAGCTCAATTCCCTTTTTTCTGTGCAATTTGGGAAGCAGATTTTTTAGAATTGTAAAATGGTATGATTTGAACACAGGTACCTGCATGGTGGATGGACCTTACAAAACTGGCAAAGGGACTACAAATATCATGCTCGAGATATTAAATTTAAACAAGACAGAGAAAATTTCAATTGATACAATTTCAAACCAGGAGTTCTCTGTGGTGAGTAAACATGATAATTTTTCTTTTTCTCTTACTGTTTGCAACTATTTGAGAAATATTTTGGAAATGGTTGTGTAGTTTGTTAGTTTATTTACTTTGTAGGCTTAAAATGAGAGAAATGTCTCTTGTAATTGGCTGTGTATGCATTTTTTTGTCTTATATTTATTTATGGTAGTGGGTTCCCTCCGACGTCCGTGTGCAGTTTTGGGTGTTGGAGGGAGGGGTATTACGGGAAACACTGACAATAGGGGGGTTATATTGGAATTTCAAAGAGGGTGCTACAGTAAAATGGGTGGGGGCGAGCAAAATGGTCCGGATGCTGGCATCGTGGGGATCTTTTCCCCTTCATTTATTTACAGTTGCATATTCTGAAGGGATCCTTTTTCTATTTAACCTGCATGGTTGTCCTTGTTTGAGCATTTTATTTCGTACCAACCGTATTGGGGAGCTCATAAATTTTCAGTGCCACCTGTGACTAGGGTGGTGACTTTGTGGATTCCTCCAGAGGGAATTGCTAAGTTGAACTTTTTTTTGGGGGGGGGGATTCAGGCCCATCTGGTACTGGAGTGACAATTAGATTATTGGGTAGTGTATTATTGGGGTCCTTTTTTAAAATTGATAACGAATAGTTTTATTTTAGAATAAAGATCTGGCAAGTAGAACAACATAAAACATCAGTATACGACAACAATAACAGAAAGAAACAAAAGAGCACTACTTGATAGGGTAGGGGCCCTCTAAAAATTACAATTTATAAGAACCCATAGAAACCACCTGGCCAAAAAAAAAGGGAAGCTAACACATCAGCTATGTAGAGCTGAGTTTATGTTTGTAACAGTAGTAATAGAGTACCGTTTAGGTTTCAGTCGGGTGGTGATTGAAGGGAACTCTGCTAATGTCATTAGGTGGATGACAGATTTCTCTATGGAATGTTGGGCCATGCTTTCATTATCAGACTTACTCGTTACAAATTGTTTGCTTCAATGGTTTCCAAAGAATGCAAATGAAGGCAGATGACTTGGAAAAGCAAGTTGTCCTTTGCCTTTATGAGAACTGAGGAGCATAGTTGTCAAGGCGGCGCCTAGGCGGAAAAATAGGTAAATGGCAGTAGGCCGCATTATTGGAGTTAAGAAAGGCGACCGCCTTGGTCACCTAGGCGTCGCCTAGTAATGTAGTTCTAGATTGGTAGGAGACCAACTAGAATCCAATAACCAGGATCTGCTATGAACTAGGTAATTCTGCTAGGTCAAAATAGGTGAAAATTGTGAAATTAGGGTTAGGGTTTGATGGTAGGGTTAGGTCAAGTTGATGTAGGAGAGTTTATTAGTGAAGGTCTCGTTAAGTTTTAATAGTGTTAGGTATGTAAACTTGGATTGACAGCAGTTTAGGTTTAGTTTTTTTTTTTTTTTTTTCTTTTTTGGTTTTTGAAAAAGGGAATAATGAGGGAATCTAGGGTTTAGGATGGTCACCTAGGGCTGATACCTGGATTGAGTTTCCCTTATGTTGAGAGGAGAGTTCGATCCAAATAAGGAGGGATTTTGTTGGCTGGTTTGGTCTGGGTAGAAATTAGGTATTGGGTAAAGTGAAAACAAAATGGGGGGAATGTTAGGGTTGGGCTGTGAGATGATTAGAAGAAGAATTGTGGGGATGGGGAATGCTTCAACTCACTGTTGTTGCAGAGAATCCTTGGCAGCAGCTTGTTTGAAGATGGAAACTTGAATAAAAAATCAGATCTTGCGCTAGAATTTGAAAGTAGCTTCAATAGAACCACCCGGGCTTCACACTGCAAGGTGTTGATTGGATCAAACACCAATCCCACCAGCCTTGATCACCCATTGTGCATGTTGATTGCTGGTAGACTTTTGTGAATGAAGGTGCTTGAGTGCCTCATGATCAGTGCAAAAGCTGAACTCTTTACCAACAAGATAGTGTCAACAATGTCGTAACACTTGGACAACAACATAGAGTTCAAGTTCATATGTGAAATACCGCTGCTTCGCTTCATTGAGTTTCTCACTATAAAAAGCTATAGGGTGCCCACCTTGCATCAATACACCTCCTAGACTAATTGATGCAGATTCATCACCAAATAGGGCTTGTTTCATTAGAAATAAGTCTAGGGTTGGGTTACATACCTGTTGGGCCTTTGATCCCATGAGTTTCTAATGTAATAGGCCACTTTTCTGGGCCTAAAATAGGGGTACATAGGTTGCATACGGGATTAGCCCAATACTTAGTTTTTATTGTGTGTTTTTAATTGAACCGGTTTAAATTGGTTGCATCCAATTGGTTCAATTGGTCTAATTTAAGTGAAGTGATCCTATTGGCTAAGAGGTTCTTATATCCTATTGGCTACTAGGGAATCTTCTTTATTTTAAGTAGTTTAAGTTGTTTTTAAGTCATTAGGACTCTATTTTGAGTCTATTTCAGTTTCCTAGTCAATTTAAGTTAGCTAATAGGTTAAGGATTGGGTTAGGCCATTCCTTTTTAGTGTCTAAGTCTAATTTTGAGTCTTTTATATAAGGTTCTAAGGGGGCCATATATTGAATACGAATTTGATTAATAAAAATTAGCTTTATGCTTGCTGCCTTTGTTGCTGCCTTTGCTCCATCGTGAGTGTGCCTTGTGAGTAATATCAAGGTTGAAGGGATTGGTGGACTCCGATCGACTCCTTGCATCTTGTAGATCGGGAGGTCTTTCTTCTAGTTCTTCAAAGCTGCTACCATTGAAGATTTAATCTTTCAAGTAAGTAGTTTATTAATTCAGCATTTAACCTTCTTCTTCTAATCCTCTAACCTAAGCTCTATCTACTCCTATTATCACCCCTTCCATTCCTTCACTCCATTAAAACCCAAAACCTGCAACACAATTCTGTCCAGAACTGCAGAATTTTAAAACCTTCCCAAATCCTATTATTTCTATACCATATTGACCCCCTAGACCTGCCCATTAATACCCTATAAACCCCTTTCCAATATCCAACCCTAACCCTAGGAATTGACCTAAATCCTAGTGTTGTCCATTCGAACCAGCAACCCCTTTTGTTATTTGATCCTGTTGTTTGGCTCCTAGTAGGCCTCCTACCTATCTAGGATTACATTACTAATATCTGCAGCATCAGTTGCCACCTCAAATATATGGTCAAAGTTTGGTAAGCAGAACACTGGAGCCTCTGTCATCTTCTTCTTGATCAGATTAAAAGCCTTTGTTGCTGCAACTGTCCATTCAAACTTCCTTCTACTCTGCTTGGTACGGTCTTCATTGAAAGTCTTCGGTATAGGCCACTCAACAATGCTCTTGACCTTATCTGGGCAGCATGAAAGAGCACTTCTTGAGATTGATATATAACTTCTCTTGTTGGAGCACTCTCAAGACTTTCTTTAGATGGTCAATATGATCATCTGGATGCTTATTATACACCAAAATATCATTAAAGTAAACAACCAAAAATCGACCAATAAAAGGATGAAGTACCTGTGTCATGACTTGCATGAAGTACTGGGTGCATTCGTCAAACCACTCAAACAATCCATCCTTGGTCTTGAAGGTAGTCTTCCATTCGTCTCCAGGTCGGATACCAATATGATGATAACCATTCCGAAGGTCTATCTTAGAAAAAGATCATAGAACCGGACAGCATGTCTAGCATGTCATCAAACTGTGGAATGGGGAATCTGTACTTGATAGTGATCTTGTTAATTGCTCTGCAGTCCACACACATACGCCAAGAACCATCTTTCTTTGGAGTCAGTAAAGTTGGAACAGCGCCATAGTTGTCAAGGAGTCCAGGCGCCTTGGTCGCCTAGTTGGTGTCACCTTGATTTTGGACCCTCTTCGACGCCTTGGGTCGCCTAGACGTCGTGTCAACTATGAACAACGCAAGGACTTAGGCTCTCTTGAATGAAACCCTTCTGTAGTAGCTCCTCAACTTGTTTCTTGAGCTCAGTATGCTCTGTGGGGCTAAGATAATACACAAACAGACTTGATAGCACAGAACCAAGTACTAAGTCAATGGCATGCTGAATATCTCTCAAGGGAGGTAACTCATTAGGTAACTCCTCCAGTACCACATCAGAAAATCAGACAGCAGCTCCTTAATAGGCTGTGTGAGCTGGACTTTCGGCTGTGGAGTGACTTCTCTAGTAACCAGTGCCAAAATCAGACCTGAATCTTGGCTGGTTTTCTCAAACTCTTTCTGTGGAACAGCCAGTAGCTTCATCTCATGACCTGAACCCTTTTGATTTGTGCGCAAGGACTGTTGTTGGCACATTTCAGCAGGTAGGTTAAGAGGATGGAACACTGTATGCTGCCTTTTGTGTTGGAACGCACATTGGTTCTTCCTTCCACCAACCATAACATCATTATCATATAACCATGGTCTTCCAAGTAGTACATCAGTCAGCCTCATGGGAATAACACCACACCAGATATCCTCTGAGTAGCGATGAAGTTGCAAAGGTATGGAGCAGCACTGGTTTACCTCCAACTGATTGCCATTCAATAGTGATAAACCATGGAGGAACTGTAGGACGTGGAGGACCAGCAGTAAAGGAACCAATAGTAGAAGTTTTGGGTGCTGGAAAAATTTTCTTGTTGTCGACAACAGGAGTACCAAACCATTTACCAGTAGATGCCAATAATTCCTCAGCCTTAAGAGCCTTCTCAAAACAATCCCTGACATTGAACACATCGGCAACTCCAATAGCCCTGTTAATATCATTCCTCAATCCCAATCGAAATCGAGATAACACCTGAATTTCATTCTCCCTAAGGCCAGTACGAGAGGAGATTGAATCGAACTGCTGCATATACTCAGCCACAGACATATTCCCTTGACGAAGGGTGTTCAGTTTGTCTTGTAATTGAACACCATAGTGTCGACGAGGAGCACTGTTCTCAGCATTAAAATAAGATCTCATATGGTCTTCAAAGCTGAGTCGAGCCTCTGGAGTTCTCTGATGTTCTCTGTAGTCTCTGTCTTCTCTGTTTCTTTCCCTGTCTTCCCTGTGCCTTCTATGAGGTCGATGAACTTGAGACTGTACTTGATACCGGTCCTCTTTCATTGGTATGTTGCTGTCCCTGATTGGAGTAACCTGTCGTTACTCAATTAGCTACAACTTTTCATCATGGAAAGAGAACTCGTTCAAAACTTGTCAAAACCACCGAGATATCTCGGTTTCTTGCGAAATCGAGACGAGATGTGGGTGGAGTTAAAATAGTCACTGGTTCGACCTGTTTCAACCGCAACAACCCATATTTCGCAAGTTTTGACACTCATGCCCATTGAAACTTGAGGAAATCTTAGTCGAAACTAGGACAGACAGTTATTTATGCCAGAAACCAGAAAGGGGGATTGTTAGGGTTGGGCTGTGAGAGGATTAGAAGAAGAATTGTGGGGATGGGGAATGCTTCAACTCACTGTTGTTGCAGACAATCCTTGGTAGCAGCTTTTTGAAGATAGAAACTTAAATATAAATCAGATCTTGCACTAGAACTTGAAAGTAGCTTCAATAGAACCACCTGGGCTTCACACCGCAAGGTGTCAATTGTATCAAGCACCAATCCCACCAGCCTTAATCAGACACAAGATTAAAACTCCAATGGCGAAGCAAAGTTGCAGAGCAGCTTCAAGAGAGTCGAATTTTTCAGAGGTTATGTTTCCCTCTTCCGTGATTTTCATTGCTTAAAAATGGCTATAAGGCCTTACTCCTAACCAGCCTAGGAGGAGGACAATTCCCCCCTAGCCGAGCTCTACTTCTAACACCACTCAGGTCATGTGACTAACTTAAGCTGGTCATATGACGCATAAATAAAAAAGACAATTAAATAAAGACTACTTAAATTGAACCATTGGTTCAACCAGCTTTGGACTGGTTCAATTTATTACATGAAAAATAAACCAAGTATGGAAACTACCACTAAGCGACTAACTTATTACTACTAATACAACTTGGACAGCTTTTTGTTCTTCTTCTTCTTGCGGATGTCGTGCTTCAGCTTTGCATCAGCTCTCCCTGACTTGAAAACATTCATCTCTGATGAATGGATGAAGGACATGTAACGGTCATACAACTCGGGGTCGAGTTTCTTGAAGTCGTCCGCATGAATCCAAGTGTTGTCTTGGCGTGAGTGACCTTTCCATTTGCCAAGGAAACATGGTAGCTGCTGCCATGTCTACTGGTCTTGTGCATATCATGTAGAACCTCCTCGATGATGTCTTCAGTGGGTGGTTTGAGTTGGGTCAGCCTCGGCATATGTTCAGTCACCATCATCTGAGTGATGTTCCACATAGAGATGTAAATCAGCCACATTGAAGACATTGCTTATGCCCATATCAGTAGGTAGCTCGAGCACATAAGCATTGGGCCCAATACGTTTGAGCACCTTGTATGGACCCATCTTCTTAGGGTGGAGCTTGCTATTGACACCCGACTAGTGTCTCTCAGGGTTAGCTCTAACCATGACCATGTCTCCAGGCTTAAATTCCACATAACGTCGATGACGATCAACACTTGCCTTGTAAACATCATTGCTGAAAGCAATTCGCCGTTGAACATCAGCGTGCACCTCTGTGATGTGGCGCAAAAACTCATCGGCTTCAACATTGACCCTTGCTTAAGGGGGTAAAGGAACAAGATCAATGGGATGCCTTTGCTGAACTCTAAGTAAAATCTCAAAAGGGGTACATCCTGTTGTCCTTTTCATAGAGCTGTTGTAGGCGAACTCAGCAATATCAAGAATGGATGGCCATGTCTTCTCATAGTCTTTGACCAAACACCTCAATAAGTTCCCTAGACTCCTGTTTACTACCTTCGTTTGCCCATTAGTCTGTGGGTGGAAAGCAGTAGAAAATAGCAGCTTGGTGTTGGTCTTCAACCACAAAGTCTTCCAGGAGTAACTCATGAACTTCACATCCTTGTCCGAAGCAATAGTGCTTGGCAGCCCATGAATACACTATTTCTCTGAAGAACAGCTTTGCCATATTAGAAGCATCAAGTGTCTTGCGACAAGGAATAAAATGAGCCATCGTAGTGAAACGGTCTACCACAACATTGGCAGAGCCTCAACTGAACAACAACTTCATTCCATGACTTGTATGGGGATACGGCCCTATCATGAGCAGCAGTCTCACAATCAAATTAGAACTTTATTCCATTAACAGAAAAAAAATCCTTATTTTCTATTGGGTTTTGATTGTCATCTCATTGTCCTTTTAGTTTCATATGTCAAGTGAGTTACTCAGTTGCAGCTACTGCGAACTTCATTTCATCAAATATTCAAGTCTGTGCCTGTTTATCCTACATTTCCATTTGTCTTATGTTTTGATGTGTAAATTCTGTGTTTTCAGGATGAATGCAAGCGTTTACGCCAGAGCATAAAATGTGGATTTATTAAACGAATGATAGTGGTAATGCAGTGTACTTAAATTGACTTCCCTATTTCTGCACAAGTATGCATACCCTTATATTATCCTGAAAAAAATTGTGCTTGCTTGTAGGGTGAGATTCAGGAGAAGGCCATGGCCCTCCAAACAGTGAGAGTTAATGATGTGAGTTAGTTTATCTAATCTTTGTCATTGCAGCATATGCATGACATCTTGTATTATTTGTGAAAGAAATCCTGGTATAAATATTCTGTCATAGTTTAGATCATTGTGTAATGCATTAATCTTCCCTGTTATTTTTATTTTGTAAGAATTTGTGGTTTTAAAATTTGAGGCTCACATGCATATGCTTTTTGTGACACTTTTATTCTGATGTAGTGGGTGGAAACTGAGATATTGCGGCTTAGTCATCTTCGTGATCGGGCCAGCGAAAAGGGGCGTAGAAAGGAATATCCTTTGTTGAATTCAATGGCGCATTTTTTTTCCTTTTCTTTCTTTTTGACATCTGACATTTTTATGACGTCTTTCTATAAAATGTCGTCAGAGAACCCATATGATGTGGAAGAATTTTGCATACTCTGATGATCAGTTAGGTCAGACATTTTCTGGCTGATTGCTAAACCTTTGAGGACTCCTGGCACCTACACTGGATCAGGTTGTTTCCCCTCAAAAGCTGTGATGGTGTTTCAATTATTGTCCTTGGTATTGTTCTAGTCTCTTGGGTGGTTGGGAAATATCTCATGATGATGCAAATGTGTCAAAATGAGACAAAAATAAAAAAAACTCAGGAAGAGATTGGCAAATCCTGTCCAATCTCTCTCTCACAATGAGTTTCAAAGGTAAACTTTTAAGGAATTTTGGTGAAGAATATTATTATGAATTTGGCAGCTGTAGCTAACAACAATCCTCGATTGAGTCCCCTTCCTGTGCTCTTTTCTGAACCCAACTTGGTAACCCAGGGCCTTCTGGCATAGGAAGCATTACAGAAAATGGCTCATATCTGATTGATTTTACTCGTGTCTGCTCACTAGGAGAGGGAGGTCCCTATATCGTTTTACATTACTGATGCATTTCCATGGCTGGACTAGCTTGACCCAGTCTGGAGATCCAGACCAAGAAGAGCCAGTTCCAAACCTTGCTTTTGGTTCAGCAGGAATAGCTAGGGAATTTACCATTTTATTTTTTTTTTTCTTCAATTTATAGTTTTTGTTTTATTATCATAGAGCATGGATTTTGAGCTAGATTCAAAATCTAACTTTGCTTTAGAGTTGGTGTTAGCAGCTACATACATGTAACCAATGTTCCCATAGAAAACAGATTTTATTGAATTTGAGTTTGATATACCGTGCTTTGTGCCTGCTGGAGCCAAGGGTTGGTTTGTGGGATCACACAAGAGATCGAGTCCTCTTTTGTGGATTTCAAGCTCTCATCTAATAAAATATCGATAATTAAGAAAAAAGCAAAACAAACAAGAAGAACAGGAAAAGAAGGATGAAGAGTTGGGAACAATCAGAAGGAACAAAGGAAAAGTTAAGAGAGAATTTAGACGTGGATTGGTCTGTTGGATCGCTACCTATGGGCGACCCAATCTGCAGAGTTCCAATCTGAAAGTCTGCTGGGCTAGAGAGTTTCAAATCAAAACTCAGATCTGGTCTCACGTTTTCTTCCAAGTCTTGTTTCATAATTTTTTAAATTAATTTTTAGTTGTTGGTTTGGTGAATTTTCGGTTGGGTTTAGAGATTAGTGGGTTAGCAACATAATCCTAAATTTTTGAGTTGATAGGTATTGTGTCGAGTGAGTTCTCTCACCTGAACTCTAGGGATATTGCCGCTGGTTCAGTTGGTTGAGAGGTTGGGGATGACCAACTTCTTAATTTGCAACTAAGGACAATTACTCAAAACTCCTCCTCTTTCTGAATTCCTTATATTTTGCCCCTGCTTCTGATAATTAATTTTTAAAAAACCCATAGTTTCTGGGTTTCTTTCTGTTCTACCCCAGGCTATTCTTAAGTTCTAGAAAAGTTTAGTTTATACTGAAATTGCAGTTCTGCTCCTCTTGTCAAAAGTTATTTCTGTACTGTCCCAATCTTAATTTAAAAATTCCAGTTTCATTTTCCCCTTAAAGTATTTGCTTCTACTTCCCTGATACTGTTACCAGTCCAAAAGAGGTACTGAACTGTTCTGTATATATACAAAATTGTCACTGATCTCATCATTTTGAGTTTTATTTGCTTTTGTGGACCTATAGCTACCAAATTAGGGTATTTTGGAACCCTGGGTTGTACTATTAATTACCCTCCTACACTGGGCTACAATCCTACAAGGGGTTAGAAATTAATTTACTTGCCTTTTGAGGGGATTATATGGAGACTTCATCAGTTTCTATGCTTCGATTCATGAGTAGGGAGCTGTGAGAATACACCCTTTTCTTTTAAAATATGGATAAAGATTGTAGGTGCTTCTGCTGCAGATTGTTGAGGGTCGTTGAAATCCTGACAGGTTTGCTAGTGCAATGCATCATTAAGGGGTTCGTATTTGTTTTTCTAATTTTCTCTGGCTTTGCCCAAATGTTTTGGAAACAGAAACTTGTGTCCCACACTAGATACTTAGAACCCCCCCCCCACAAGAGAGAGAGAGAGAGAGAGAGAGAGAGAGAGAGAGAAAAGAATGTAGTGAGGGAGGGAGGCAGGGAGCTTGTCTACTGAAAGCAAACATATTGTATGTTATATGTAGTGACATGATGAGGCAACATCAAACAAATTCACCTAGGTGATCGCCATGTCCTATTCAGATCAATGCACTGCTCATTCTGACACTCATATTCCAGTTGTATAAGTATCATTTCCTAGCTGTATCTGTTATTATTTCTTTTGGGGGCAATTGTTTGAAATCAATTCCTTCTGGTCTGGTTGAGAACAGGTGCATGGTCATCTGTATTAACTGTGTGGCTATTAAAAGAATAAAGACTTCCTAGATACTGTATCAGCTATAGGCCACTGGGTTCTTATTGCTAACTCCAATTGGGAAACAAAACATGAAGGTCAATCATGCGGTGAGCCTGCGACATGCTACACATCTATTTTCTTGCAAACTGAAGGTTATTAATTGTGTAATGGGGGGCCGACTTATGTGCTCTATTTGATCTTGAACTGTGGAAGTCCTACTGCCCAAAACGTGAAGGTGATTGCACACAGTTATGGTTGAGGTATTCTTTTTATTAGTATGATGAAATCCCTTTTGAACTTGTTAGCTTCATAGAACTACAAGATTGTATTAAGGAGAATCAAAGAAAGCAAATAAGACAAAGTAACAAGCAAAGGTGTCTGTCGTTTGCTGTACCATAATGTGCCATTTAGATGGTTGCTAACTAGTTTAATTGTACTCTGTGTTTCCTGTTATTTGTAAACTCAGCTGTAAGAACTCTTAAAATGAATGTTGAGGGATCCTTGACCATGTTTTACGCTTAGAGAATGTGTAGAGAAGTTGCAGCTCCTTAACACACCGGAAGAGCGCTCCCGTAGGCTACGGGAAATTCCTGAAATACATGCTGATCCTTACATGGATCCTAGCCATGAATCTGATGAAGACGGAGGAGAACCTGATGATAATAAAAGAGGTCACCTTCTTATCTTTGTGGTTCTTGCCTTTGTTGTTTCCTATGGACGCATTAGATTTTGAAAATGTATTCCTTCAAAATTTCTGTTATGATGTTTGTGAAACATGCAGACAACTATTCGAGACCAAGAGACGTTGGATTTGGTTGGAAGGGAAGGGAACCAATCTCTCCAGGAAAAGGAGGTTCAACTTCAAATGATAATTCCTGGAGTGGAGCAAGGAAGAATATTTCTGCCAGCTGGGAACCAAGTAAAATTGTTTCTGGAAAAGGCTCCTTGGAAAGAGGAGATTTACACCAACCAACTTGGGAAAAATCAAAAATCCAGGTGGCCACAACTGGTTCTGACACAAGTGCTTGGACTAGCCAAGCCACTTTGATTTCTGGGTCATCATCTGGGCTTGCAACAATGAGTACACCATCACCTTCAGTGCAGTCATCTAATATCAGTGATACAGAAAACATGTGGCTTTACCGGGACCCATCTGCGAAAATCCAAGGACCATTTTCTATGGTTCAACTGCGTAAATGGAGCACAACTGGGTACTTCCCTGCTGATCTGAGAATATGGAGAACAACTGAGAGGCCAGATGACTCAATCCTTTTGGCTGATGCATTGAATGGGAAGTTCTATTTGGAGCCACCCCGGAGGGACAACAGCTTTTCTCAGTCTCAAAAGGCAATAATCACATCTGATAATAGAGAAAATAACTGGAGAGGAAACAAAAGCTCACCATGGACAGAAAAAACACAGAGTGATGGAAGCGGGAACCCAAGTTGGAAGGATTCAGGCAGCCGTGTTAACAGTAATGGTAATGCTGGATATGCAAAAAATGATGGGTGGGCCTCTCGGTCAACTGGTTGGACTGCACAAGCAATGGAAGCTGTCAATCCCAAAGAAGTACAGGATGGGAATTCTTCACGAGGCTGGGACTCATCAAAGGCAAACAGTGCTTGGTCTGGTCAGCCCCAAGTGCACAGTTCAAATCCATCATCCAGAACGCCTTTACAGCAAGGAAGAGATGGTCAAGGGGGAGATGGATGGAGTTCTGGTCAGAATCACGGAACTTGGAATGCAAATAGATCCAATGAGATTCAATCTAGCAGTGGATATGGCCATGAGAAGCGTTCTGGTAATTGGGGTTCTTCAGTCCAATCATCTCTGGAAAGTGGTAGATCCGAACCGGAAAATAGTAAGAGCTGGTCTACCGCATATTCAGCTGAGGCACCTAAATTTGCTAGAGATGGCTGGGCTTCTGACCATGGCAGAAGAAATGATTCATCCAACCTCCCAACTCCTACTCCGAAGCCAATTAGTTCAGGCTGGATTGGGGGGGCAGGTTTCAGTTCCTAGTCGTCCTGCAAATTTTGGCTGGGGACCAACTCAAAGCCCAGGAGTAAATGTGTCACAACATTCTCCTGCTGCTGTTCCTGAACCTCTCAAGAGTACATCTGATTGGAGTGAGCACCGCCATATTTCTGTAAAGCCCTCGCTTGGGGGATGGGACTCCCACTTTAATTCTTCTTCCATGCCCAAACCATCTGAGACGCCACAGGGTACAATTATGGAAGGAAGAGGGAAACTCAGGCATGCACAATGGGGAGAGGTTTTCTTGCCAGGGGGACGGGGTCTGTCAAGGTGTTGATTCTGGGCGTGGTGCTGGTGCTGGTAGGTCATGGAACAGGCAGTCGTCATTCGGCCGGAGGGTCTTCTAGGCCGCCTCCAAAGGTACAGAAAGTGTGCAAATTTCATGAGAGTGGGCATTGCAAGAAAGCAGCAGAATTTGATTATCTCCACATGATACAGCCTCGTGCACTTTTATGATTCAGAATGCAAGTATAATGATACATTAGTGCTTTGTAGTCATTTTTTTTGTGCCAAGGTGGACCCACCACAGTGTTGGTCTGGATGGGGATTGGGCGCCCATAGGGGCGGGGGGAGGGGGGGAGAGGAGTATGGAGAAGAAAAAGTAGGTTATCCTACTGGCTGCCACCGATTGGGAGAGGAGTCGATCACTCTACCTCCCTGCACTTGCACCAAATCCACTGGATGGCAGCCGACCATTGCGCTGGAGCTTCCCCAATTTTGTAGAGTCAATTCAATCTTAGTTTTCCTGTTTCCTTCCTCTCCTTTTGACCTGATCTACTTCTAATGCTTTTGCCATGGACTGTAACTTTCGTGTAGTTGACAAAAATATACCATCTTCACATTTCTCCACTCCGGCAATTTTAGCAGCGGGAAGAGTGTCAAAAGTATTTTTAGGGCCTGTTTGTTTCGATGTAGAATAGTTTTTTTTTTCTGAAAAATTAATTAGGGAAGTGATCACTGCTTGGTTGTGTAGCCATGTGGCCAATGAGAGTGCGAGTGCAGGCATCTACCTAGATGAGATTTTTTGTCACGGGGGCTCAATGGTTATTTTGCATGCTCGTGTATCTGGGTGCAAGATTCACGTGACAAAGTAGCTTTCTCTTTTCCAATTTATATTATAAATAAATTTAGTGAAAAAGGTTTTTTTAAGCCGTTGAGGGAGGGTATGCTAGCATCTTCTTTCTTTATCTCTTCTCAAGTGAAATGACTTCACTACCTTCCTATGTACTAAACCATTTTGTCACACTTTATTGGTGTTCTCCTCTATTCCGCTTGCTCAAAGAATTGTCATAAATTTTATGGCTAAACTTTGCTCGCCGTTGAAATCATTATTACCGCTTCTTATTTTTGAATGTCCAAAATTCCTTCAATCTTATGACGTTGTGTCCAAAATGCCCTTAAAAGTGACTCGCTTGTTTTAATTGTAATGACCAACAATCCCTTGCCCATATTTTATCTTATGGGAGAAGGGTTTGTGTGCAAGCAAGGTACTCTATATCTTTTCAAATTGATTATTTTAATTATTATTATTATTTTATTAATACAAAGTAGAAGTTTTGATACATGATTGTGCATGTATACGGCCTGTATGAAGTACCGCCAGATGGACATTTTATGTCTATCTAAAATGACCATAAACCCCCCCACCTCCTATTGAATGCATGGATGCATGGAATCTACCGTGTACCAATACCTTCCCCTTAATACAATAATTATAATAATCTATAAGGGAGAAGGTTTTCTGAGCAAGCAAGGTACTCTAGACCTTTTCAATTTGATTATTTTAATAATTATTATTTTATTAATAAAATAAATATAATAATTCATGTGAATAGGCAGTAGGCTTAAGGAGCCTTTTCCCTTATTTTATATATATATATAATTTTTTGTTTCGTTTGTCATTTTTTAGATTGGACAAGGCAAGGAAGAATATATGGGCAGGATCGACAAAAAGGATCTAGTCATACAATGGAAGTGGAGTTCTCCATAGGTGGCAATCGTATTATACTTGTTACCTGGCTCAATAACTGACCTTGTAGTCCCATGCCTTTTTTTTGGTAAGACTTGAAATCCCCTGCTTATTTGTCTAAGCTGTAGTTAAGGGAAAAAGAACTCTGTACGTGAGTGTGGTCTACACCTGCACTCTTATGAGTCTATCTCTCTCTTCCCCATATGAAAAGATATCTCTGCCCCCTTATTTTGAGAAGGGGAGAGATAAACACACGGGAGTGGTGGCGTAGGCCATACTCTCGGACATAAAACTGCTTCCCTTTAGTGAATGGAAAAATACAATTATGAGAAATCTAAAACCATAGAAGAGAGCACAACAGTTGTCAAAGTATTGTAAGTGTGCTGCAATACATGGGAGGACTTAGCCTGCAAAACTTGATGCATTGCTAATTTAAAACATGTCCTCTCTACCCAATGGTTGGAACAATCATATCATTTGCTCACAGAGCTCAATGAGAGTGGATTGTTTAAAAATTCCTTCTTTGTGTAAAGTAGTTTATACATATTACATTATATTGAGATTTTTTATTTATTTTATTTTGTAATTTGTATTTATAAAATAAATTTTTATTAAAAATAAATAAATATTTGCCTTAAAGTACTTATTATATTCTTTTCTGATTATCATTGCAAACAATGCAATTGAACTTGTTTATGATGTTCATTCTTGGCGTAGGAAAGACTCAAGCATGACCTCCTTTAGAATTTTTTTCCTCTTAATTTATGTGAAAGAGATTATTATCTGGTCGTGTAACGTCTGCACCACCAGTGTTGGGGCCAATGAGAGTGCACATAGGGGCATTAACATAGTTGTTATTGTTTATTTCATAGAGGGTAGGGTGGTACTTTCATGCACTCCTGTGTTTAGGCACATGAGCCACACGATGAAATAGATTTCTGTTGCCTTTTTAATTTTTTTAGAGGGTGGGGCGGTCATTTTGCCCCATGTGACTTGGCACAAGGTACCGTACACTAGGGGTGAAACAAGGCTGGGTTGGGCTGGGTTTTTCAAAATCCTAGCCCAACCCTGAGTCCTTTTAGCTCAACCCAAGCCCAACCTGGCCCTAGGTCGGGCTGAGATGTCTCAACCTAGCCCAGCTGATTGATCTTGATTTTTGCTAGGGCATGGTTGGCCCTGATTGATCAGTCTCATGTGATTAGGTATTGGTTTGTTTCCTATTCAATTGACTATTATACTTTTCTTTCGATTAAAAAACATAGTTCAATCTTAAAATTTCAAGTATTTTTGTTCAATAGATAATTAAATTTTTTTTTTGATAAACCAATAGATAATTAGATACTAAACAAAAATTGTAAAATATAATTAATAAATTACAAAGCATAACCTAACATAGGGTCGGCCTCAACCCTGGCCCAGTTTGACCCTGACCCCGAGCCTGAAACTTTCAACCCTAACCCGTCCTTAGGGTTGGAAAATCCAACCCAGACCCTATTCGGCCTCAAGGCGGGCTCGGGCCGACAAGACCAAACTTACACCCCTACCGTACACTCTCATATAGAAAACATGTGTTTTTCAAAGGTAAATTGTCACTTGTAGACTTGGAGTAACAGATATAGAAAAAAATTCTGCGCTGGTTTCATTGAAACCCAGTCCATAGTCCATACCTTCGACTTTAGGTCCAATTACCGGTTTATTGAAACGGTCTCTTAGTTGTAAATCTCAGCGTTGAAATGTCAAATATATCTAAGAAACGAATCAAACTGCAAACCAAATGAAACCAAATCAAATACAAGAAAATCGGTGTTTCTTTGAGGCAGCGCGGTTGAGAATTTAGTTGTTTGTCTGAAGAAATTTCATTTCGTTCGAATCAGCGCATTGGAGGATTCGAAGCAAATTTTATGTAGTAGCTTCTTGTAAAATTTCATTTAATGGGGAAGTCCATACTGACGCCAACACAGAGATACGCAGCGGGAGCACTGCTTGGTCTCGCCCTTTATCAGGCTCAGATTCACCAAACTCGCCCTTTGGGCTCTATTCTTCATGAGGACGAGGAGCCAACTGATGAACGCGGGAGCAGCTGCAGTAGTAGTAGCGATTCGATTTCGGAGGATCCTGACCTCTGGGTCCACGATCACTCCGGTCTTCTTCGGCCTGTATTCAGGTTTCAATTTTCTCCATTTCATTTTTCACTCTAGGTTTGGCTTTGTTTGCTTTTTCATTGCCTTTTGATTTCATATATTTAGCTGTGGTTTCTTTTTTCGTTTGCAACCATGAGGCTTTGTCTGGTTATTCGGGGAATGTAAGTTCATGAACTTTGGGAGGAGAAATTAAAATTTTTGTATTCGACTGGTTAGTGAGACTGTGGATTTACATTTTTTGGATTCCGAAGCATTTTCATTTTGGCTGGGGATGGATGCTTATAATCTAGGAAGCTGGGTTTTGCTCTATGTTTTAGGTTAGGTTTATTTGACGATTGGGCTTCCAATATTGTGTGCATTTCGGCTGATTCTCTTTGTATATGTTATATCCTGGACAGATTCCTGGAGATAGATTCTCAAGCCTGGTCTGGACTCGAGGAAACAACTGCATCCTCTCACGTCAGTCATCATGTTGGAGCTGTACGTGTTGTTCTTCATTGCTATTCGTTTCTTTGGATTATATAAATAATTAAACAAATAATGGTCTTCTTTATAATATTTTCTCAATGGCACTTGAACTCGGTAAGTCCGAGACACTGTTTTCTCATAATCTGGAATTGAGGACCTTCATCCCTGGGAAATGGATCGTACTAGAAGGTATTTCATGGGAGTTAGATCTAATTTCAATGTCAAATATTAAACAGAATGGCATAATATGATTGCAATGATGCTTGGGTCATGCTTCATTAAGCATATGTTGACTTTGATGTATCTTAGAAGTTTGGAATCTCAAATACTAAATTAAAAAGGAGAGATTTTGTATTAGCTCTTCAATTTTTCATCTAGTTATTCAGAATAGTTTCATCCATTGGATGTTTTCAGATTGACATATTGGTAGATTCAGTGTCTTCTCGTTTCAAACTTGACAACTACTTCATTAATATTGATAGTTTATTTTTAAGCCTCTCTTTGGATGATCATAACGTGATAACTATACATACCTATTTGGAAAACCCTGTGTATTTGATGCCAATGTTTTCTTAATCTGTCTACCTTTTGTATTCTCAATCTTATGGCTTTGATCGAGGTCTGACAGTATTTTCTGGGTTATGACCCGTCTGAGTAGTGGTCCATCATGTAGTGATTTAGATTCATGAGTTTGTGTACATGTCATGGAAGATGTATTAGGTGTCTTCAAAGAAGAGATCAGGCTTCCTTATACACATTTCAGTATTCAGTACCAAAAAACGACATGTATTAACGTTGGCAGATACATGTGATCTTTCTATTGCAAGGATAATTTGTAAACCTTACCATGAATTATTATCAGAAGTGTTCTATCTTTGATAACTAAAAAGTTTTTATCTGTTCATATACCATCTTTTTTGCTGTTTCCTCTTCTCTAAGCCCAAAGAAAAAGGTCCAGTTTTCTGACACTATTTTTTGGTCTGCACCTAGTGATTAAGGAAACAGTTGACCCCGGAACACCATGATCTCCCATGAAGTTCTTTACCATTTTTGTATGTACTGTACATTTGGCATTCCCAGACATCAATGTTGGCTTATGGAAGCTTGGATGATTTTAGCTTGGTCTTCTTACTGCTGCGAGTCGTATGAGGTTTTCAAAAAATGAAATATGGAAATGTACCCTGTGGGAACGTTGGGTTGTTGGGAGGAAGGCGCTGGAAACTTTTAATCATTTGTGATTCTGAATCTTTTTCCTAAAGTTGTTTGGTATATCTGTAAGCTTGGTGTCTCTATTTTAATGTTCTTCTTCCAGAAGGCTTGCCATTTTCGTAAACAATTATTATTTTCATTTTGTGACAGTTCTTGAGGCTACTCTCTGAAGAAAGTGATGGAGATTCTTCAGAAAGTATGGATCAAGAAGTTGCTTTGACAAAAGCTGTTGATGCTATGATGATGAGCATTGAAAGCAGTCCTGTTTCTTCTGAGGCTAGTAGGGAGAAAAACCGTGAGTACGAAAATGAATGCCGTGAGAAAATTTCTACTGGTGAGAAGCAACTAAGTTCTGAACCAGCAAATATGCCTGCCGAAAACTTGTCTAACACATGTACCAGAAAATTGGAAACACCAGATGGGCCTGAGAGAATATGTAATGAGAAACCCAAGGAAGAGGGACTACTGCTCAGTTACCAGCGGAAAGTGGCAGTTCTTTATGAGCTTCTTTCTGCTTGTGTAGCGGATACACCTGAAGATGACAAGAAACGCTCGCGAGTCAGAAAAGGCTATGATGCTCGACATCGGGTGGCCCTACGGTTGCTGGGAACATGGCTTGATGTGAAGTGGACAAAAATGGTTTGGCTTCTTGTACTGTTTACTATCTGTAAGATACATTTATATACAGCTGCAGTAGTCTTCTGGAGCTTCTTGATGGGCAATTTTTATTTTCATTTGTCTTCTTCAGTGGTAGTGAATGGTTCAGCTTTTTTTTTTAATATAAGTAGAAGTGATTTTTGTATTCCAAGCATGATAAGGTTTGGAGCAGAAGTGTTCCTTTTCATCTAATGTATTGAAAAACTGAAGAAAAAAAAGAGTGAATTAAGTATTATCTTCATCCCTTAGGATTAAAGGGCTGAAACATGGTGCAAGTTCCACTTTGTAGAGTCCTGGGAGTAGTGGACTTAAGGTGGTCCTAACTGTCAGCATTCTTTTGCACAAAGTGCTGCCTTCTGAGTTCTGACTCATCCTTTGTCTTTATTCCTTTAGGATTACTGGCAGCAAAATAACAAATGTACATGCTTTCTAACAGATACAAATACAATCCATGCAATGTACAAGACTGACATCCTAGAATTACGAATGATTCAATACAAAACCCATTCAAAAATCAATATAAGTAGTATTGGTAAATGGTAATAAACATGTCAAATCCATAGATAAGTGTTTGTATTAGAGACCAATTATTCAGTAGGTGATAATGGATTCCAACTTCAGGGAAAAAAGGTGTATTGCTTACTCCTTACACATCTGTTATGTAAATACTTTTCTTTTAGATTTATCTTGCTATGGAGCAGGTACACCTCAAGAGAAAACTTTTCTCTCCATCTATTTTTTTTCTCTAGAAATTTCCTCTTAAATGCTAGGCAATAGCTAATTTAGGATTTATCACAATTGCCTCTTTAGACTAGTAGATAAATGCCCTCTCACCAAAAAGAGAAAAACAACAAATAAAAAGTCTGTGATGAACCATATCCAAACACAGAGTACATCCTTTTTTAATGTATAGACCATGAACCATCTCCTAACACAGAGTAAATCCTTTTTTAATGCATACATCGAATCCTTTCTCCCTGCTTCGATGCTTGCCATCTTTTGCCTTCTTTCTCTCCTTTCAGAGTAGACTCACTTTTAATTAAAATAACTCTAAATGCTTAAAACAGAGGAAGACCTAGCTAAATGTGATTTTCCCTTACACCAACCTAGTAATATGACCACATACAAGGTTTAAAGTATCGGTATCGGGTACTCTATCGGAAGGGTGATTTTAAGAGACGTATTGTATCGTATCAGAGAGACACAAGATGCGCTAAAAATAACATGGAAATGGTCAAGAAATGTATGAAAATGCTTAGGGTACATGCATCATACAGTTTTGAAGTATAAAACACTATAAATAAGTAATATGCAGAATATGTCATGAATAAAAAGGAGAACAAAGCACGATGAGACGAGTGCATTTAAATGATTTTGTACAAAGGATGAGGTTTCTTACATGTACTAAAACCGAAAAAAGATTTCATTTTCAGTTTGGGGAAGATTTATGGTTTAGATGCAACATCATTGTAAAGAAAAAAAAAAGTTTGATGCAATCGTTCAGGTTTTTTTCCTCCACTAATATAGTGATCCAATGCAAGAAAAACACTAAAAATCAATACTGAGCAAAAATTTTAAAGTTTTGACAGATAACCATTTGCCCAAATCTGGTTTCGATTCTTGATTGCAAACCATTTAATCCCCAAATGATGATGAAGTCAACACTTCCAGAGTCGCTTTTGCCAATAGAAGCAAGTAATCAAATTGATTTTGTCAAAAATTTTTTTTTTTTAATTAGAATGCCTTACAAGAGCTCTTGGTAAGTGTTTTGCAGGCACAGATCATGATCTGTTTATAAGAGATGTATTGAGTGGATCGATAGATATTGACCATACTATACCTGATACATTTGATACAATTCTTTTAGGTATCATATCGATAGGCGGTTACAGTAGTATAGGATACTTAAAACCGTGACCACATATGGCCTCAAAATCGAGGTTTGACAGCTGAGTTTGGATTCCTTAGGCTTTAGGCTTCCACAAACGCTTATATCTATCTCATCAACCAGATCTGACAGTGCCCAATTGTTGATTCTGTCAGTGTTTACTCATGTTAATTCAATCTTGACTCTATTTTGTAATCTAGTTAAGCATTCCCAGTGTCCATGTCAACAATTTTTAGGTTCGTTAAAATGATCTCCTAGTATAAGATGTTATGTACAGTGATAATGGATCTTTCACATATGAACTCTAGTATTTGACCCTTCTTTTGAATTAATGCCATAAAATACATGACTAGTAGGGAACTCCTGTTCTGTAGGAAGCCATGGAGATTATGGTTGCTTGCTCTGCAATGGCTTTAGCAAAAGATGGAGAAGCACAGAAGGAACAAGCCAAAGCTTCAGAAAGCAGTTGGGCCAAATGGAAGCGTGGAGGTATCATTGGTGCAGCTGCGTTGACTGGAGGAACTTTGTTGGCTATCACTGGTGGTAAGGTGTTCTCATTTTTCCTTTCCAAATTTGGCCCATGTTTTTCATGTTTGAACCAGGCTGTGAATGCTATCATTGTTTTTGTTCATCAATTCAACATTTTCATTCTTGAACAGGTCTAGCTGCTCCAGCAATTGCTGCTGGTTTTGGTGCTTTAGCTCCTACATTGGGTACTCTTGTTCCTGTGATTGGAGCAAGTGGGTTTGCTGCAGCTGCAACTGCTGCAGGATCTGTTGCTGGATCTGTTGCTGTTGCTGCATCATTTGGTGGTAATTGATGGTTTATATTTCAGTTGATTTCTTCCTGAGGTTTCTGCATGTGAATTTGACCTGTCAAATTCCAGTTTCTCAAATTTTTTATTTTAGAGATGTTGGAAGGAACTTCAAAGTTTAACTCGACTATACAAAAGATACAAGAGACCCATAATAAATGTATCTGCATGGGGCAAAAATTAATTTTCCAGCATAAGCCACCTGCCATCACTGAGCTCCTTAATGTTGACATCCTCAAATTCTTTAGCTGCGGCTGCCAATCAGCCAACTATTGACCTATGTTGATGCATAGCCCTGAGATGCTTCTCTTTTTTTTCCCACTAATACACACCTCTATTCCTTTCTTTCCATATAATCCTGCAAATGGTTAGAAAATGATCTTGATTTTGGTTATGAATGTTTGTGCCTGAAACATCGTATTGTTCCTTTCTTGCAATGGATCCTTAATTATCCCGTAGAAAGATAAAGGAATCAACTTTGGTGTTGATTGTTTGTTATTCGTTCAAATTCATTTTAACTTGTCTTGTTGAGAAGGATAACAGTGGGATGGTAAATTGGGTCAAGTGGTCTAACAGATGTCCTGCAACCTACTATTAGTACTCACTGTATTTTTTTTTGGATAGATTTTATTTTGGTTTTCCCTCCCAAAGTGTGTAGTGGAGGGATGGGGTGAAGCAGCCTCAGACCTTTAAAGAATATTGATATTAACATCATTACTATGCATATGTAAATAAAAATTTTTGTTCTTTGACAGATTAAGAAAGATATGTATGAATGAAATGGGAGGCCCTTTACACCATACAAGGGCTAAAGAGGAGATATGGAGGAACAGACATATCTGATCAGTTTACAGAAGTAGATCCCCAGTTTCTTCGAAGAAGAAGAGAGAAGTGATTAGGGAAGAAACCCTAACTCACGGTACTGTATATGTGTAACTGAGAGCAGGGCAGTATTCATTAAATAGATAATGACTTATCAGAGTTGTAACAGAATACAACTTAACCCCATATAAGACTCTCCCATCGTACAACTTAACTACACTCCTGAAACTCACCAAAAATACTATACATCATCAAGTATAGTAAAGTGTCACCACATGTACTAAACATCAGCATGTATAACTAAAACCTTAACACTCCCCCTAAAACTGGAGCGTAGGCATCACCCATACCTAGCTTGGAACAACCAGTAAGGAAAGGAAAGTTGGGCGAAACAACACCTTGATGAACATATCACCAAGCTGATTCCCAGATCCAACAAAAGGCATAGCAATCAACTTCTTCATCACACCATCTCGTACAAAATGGCAGTCAACCTCGATGTGTATAGTGCGCTTATGAAACACTGGTTGCTAGCAATAGAAATGACTGTCTGGTTATCACAAAACAAACTGATAGATTTGATAGTAGGAAACCCAAGCTCCTGAAAGAAGAGACTTTAGCCACATCAACTCAGCAGCAATATGAGCCATAGCTCTATACTCGGCCTTGGTACTAGACCTTACTACTGCGGTCTGCTTTTTACTCCAAGCAATAAGATTTTCACCAAGAAAAGTACATGTCCAGTAGTAGACCTCTTATCACCTTCAGCAATCAGCACCAGCCCAGTCAGCATCAAAATGGCCGATAAGATCAACATTTCTCCAAATCCTTCTCCACTTTGGAATGCAGACCTCTTGCCGTTGTGCAAGACTGGAAAATATTACGATCTTTCTAGACTTTTAAAGGCAGTAGCTTTGGATTTGCTCCAACTTTTTTTGCCGCAGAAACTTGGATAATTAGGAGCCAGGGGTGATAAATGGGGATACTAGAAGTGCAGCTATTACCAATGTTAGGTCATGTGATCATCAATATGCGGAATATAAATATGAGGACATCTCTTGGATTGACAGCAGCCAAGCTTTTCATTTTCAGATGATTCTATATATCCAATTTACAACCTTCATTTGTACATCTTTTTCTCTTCGCGGAGACTGGCCAAATGTCTGGAAGGACCATATGTAATGAGTAATGACCTTGTGTATATATTGAAGACTCTTCCATAGTTTTAGTCTTTGAGAGAAACAAGCTTGGTGAAGACTGAACAGTCAGTGACCTCAATTTTCATGGATAAACAATTACATTTTATTGTTGAATTGATTGTGGTTGAAAGGTTAGATGAAAAGCAGTAAGGCTGATGGCATCATGTGGCATCAATGATCTTCATGTGAGTGAACCTTTAGTAAAGGTAATAAGGTATAATGGTCAGATATGCGTATCTGACTGGCTGATAAGACATTTATAACCAATGGAACTGTCTTTTTAGGTAGTTGATAATATGCATTTCGCATTTCCATCTCTTCACTCATTCTGACTTCTTGCGGTTTAGCTGCCGGAGCTGGACTTACTGGGAGTAAAATGGCTCGGAGGATTGGTAACGTTGATGAATTTGAATTCAAGGTTGTTGGAGAAAATCATCAGCAAGGGGTTAGTTTTTTTGTGATTTCACTTCCTGTTTTATCTAAATACCATGATTATCAAACTAGATTCTGAAGAACTGCTCCTTCTCTTTGTATGGTTTTTGAATTCTGACCTCTCTTTTTGATAAAACTTCTCATTTTCAGCGGCTGGCTGTTGGCATCATGATCTCTGGATTTGTTTTTGAGGAAAATGATTTTGTAAAGCCTTGGGAAGGACTAGATGACAAGTTGGAGAGGTAGAAACAAAATTGTTCGATGCACTGCATCTGTACTGTCTCTGTTTTGTTTCTGTCTTCTCATTCCTTGGAATCATGTGTTTCCGTCAATGTAATTGTCCTGTTCTTGCTTGCCCTGACATTTATTTTCCATCCTCATTTTATTTGCTGCCAATTTTAGTCTCTGTGAAACTGTTTCATCTTCTAGCTTAACTCAGATCAGAACCCTTGGAGCATATTGCTTCATCATCACTGGTTTGTTGCAAGTAGCACACTTAGGGGGTGTTTTTTGTTAATATATTTATGTCTCCAGTGAAATGAGACCTCCTATCTGCAAGGTTATGGGAAAGTGATGCAGATTGACGTTGGGTTAATTATGGTTACTTAGAAATAATAATGTAATTTGTTTTTCTTTTATCTTTATTTTGTTAGTCGTTAATAGCATGTAGGAGTTAGAGTTTGTTTCAGTTTTGAGTCTAAGTTAGAGCCAAATTCTATTTAAGTTTTAGGATTGGATTAGGATTTCTTTGTTTGCTTCTATATAACAGCTTGTAAGCAACGATTCCCAGTTGGATTTTTTAATGAAAATTGAATGGAAGTGTTTACCGGGTGCTGCCCAGAGCTGTGTGCGGCTGTGCGCAGGTCTAATCTCTCCTCTGGCTTCTCTCTCATGTATCAAGTACTCTGTCCTATTCTTCCTCCTCCCTTCTTCTTTTCTTTCTTGATTTCTTCCTCTTATACCGTATTATTACTCTGTCTGTTCGTATTCCTGCAACTGACGACCTATCTTATGGTAAAACAAAACTGCTTTGAACTCCTTGATAGAAATCGATTGGGCTTGAAATTTCGGGGTTTGGATTACTACCCTAGGGAGAGCTGAAACTTGGGAATCCAGACCCAAAAGATATCTCTGCTGAGAGATATCAACAGAACTCAGAACTGGCCTGAACTTCTACGCCAAATTTGTCTTTAAGACGATATTGCTCACATATGGTTTGACCTTTGAGTCAATTTTCGGATGCTTTTGTAAGGCCTAAGGGTTATGACCATAACCCTAGAATCTTTAGTCCGAAGGTGGAGTGATGAAGAAGATTTTTCTCCTTTTGAAACTGGGCTACCGTGGCTACTGTTCACGGTTCCGTTAGAATCGTGGGGATGAATAAAGCTATTCTTTTATTTGCTTTTTAATATCCTTCTTTTCTAACTTTAATTTCCAAAGATACCCTCTCCTTCCTTTATCCTAGCTTGTCCATATTTTAGAAACCTTCCAAATTTGTCCCTATATAATAAATACTAATCTCCATTGTGTCCTTTCTTATTGAGTCACCCAATAACCTCTTTAAGATTCTGTTTTATAGAAGTTTGCCACTCCCCCTTTGCAATCTTTGTTATGTTTACAGAATTGCCATTTTCTTCCTACTTTTGCTATTGCACACTTGGGTGGGCCCATAAGTGAACCCAAATAGGGTTTTGTGACCCGGGTTCCGCATCAGAAAAGCTTTATTTGGATTCTTGAGTTTGAAGTGGTCTAACTGGAGAGGCAAAATTGACATGGATGACTGTTAGCATAGATGTTGAGATCCATTTCTGGTGGACATGATGAATTTTGTCAAAATACTTGATGAAGATCATTTCTGAAAGTATTCCTCTTATCCCAAGAAATAAGACAGTAGTGATGTAGAATAATTTTGTAGTGCCAGTTGAAGTATTTCAAATCAGATGTGGTATGGCCTGAGATGTGATCTATGAGGCATTTGTCACAAGACACATCAGAAACATCCTTAAATCTCCACCTCCTTCTAAGCTGTCATTAGATGTTGATGGCTATAATCCAGATGTGTGCCATAGATAACTGTACTTAAGAGTCAATTAACAGCATCAGGTACTACTTTTCAGTTTTAATCTATTATCAGTCAGCATATGGTTGAGAAATCTCATTACGCTATTCTGATTTCCTGCAATTTCGTTTGACCTAATCTCTTTTGTTCTTACAATTTTTTTTTCTAGTTTGAGTTATTATGAGGGCTTTACATAACAGATGTGTTAGTCATATATCGTATACAAAGTAGTACTTGTTTCTTACATCAATTATCAACTTTTTCTCTTGCTAGTACGTGGCATATTTAAGTTACAGGTCCTTATGGAAGTTATATATGGCTCATATCATTTGATCAAATTTTTACATGATCCATTCTCTATTCACATGATCATGACTTGCATTGTGTAGCCTCACAGAAAATACTTAAACCAGCATGCCTATATATATATATATATATAATGTTTCTGACAATGTAACAAATCTATAGGTATGCGCTACAATGGGAGTCCAAGAATTTGATTGCTGTAAGCACTGCAATCCAGGATTGGTTAACTGAAAGTAATTGTCTTGGACCTCATATTTGGCACTAGTTATTTAATATTGATATTCACTATAATACATGATATTGATATTTTTGCCTTGAACAACAGAACTTGCATTGCATATGATGAAACAAGGTGCCATGATGACTGTACTAAGCACGCTTCTAGTTGCATTGGCGTGGCCGGCAACATTACTTGCAGCAACTGAGTTTATAGATAGCAAATGGACGATTGCAGTTGACAGGTTTCTCTTGTCACCTGGAACTTGCTATGTGGTGGTTTTACTCCCTGAATCTCTAGACGAATGCTGTACTGGATGGGGGGAACTTATTTTCATCCTTCCCTTCCAATTGATATTCCTCTGGCAGCAAACACTTCTGACATTAATATCTGGCAACAACCCTTGGTTGATTCCTTTTGGACAAAAGGGTTTCTGTTGATGGGTTTCTTTTTTATTTCTTCTTTGCTATTCTCCAGATCAGACAAAGCAGGAAAGATGCTTGCTGAAGTGTTAGTCAAGGGATTGCAAGGGAACAGGTAAACTAGTTGCTTTAGTGTTAGGAATGAACTAATCTTGTTTTGTTGCATTGAACACCTCGTTAATTTGAACAAATTAACCAAATAATCTCCCTTGCTTTCTATGGAACTTTCAGACCAGTGACACTCATAGGTTTCTCGCTGGGGGCGCGAGTAGTTTTCAAATGTCTTCAGTGCTTGGCCGAGAATAAAGATAATGGTAATTTGTACCATCTTGTTTTTAGTTTTCTATTTTCTTCCTATGTTGACTTGGTTGAATTATGCTAATGCACTCTTCTGTTTTGGCAGTTGGAATTGTAGAAAAGGTTGTTCTTCTTGGAGCACCAATACCAATTCAAAATGAAAATTGGGAAACTGCTAGAAAGGTACTTGGAGACTTTCCATTGTCTCCCTTGACTGGTTTCTCAATCAACGCTGTCATCATTGCATATGCTTACTCTTTCTATAATGCCTTTAAGACCAATGTTGGTTTGCAGATGGTGGCTGGCAGATTTATTAATGCTTATTCAACAAATGATTGGATACTTGGAATTGCATTTCGTGCAAGGTATGCATGACTAACAATATTGGACGCATTTTGCACAGATTAAGTCCCAGCAAAAATCTTAATTTTCTTAGAAAATTGTGCGATGAGATTATAGCTTTCAAACCTGTGAATGTGCTGTTGATATGATCCATATAATTATTGGTGCATCTTGACTGAAACATAAACTCTAAAATCACTGATTTGATAATCTTAATGAATAAAAGAGGGTATGCTAATGTATTTAGCTAATTGCATCTTTGCTTTGTAATACAATATTCTCGTTTGCTAAACTTGGAATTATAGAGATGAGTTGTTTGAACAGTAAACCATGCCATGTATCAGCTGGCATGGTAGTCCTACATGATGCTTCTTCTGTATTGAAAGTGAATCTTTTGCCATGCGCAGTCTACTTACTAAGGGGTTAGCTGGAATTCAACCTGTCAATGTACCTGGGATTGAGAATGTATGTATTCTTACTGTCCTGGTTAATTAATGTGGTCACCTATTCATAATTTTCACATGATGGCTTTCCTTCCCTGTTTCCTAGGTTGATGTTACAGAACTCATTGAAGGCCACTCATCTTATTTATGGGCAACACAACAAATCCTGGAACACCTTGAACTGGATACATATTACCCTGTTTTCAGGAGCTCTTCTGCCAAATCCGAGGAAGAAAGAAGCAGAGATATCTAATATTTGCTTGTCTCAATCAATTTCCTGCTCAGGCCTGCCCAGAAATTTACTCTTTCTTTGGGTCGATGAGGTTGCTTAGCATGAAGAATCTTTGACCTGATCAAGAATGCCAATAGTAACAAGTTTGATCTGTCAGCATCATGACCCTTACCTATATTTCTTCTCTGTTATCTATCATCATTTTGTTCTGCTGCAATCAAATGGAAGCTGTTAGCTGTCTAGTCATTTGAGTTTTCACGTGCACCTGGTTGGCTGCCTCAGAATGTGAGATATATGTATAAAAATAAATTTGATGGTGAGAATGAAAACCTAATGAGCTGAAGAACAGATTGGTTCCTTTACTTGGAAGCAATCTAATTAATTCTGGTTCTATCAAAAAAGTTTTTTTTTTTTTGGGGGTGGGGGGCGATTACTATCTTTTTTTTGTATTATTTTGCTGTTATTTTAAAATTGGTTTTCCTGGTTGGAGGTGCTGATCCTAAAATGGAGAAGTTCAGTGAAGAACCAAGTTCTTCACTGTAGTCTGTTCTCTATTCTTCTGACTCTCATTCCCATCAGTGAAAGAAGGAATGATAGATTTCCATTTCTCCCCATTCTGTCAAGGTGGAACTCATAATCGACCTGGTTACAGAACCATTGCCATCAGCAGTTTTGGCCCACCGGAAAGTTCTTTTTAATGCTTCAGGATCAATCAATTTTAACATCCTATCATAAACCATATCGTAGATCAACCATGATTCCAAGTGATGGTAGCAGTAAAGTAAGGTCCTGAATTTGGTCTATAAGTAAACTGCTACTCCAAAATCAATTGGATTTTGAGGAAAAACCTAGGGAATAAACAGTGTAGCCTCCAATAGTTCTTCAGAATCGCTCTAACCCCTCGCCCTTGGTCTGCTCTTGATGAGTTTTGCCCCAAAGTTCTAATGGGATAGTTTTCCTCTGCAACCCTCCGTGAATCTTGGTGTTCCTTCAACCTCCAACAATGGGTGTTATCAAAGAACATGTTCCCTACACTATAAAGATCCTAAATAAATTGATCCAACTTCGTCACAAGTGGAGAAAGAATTCTTCCTTTTCCACTGGTGAAGGAAAATTTTTGCCATAGTTTGGAGTCATTTATCAATTAACAATCCAATGATATCCTAAATCCTTCCCCTATCTGACATGTATGGGGAAGACTTTTAGTCAATCAAGGATCATTGGGTGTCGACACTGATATCTGATGTATATGTTATGACCTCCTTACTTGGTAAAACACGTTTTAAAATCGTGCAGGCTTAAGTTCAAAGCAGATGATATCGTGCCATCTGTGGGGCTGATTTTGTGACACTTCATTGGTATCAGGCAATGGAGTACATGCCTAAATCCAACTCCCATTGATAGTGAAATTGGATATATGTGGCACAAAAAGTACTTTATTTATATGTTATCCATGTAACGATGGAAGGTGACCCACATCGGATGTGTGAGTATTGTGTATATCTGCCACTCTGTGGTCCCAAAAGTTGGTTAATCTTTTAGGATTGCGTGTGGTTTGTATGATTTTAAAAAAACATGGAAGGTGATGTTTTCAAAATCATAACATAAATTTGAATCATTCATTTTTTATTTTTTTTTTTAAATTTATACACAATGAAATTCAACAAAAGAGAGAAAGTTGAGACATGAAGAGGTGGGGATTCCCAGAAGTGATCAAGTTGGGACGAAACTCCATTTGCAGCAATGGAGTCTAGGAGTCTGCTATAAAGTTGTCTCCTCACATCCATATCTTAAAATGCTTTGTGATATTTTAAAAAATAATACACCCTTGTGATGATAAAAATAATTCCTCTTTATTTATTGAACCAATATGAATCGTCTTGATTTGGTCTAACAAAGTCTGACATGTATAGTCAAAATAATGTCATAAAAAGACAAGGGGAAAGCTTTCATACACGGCACACAGCCGTGTTTGTGAGAGGGTGAGAGTTTCAAAGCATTAATTAATGGGTAGGACACGATTGTGCATGCTTATACAGCCGTGTATGAAAACTTTCCCCAACAAGGGGAAATGGCTAGTTTGGCTAAGGATGTCTTGAGTCATTGATATCATGGCTTAAAACATGGCTTATTGAGTCAACTTAAACTTTAGGCTAATAGTGCATAAAGCATTAGTGAGCTTATATTATACCTTCAAACAAAAGGTTCTAATCCTAGTTTAAGGTATCTGTATCAATACCGAAATATCCAATCGATACTTTAAACTACAAATTGCAGGTTGAGGTGGAAATCGGGATCTGTGTCAACCAATTCGGATCCGATCGGCCGATTCCTGATTTTTAAAACAATGTGTATAAGCCGAAAGAGAATGAGAAGCCCCATTGTTTTCAGAATTTTTATCATCTACGGTTCCCCTGCTGGGTACGATTCCTAATGCCTCTAATAAAAGGGAAAGAGAGTGGATCCTATCCGGATAGTGTATTCGATCAGGGGGTGGAATGATCATTTCAACCCCTTATAAGAGGAATCGCACAACCGTACCGAAACGTTCCATTGTATTTGCAGTTTTGCACTCAGCGTCAAAGGATACCACTCTCCTCGGTTAAGTTTTGCACCTTACAATTGGTGACGATCGAACAGTTGATGCAGCTTTGCGGCATAATATTAATTCGCAAATTTGGTGAGATAAGGGGGGCTGTAGAATTCGTGAAGAATCAAGAAACCTTGGAAGAAGAATTTGTATAGAGAGAAAAAAAAAGGTTTTTATTTTGGGGAGCTATGGAGAAGACTAAAGAAGACGACGGGGACCGAAACCAAAATCAGAACCCAGTGGAAGGATCGAAGGGAAAGTCATGCAAGGGATGTCTCTACTATTCTTCGATTCAAAAATCCAAAGCTCGGAATCCTTTGTGTGTCGGTGTTAGCAGAACCCTTCGACAAGGTACCACTCCAATTTTGCGTTCTATTGCCTCGCTTTACGCGATAGGGTTTTGGATTTGGGGTTACCTAGTTTTACGATTGAGGTCGAGTGGGGAAACATTGAAGCTTGATTTGCATGTAATGATCTTAAATGGCTTGTATTTGTTATTATTCTGCCAATTCCTGTCGGTCATCCCTTTTAGTTGAGCTGTAGGTTTATGTTTGTTTTGAATTATGTTGTTTCAAGGAGAATTGTTATATCGTTATTCATTCCATCTTCTTGGTAACTGGGTTGAGTTGGTTCGTCTAATTGTGGATCTAATGATGGCGCTTGGGTATTCATAGCAGGGGGGAAAAAAGTGATGGCAGCTAGGGTTGCGCAGTCGTTTTCCTCTCTGGGTATCTGCTCATCCCTTTTTCTAGGGTGCGTAAGGTCTACTTCCTACCGCTATCCTACCAAAGCTGGTCGGAGAACTCAAAGAAGTCACCAGTGATCCTCGGAACTGAAGTATCAGACTTTTAGTCACACAATTGAGGAGGGGGAAAAATAGGAATAACTGGATCCTTCTCTGGAATAATTGATAATCTGATAATCAGTTTGGATTAAAATCACCGAAACTGATGCAACGTTTGTGGGATTCATATTGTGACTTAGCGTCCAGCTGGATGCCGGGTTTAGAATAGCATTATTTGTTCTTTGGGACTATATTCTTTTAAAACATACTGTCTACTTATACTTCTAACAACTCATCTTTTCCTTTCAGTTCAATACAGAATCACCATACAAGTAACTAGGGAAACACTTTGGTTGCAGTGTGCCTGTAAACAAGTTGATGGTGTTCGCTTATGTTGGGTTAGAATCGGTTTGCGGACTTGGATAACTGCAGCTATTGCAAATCTTAAGCCATCAACTTGTTTACAGACACACTGCAACCAAAGTGACATGACCTGGAACGATAGAGGTGTGGAATATGTATCACATCTTCCAAGTGTATTCCCATTTTTCTGTTTTAGACTGGGTAAAAGTTATTTTGACTTGTGCTCAACATAAGACGTGTAACTGGTCTTGTTACAGTACTTACCATTCATAGTTTATAAAATACCCAGAGGAGAATAGATTTTTAGTATGTTATTACATTTGGAGTTTTTAAAATGTTGCAAGTTCATAATTGTCATTTTCTTACGACATGATTTTATTTCTTAGATATATATTTCTTTTTGAAAAGGAAAGAAAATTTGTACTGATTGAAAATGAAGCAACCCGTACACTCAGGTGTTGCACAATATCATAGCCCGTGAAGGGCTCTCCAGAAAAGAACTCAATCTCTGTAAAGTGATCCCAAGAACTGTTGGGGAGGCCCTCTTTGAAATATATTCAGCTAACGCATTATATAGTTATCCCACTCATCCCAAATAGAATATGTGTTTACATTGTTGAACTCAGATATAATGGAAGACCAAAAAGAAACAAGCCTCAAAGTCCTTACTGAAACCCTCGAAAAAGACTTCTCTTTCCCCTGAAACTTCCTTCTGTTTCTCTTCCTCCAGATGGCCCATGCATCTTGCTTCCTTTGAATTGGTCATTATATTTCTTTGCGATGTATTCATGTGCCTATGCTCTGTGGACCTACATTAGCTGTGTACCAATATCGTAAGATTTTACAGTCTGATGGATCTAACTACTTGACATATTTCCCAATACTTGCATCTTAAACTATACAACCATGAAGCACGAGGTAATTCTGCTTTGAATGAATCCTGATCTTTGGGTGGATGTTAATTTCTTTGGATGTTGCGTCTCATACATATCTTCTGGTCGCCTGAAACTCGTCCTGCCCTGAAAAAAATGGTGTTGGTGCCATGGCAGTGGATTGCCAAGTGCTATAATGTTTTGTTGGCAATTAGTCGTACAGTTTGTATAACTTCTCTGGAGTGATTCTGAGGGTTTGTGATTCATTGGAACCTAGAATCACATTTTGTACAATTTGATTCTCTGGAGTGTTTCTTCAATGCTTTGCTCTTTTTCCCCCCTGATAAGTTTTTTTCTGATAAAACAAGTTACAGAAGGAACGTTTCTCTCTTTTGGAGAGTTTTTTGAGTTGAAAGATTTTTGCATCCCATCATTGGAATCAGTTCATCATGCTCTATGGGAATCCTTTATTGCAAGTAATTGTTCATCATAAGATTCACTCACAAGAACCAAAGAAGTGCTGTTAGAATAATCTCTCTGGAAAATCAGTTGTGATACCAAATGGGCTGGCTTAAGGTATCTTTAGCCTTTTAGGAGGACTGCATGCTAAGTTCCATCATATTGAAATATGAGAACCCATATTGTTGTAGTGTCATGAACAACTGATTTATAATATCGCTTACGAGATATTATTACTATGTTAAAGTATATCGAGCTGTGAGAATCTTGATTAGACCATTCCTAATTCTAATCGAGATTCCTAGCTTTAGTGTCCTTGTAATTAGATTAGGTTCCTAAGACTTAGTCCTAGTTACATTATGATTCGTGGTTGTAACTGGAGTTATTGGTTGTAAGTTTAGTCTATAAATAAAGCTATGGGACAGGAGGCTGATTAATTCGATCGTCAGTTTTCTCTCCTGTCCCTCTTCTCCTTTCTCCTTCTCCATCTCCTCTCTTCGCTCTCTCGATTCTGGTATTCTAGGGCTCTGCCCTGCTACAGACTACATATTGCAGAACTGCTTCATCATCAGCTGAACAGTTCTTCTTGTTCATTTTGCTGTGATGGTTTCATATCCTTTACCTGATTTCTTATTCTTGATGGAGTCCTTATACAAACTACTTTGCCACTTGGATTTTGCTTTGTGAATACTGTTCTGCCTCAGCAATCTCTAGGCTATCTTTTCTGTTAAATGATTAGCCCCCTTGTCTTTTTTGCCGTGGCTTAGATCTAGAGCCTTCAAGTTGCACTATGTTTATTGTTTTTACTAGTGCGTTTTTTTTTGGTCCTTGTTGCACATAAGAAAGCCACCTTAGGAAACTTCCCTTATTTCCAGTTATTAGTGCTGCCATTAAGTTCATTCTGATTACTTGGTATACTAGATTACATAAAGCAACATGTTTCAAAATCAAGCATCCCAAGTGCAATACAACTTTCTTATGAATCAGTTTTGCTTCTTTGTCATTTCTTTGTTCATTGGATCTGTATTCTAAGTTTTCTACTTGTGTTGTTCTAGCTAACATGTATTCAGAAACAGCCTGTAAAATGAAAATGTGATGTAAACAAATAGGTAATAAATCTTGAGAAATAGGTGGCTTTATTACCATGGACCTGATTCTGTATTATTAGCTCCTAACAATCTCATGTCATAAATAGGCTACTTTCTTACTCTTAACGAAATAAGAAAGATATTTTTTGTCCTTGATATTTAAGGTGCTTTGCTATTTAAAATATGCCTCATTCTGTGGTTTCCCATTGAAGTTCTTGCTGTTATTGAATAATATGTTGTTGGTGTCACTTTGAAACCCAACATTTGTTACCATCTTATCTATTCCTTTCACCCCATTCTTGAATTGAAAGCTACCGAGATTTCCAGAAGATTTACTGATTTTCTAAGGTCATTAACAGTTCCTGGATACATCGTGGGAGAATCTGAGATGGAAGCTTCCAAAGAGGGTCGCAATCTTACAGATTTCAAGTATGCTTGTGTTGGCTATTCTGTATACTTGGACGGCAAAGAAACTCCGACAGCTTCTCAGGATAAACAGGCTGAATTGCCGTTTTGTGTTGGTATTGAGGTTAATATCATGCTTTTTATTAATATTATGAAATGAGACAATGTTAATAGTTTTGCTTGTTACAAATAAACTGTTGGCACACATAAATACTTACATATAAACTCATACATACCATCAGGTACTGTTTGAATTTCTTGTCAGACATACATACCATCAAGTGCTGTTTGCATTTCCGGCTATACAGAATGCTAGAAGATTTGTTATGTACATCATCCCCTCCCCTCCCCCTCCCCCTCCCCCTCCTAATGCAAACTTGACCTTGAACCAGGGAAACCAGCGGGAGATCGATTGCAGCAGGATCAATACAATAAAGGAACAAAAATAACTGAAACTCTTTTTTTTTTTATTGCTATTTTCTGTTTACATATGAAAGAAGAACATCAAAAGATAGGAAGGAAGAAAGGGATATAGATGGGGGGATAGGTCAGCTATCTCAGCCCATCATCCTCTCACCCACGATCTCTCACAGTTTCATCAATAGCTCTTTTTTCTTCAATCTCTGCCTCCTTTCTGTTCAGACACATACATGTATTTATAATAAAACAACCCAATCCTAATCTAAGTAAGAAACTAATTAATAAAACCTATAAAATAGAAACTAGATTCTAACTAGGATTCCCAATTAGGATTACAACTCAAATAGGAAACCAAATAAGTGTCTAATAATAAAAATAACACCAAAAATCAACTCCCTAAGACAGCAGTCCATATCAGCCCCAAAATTATTGTTCATGTGAACAGTGTTCTGAGGTACTGTTCACGTGAACAGTAACTCCCCCCCCCCCCTTTTGGTCTACTTCATGTTTCGATCTAAATCACTCCCCTTCAAAAAAAAAAAAAAAAAATTGAAAAAAATAAATAAATGTTTTGTTTCTATATTTAATGGTTGTTGGAATTCAGCAAATTGAAGTCTCACATGAACAAGCCTTGTCATGCAGCTTTTGGTGGACAAAAGAGCTTCAACCACTGACCATGCGCCTGCTCATGTTCATAATAGAGAAGGTAATGAAATTATATATTCATAAATCTTATGTGCGCCCTATGCAAACTGCATTGTACTTGGCCTTTGTATGTTTATTCTTTGTGGAGAACATGTGTAGTGTGAAAATGAAGTTTCCTCTTTCACGGGCTGTGGTGCTTTAGCCTTTATCTCCTTATGTGTACCTTCGTTTTGATTTCTTTACCTTATCTATCCATGCATATCTACATGGATAATTCTTGTAACTTCACCTTATTTACCTTTGCTGTTACCCTTTTATTATTTCTATGGTCTTTACTCTCAAATGTTGTTCAAGTGATCCAAATATATTAAAACTCAAAGATATTATTATTTTAGAGCACCAACGCCAGCCAGCCAGCCACCTCCCCAACACATTTTTAAAGATATGTGGAAATGAAATGAATATGAAATTTCAGTCAAAGTAACAAAAACTAAATGTGTGAAAATTTGTATTGTTTTGTTTGAAAACTGTCCCCTATTGGCTATAGCTAGAATATTTTAAACTGATTTTCTTGACTGGATGCTGGAGGAAAGATCTTATAGAGTGGTGGAATGAGAGGAAAACTAGATTGTTTATGCACTCATTATTTGATCAGCAGCAGGTGATAGGTAGAATATTTTAAACTGATTTTCTTTTGGGCATCTATTAGGGCTTAATTCAACAAATCAGGTGGGGGTAGTGTGTGTGTGTGTGTGTGTGTGTGTGTGGGACAGTTTTCATGCATGGCTGTGCAAGCCGTGCATGTGAGAGGGCGGGAACTTCGAGGCTTAAATAGGGGGGAATTTGTCTTTTTTGACTCCATGTGAGAGGACACGACTGTGCATGATATCTTTGGTCATATATATATATATATATATATATATTTATATTTATATTTATATATAAATAACACAAATTGAATACATCTCCTACCTATTGGACAGAGGTCGAAAATATTCCAATGTCACTTATTATTCCTCTTGTTAGCGCCTGCACCAGTGTGGGGGCCAATGAGAGTGCGCATACTAGGGGATCTCTCTGAATGTATTTTTTATTTCGTTGGGGGCTGAATGGTAAATTCATGCGGTCCTGTGTTTGGGCGTAGGGACCACACAACCAGTTAACATTTTTTCCATATATATACATGGGAAGAGGTTCACAAAGAATTAAAGTGGGATGGATGAAGTGGAGAGGTGTGTCTGGAGTGTTGTGTGACCGATGTATTCCTTTAAAGCTTAAAGGAAAGTTCTATAGAATTGCTGTACGACCGACTATGATGTATGGGGTAGAATGTTGGGCACTTAAGAAGTGTCTTATTGATAAGCTTTGTGTAGCAGAGATGAGGATGTTAAGATGGATGTGTGGAAAAACAAGGAAGGATAAAGTACGGAATGAACATATTAGGGCGGATGTAGGAGTCGCCCCGATCGGTGACAAGTTCCGAGAGAGTCGTTTAAGGTGGTATAGTCATATTCAATGGAGGCCTAGGGACGCCTCAGTAAGGAGGAGTGATATGATCCCGATTGAAGGAGCTAAAAGAGCTTGGGGCAGGCCTAAAATGACCATAGGAGAAGTGATGAGGAAGGACACGTGTAGCCTAGGTCTTGTACCAAGTATGACTTCGGATAGGGCCTATTAGAGGGTAAGGATCCATGTTGCAGACCCCATTTAGCTGAGATTCTCCTGTCGTGTTGGGTTGGGCTTCTTCCCTCTTACTATCTTTTATATTTCATTTGGCATTTTCCATTTCTCCTCTCTTCTCCCCCCCCCCTTTTTGTGCTAGAACTCAGTTTTCCTTTGTTGTGTTTGGATTCATGTAGCCGACCCCATTAAGTTGGGATAAGGCTGAGTTTGTTGTTGTTGTATATATGGGAAGAGGTTCGTTGATCGGCGGACCATGGATTTAGGGGCAAAATAGAAAGAAAAAACAACAAAGGAGGGTATTATCGATCCTTTGTCAAATAGGAGGGAGGTGAAGACCACAATTTAGTTTGCTGGTCGACTGACCAGAAGACTTTCTTCCTATATATATGCATGTGTGTGTGTGTGTATATGAGAACAACTTGTCACCAAAGTGGTGAATTAAGAAGTTGTAGCCTTCTTTTAATTACTCCATGTATTATTCCCAAAAGTTATTTAATGTAGGGATAAAAAAAGGTTTTCAAAAAGTTACAAGTTATTTAATGCAGTATTTATGTGAAACGACAGGATTTATCAATTAGAAAAAAAAAGTTTGTTATACTAAAACGGAAGAAAAGTAAGGTTACGCCTTTTTTATCAACCTTGGTTACAGCAAGATTTTCCCCTAAATATATATGGGTGCATCTTCTTGTCACCAAAATGGTGAAGTGCGAATTTGTAACCTTCTTTTGATTGCCCCGTGTCTTATTTCCAAAATTTATTTAATGTAAGGGGTAAAAGAGGTTTTGAAAATAATTTGAAGGTGACTTGTCATTATTAAAACTACACATTTTACAAAAGTAGGCATATGAAATGACAGGATGAATTTTCATTGGAAGAAGAAAGAAAGTGTGTTATATTAAAAAGGCAAAAAAGTAAGATTATGATTCACACACACACACACACACACAAAGAGGGGACTATAAAAGGAAGACCAAGATCTATGATTGAGATACTAAAAGAATGATTAAGAATAGGACAAGGTGAGATTGAGAGAAATATAAAAGAAGTGCAGGCCGTTAGTTCTAAAGTTTGGGGCTGGTTTTGGGTTCAGATTATGGACTAGGGCTTAGAAACAGTAACTAGAAGAAGATTTAGGAAGAAGTATAATAATTTTCTTACTATTTTTTTTTTAAAGAAAAATAATAAATAGATTAGATAGAATTAATAAGTAGTAGGAAAAAATTTGATGAGAAGAATGGATGATGAAAATCCGAAGCAAGAAAGTAAGAAGAAAAGAATAGTACCTAGGAACCTCTATGTTTCAGATGTTTGTAGACCTGATGCTGGCAGGGATCAAAAGATTCAAATTAGGTCTACAGGCAAAGGGCCCAAGAATATAATAAAGAAAATCCCATTAGAGCAGTACTTGCATAGAGAGAAGATTTAGGGGTTGATCAAACCAGCTTTGAAAATTTAGTCTCCATCTCAGACTCCACATTCTTTTGCTGCTGGCTTGCCAACACTGCTTGCAGAATTCACCTGGGTCTCTTACTCACCTTCGTGTCTAGGGCATGGTGACTTATTTAAGATGATTCAATTGGTCAATCATCTTGATGAAGTGATTGTTGTAAGCTTGCTTCATTAATCTTGTTTCATCCCTTCCAACCTTTGGGTTCTTAATCTCTGTCTTACGATTCAAAATTGATTCTTTTCTTTTGTCCATATTTGTCAAGCTTTGCTGCCTTAAGTTTTCATTTGAACTTTTAAACAGAAAAGCATTTTCTTAGAATAGACGGATTGTTTAGCTTGTGTTCAAGATCAAATTCTGTGAATATGTGGATGAACAGAGAGTCGTTCTTGGCTGCAAATTGTTCAAAATTTGAGGTTTATGAATTAATAAGTAGCTTCCAACTGACTCATGGTTTATGTTCTTGTGTAGATGGTCATGCTTTCCCTCAATCACGAACTTATAAACCAGCACATTCCATTGGGGAGGAGTTTTTTGGCAGGTGTGCCAGCAATTTGATTTAATCAGTGTATATTAGATATCTTAAAGTGCATACTCCAACGTTCTATTAAATGAATTTTGTGCTCCAAGCATTGAAAAAATACAAGCTGCTAAAAACTAAAGCTATAAAAAATTACAGGTTTACGAGGAACGCAAGTCTGGTGGCTTCAGGTGTTACCAGGAATATCTATAGAGTGGGCAATTACATAAAGGAGAATATTGATGACATACTATACCCTTACAGAAGGAGACCCAAATAAGACAGCTGAGCCTGCCTTCACTTTGTGACAATAAAGAAGAGATTGGGGGTTCAGCATTTGTTGGATAATCTTGGTGTGCGGTTGTCATTGTGCATGTGTCTCCTTTCTATGATACTGTAAGTAAAAGTACTGCTGTTTGCCTGGATCAGGCCCATTGATGATCCAACTGAGACTGGTGATTCAAAGCATTCTGGTCAGTGATATGTTAACTATAATTATGGCCTGAGATGGAGACTAAATTTTCTTCAAACAGAAAATGAAATTGGATGCACAAGAACATCTCACTAAAAAGATTCTGTTTTCATTTTTGTACCCGTTACGTTTTCTGGCATGTGGCAAATCAAGTGGGCCTTGGTGCAACAGTAAAGGTTGTTCCATTGCGGTTAAATGGTCATGGGTTTGAGTTTGGAAACAGTCTATTTGCGAAAGCAGGTGTAAGGTTGTGTACATTATGACCCTCTCTAGATCCCGCAGTGGTGGGAGCCTTGTGCACTGGGTATGTCTTTTTATTTTTACCAAAAAAAATTTGGTGATAGATAGCCCACTTAACCTTACATTTGTGTCATGTTTGAGTTCAAATTGGCATTTCTGTATTAGGATAGTAGATTAAAAATTTAGAGCCATTGAAAGGACAAGGAAAAATGTGCAATACATGATGTACTCTTTGATTGAACTAAGATTTGCGTTAACCATTCAATTGAATTAGTTTTCCAATTTTTACACAATGAATCCATCCACAAGTTTTGGTTTTGTGCACCGAATGACCAAAAGTAGGAGGGGTAATGTATTCTACTTTGGTAGCAATCGGGTGACAACCCTTTCTCCTTATAAGGATGTTGAAGAAGGTAGTATTAAGAAACACATCAAAGGTACTGCATCACATAAAAATTATCAACGGAGCAGTAGTGAAAATGATGTGAGGTGTGGTGGTCGAACATGCAGAGGGCCAACATTATTATTATCAGAAAGTTTTCTTTCACCCACAGAATCTCATCTAACACTCTGATTTCATCGTTCCTCCTTTCCATTAACAAAGGTCCGAAATGTTTTTTCAACCATATCTAGTGTCTATCTAAACACTAGAACCGTGAGTGATATAAGTGTGGGTGAAGGAAAACTGTCTTTATTATTATCAAAATCGTATCCTCAATTGGAGTAGGCCAGTATGAAACTTACGTAAAGCTTACATGGCGCACACGACTGAGCTTCGACCCATATGATGCATGTAACTCCTCGACCCAGATGCATTAACCCACCTAGAGTGACTGGCCTCATTCTTTGTCTGGTGCCCTACCTTATATGGATCATGATCTTTCCTTCACTGACCAATGTGGAATTATCTTTCTTCGCCCCTGATGCTAGTTTTTACCCACAACAGAAAAAAAAAAAAAAAAAAACAAAAACAAAAAAAGGTAAGATGCTAGTTTTTACCCACAACAGAAAAAAAAAAAAAAAAAACAAAAACAAAAAAAGGTAAGGTGAATGCTGCCATTGCAGTGACTTTAAAATAAAAAACAAAAGGATGTAACCTTGGGCATATATAATATGGCTACTAACTCACCCTTCACAATTCAAATTACTTAACCTAGAGATGCCCACCTACTCCTACTAATTCTATCTCTCTTACGTATGCTTGGCTTCCATTGCTGCAGGTTCAACGGTACATTCACATTTCCAACTCTAGCCTTCAACAACCCAAACCTGACAAATGTTTAGAGAGAGGATTATTTGAACAAGCTGCATAAGAGAGCAAACCAATGAGAAGCAACGAAGCAGTTTCATACATAGGAGATGAAGAGGTCAATTGAGAGAGAGAGAGAGAGAGAGGGCGAGAGGTGCTAATGTACCCTCCGTGGTCGGCTTAACTGGATCAAGACTTAAGGTTGCATGGTTGACTTGGAAGCTGTTTGGCTCCAAATTGGCTCGGTCCGACACTCAATTTTACTATCAAACCGGCCAGGCAGAACTACCTGATCAATCACCTCTAAATGGATCTTCTATTGATTATCTTCTTGGAATCTTGGAGAGAGTCTATTTACTCTAATGAGTTCTATGGGTTCCAAACTGCATAATCCTCTGTTACTGTTAAGTCTTGTTGAGTGGGATATGATCCCACGGATGAGTGGGAACCACAGAAAGGTGACAGTTGACAATGACCCCTAGATTCTCTTAATCCATGGTGAAGAGGGAATCTCTTCATCCATGGGATCTGATCCTTTGTCTGGACTAGAGAAAAACATTTGAGACTTTTGCTTTTTCTAGAGTTCAATCATAGAATTAAATTACCATCGTGACTAAAAAAATTCTCTTCACCTATGATAAAAAAAATATTTATAAAATAGATCAAGTTTCTCTTCACCCATGATGAAATGATTCCTGCCTTTATTGCTGTTGAGTGAAAATCTAAGTGAAATGTCAGACTCGCTATGATAAGGGGAGGAAATCATAACCCTCAATTCTCTTCACTGTGGGTGACAAAAACTTTCTGCTTAATTGCAAATGAGTTGTTGTATCTTCTATCGATGCTTGACAGATATGAAAGCTTCATGAAAAGAAAGGAAGTGAAAATGGTTTAAACGAGGGAAAGGGATTTTCATGATTATGTCAATAACTCTAAATTATTTTAAATTTAATTATTAAATAAATAAATATTATATTGAAAAATCTAAATATGAAACAGATTTTAAGTAGATTACAGATTTATGTTAGGTAGTGACTGTGAAAGTTTCTTAAGTTTTAATTGGGTTTCACTTCTCTTCCAACTCGATGGAGTCATAGAAAATAATCGACCAAAATAAACAATGAGAAAGAGCATGCGATCTAGTCGTGTGTAGCGTGCGGTCCTTGCCTCCAGACACAGGGCTATGCGAAATGACCATCGTACCCCCATGGAAAGGCAAAAATACCTAATCAAGGGCGCAACGACAATTTTATAAGCCCTTGTGTCTGGGTGCAGGGGTTGCTCGCTACACGTGACCAGGTAGCATTGTTTCACCCATAAACAAACAGGGCAAAATTTAACCTTTGAAGATTGATACTACAAAGTGGCGGGAGTAGCCCAATATCTCATTGATTATGCGCCTAAGGTGACTAGTGTAGAAGTGTAGAAGTGTAGAATGCTCTTTCATATCTAAAGATTGGTAGGAATAGACCACAGGATTATTATAGTCAAAAGAAACATAGCATGGAGACATATTATCTACAATGAATCTATCCCAACCAAAATAAATAAATAAATAAAAGGGTAAATTACACGTCATCCCCTGGTTTTTGAAAAAACTCAAATCTCCCCCTCTATAGTAATGGTGTTAGTCTGCTGTTAGTTATTGGTGTGAAAGGATTATTTTACCCTTGTACTAAAACATTAGAATTAAATTTACAATACTACCCTTCCTTCATCTTCAACATTGGAATACTATCCTTCATTCATCTTCAACATTGGTCAAGGGTAGTTTATGGATTTAAATTTATTTAACTGGCTGACATCATTACTTAACAACATAAAACTAACAGTAGGGACTAATTTGTCATACTGGGGTCTAAACCAGGGGGTGATTTGAATTTTTTCAAAAATCGGGGGTGATCTGAGTTTCGTTTGAAAACCAAGGGGTCACATGTAATTTACCCTAAATAAAATTCAACTATAAGAGAAGGAAAGCTGTCTTATAAACTTATGAGAGAGGGTTTTTTGAGCAAGTGGCACAAAGGAGTGCACCAATGAGGTACAATTGAATGGTTTCTCGCATGGGAAAACAGATGATAATTTCATATGAAGAGGAAAGAGAGAAAAAAAGATAATAGTTATCAACTTATCATACCCTCCCCTAACCTCTAAGAAAACCTTTTATCTTATCTTATACATTTTTTTTATTGGTAATTAACTTATACATATTAGGCAGTGAAAAATGTCGAGTGGATTACATGTACCCATCAGTCAGTCATGACCCACGGCCCCTTGCCTTCTAAAGATTCGAATCTCACAAAATATTCAATAATTTAATAAAGGAATAAAGGAATCAAATATTCAGCTCTCAATAATATTATTTGTATATTTTGTTGATGAAATATAGTATTTAGTAGTATTTGTACCTTCCTGTAAATTTTTTACCAAAAAAAAAAAGGTATCTTCCTGTAATTTTACCTATTCTAAATATTACATTGTTTACTCCACGAGTAAATTATCACTATTATATTGTATTTTAATTAGTAACATATTATTTTCTTGGTCTTTTGTGCCATTGGCTTAGTAATATGTAAGCAAGAGTTTCGAACATATCCCATGATTTGTAATTTTTTTTTTGTGGTAATGATTTGTAAGTATTCTTAAAAATAAAAAACCTTAACGACAATATGACCACGTGTCAATAAGAGAACTGAACTGTTAACTAGTCAAAGAAGATATTTTCTTATTTGAATACCTCAATGACACCTCTTTGTATTTAAACCTTTACTCTCTGTTCTTTCTCTCAAATGGTTTTCAAGATTCGAGTATCTCAAGGACACGTCATTGTCATGCATATTTTTAAAGTATATATATATGAAATGACACTATTATCCTTATTGGAAGAAATTATGACATATGAGAAAGACAAAAAAGTAAGGTATGTCAAATAATTTGTAACCATATTTTTGGGTACGACACACGAAAGGGGTAAGAAAGTTTAAATAATTGAACAAGTGTCTACACGAAAGGGGTAAGAAAGTTTAAATAGCTTGGACGAAGGGAGCTCACGGTGTATTGTCCGCAGTCTAGTGGAAGCAGAGAAGAACGCCGTCGATGGAGAGGATTTGGGAATTTTATCCTAAACAATCTGAATCCAACCCTAGGCAAATGACAAGTTTGGGTTTAGTTTGAGTGAAATGGGTTTGGCTTGATGAGCCAAACCGGTCAGGTGGATCTGGTTTGAGGTTCAAGGTGGTCTAAACAGGATCTCATGGGATTTTCAAAATATTTTGAATTTATTCAATATCATTCGTTGGATGCTAGTCAGGCCAGATGGTGCACTGTGAGCGGCTGGAAATATGAAAGTACGATCTTTGGAAGTAGAGGAGTGTACTTTGACGGACTTGGTCCTGTCCATTCGGGCAGCCGGGCTGCATGTGCAGTGCCAGACTCAAGGCGGCACGCTTTGACCGCCTTACCCCTGCCCAAGTGCCTAGCTCGAGCAGGGATAAGGCGATCAAAGCGTGTCGCCTTGAGCCTGGCGTTGCACATGCAGCCCAGCCGCCCGGATGCACAGGATCTTTTTCAATACTTTGACTCATGGAATCAAAACTCGGTCGAAACCTGTCAAGACAACCCGGTTTCGACAGGTTCCGAGACGAGTTGGACCTGAACTTTTAAAAATCCCCGGTTTCGCACTGGTTTCGATCGAAACCATATGGTTTCAGTCGAAACCAGTACGAAACCGTCGAAACCAAGGCTGTCATTTACTTTTTTCAATGCTTGGAGCCCTTCTTCAAGAAGGAAGAGATACCATTTCCTCACTCATGCCCACAAAGACCACTGCACTGGAATTTCTCTCTACTCTTCATACCCTATTTACGCTACCCATCTTACGGAAACACTGATCCTTCAATTATTCTCGCAGGTTTTATGGTTTCCTTTCGGTTCGCCCCTCCCCTCTTTTTTCTCGCATTCTCCTCTTTCGTTCCCGCTTCAGTAGAGATACCCATTTCGTTTCTATGTTTCTTTGCAGGTAGAGGATTCGTTATTTGTTGGAATTGAGGTCGGCAAGTCGGTTGTTATCGACGACCCTGATGGACCTTTCACTGTTACGGCTTTCAATTCCAAACACTGCCCGGGTACCTTTCTCTTTTTATTTTCAAAATTTCCATCTCATGGGGGTTTTGGTCTAAATTATTATGACAACGGTGGTTACCTGAATGGCTTTGTATTCCTATATGTACTGGCTTCCTGTTAGATTTTGATGGGTTTTGTTGGCACGAGTTGTTTTGTTCTTGATTAATTGTTGTTCTCTTGAGAGCATTTAATATTATTGTCATGGGATACGTATGTTGTGTATTAGGAGGAACGGCTTCGCAATCTTCAGTGGTACGCTGCTCGTGGATTAGACCCACCAAGAAACTCACATGGAATTGAAGAGGGGCATTTTAATGTTTTATTTGGATTCAATGTATTATTCAGGGTTCAAGTACTTTATAATTATGTGAACTACTTATAAATTTATAATACCGCTGTAGTGTCTGTATCGTATCAGCGCGTACGTTAATAAACTTGGGTCAATAGCCACAAATACTATTTTCAGTGATTTTTTTGTCAATGTAATTCATGGATTGTGTTTAAAAGTGAAAATTAGGCAATCTGTAAAAAATCAAGCCTAAAAAACGTTGTTTTAGGGTCGAAACCTTGTTTTCCCCATCAATGGAAAAAAATCCTAGGTTTCGACCGAGATATGGTCGAAACCGAGACGAACTCAATTTCTGGTTGGTCAAAACCTTATCGAAACCCGAGTTTTAGAACCTTGCTTTGACTCCATTGGAACTTCGTTCATTCGATAATAAATTAAGTTTACCACAAAAAAAAAAAAAAAAAAAAAAAACGAAGTAGAGGAGTTGGATCCATGAAAACCGTGTATGTATAAAAAGGCTCAGTTATCCCCATTAACGTTCACCATTGCAAGCAAATATAGAAGAAGTGGAAGTTTAATCCTATTCCACGTTTTAGAGAGAAAGAGAGAGCCATCACTCATCAATCAGTCCAGTTACTCCTCCAGTCGATGGATTACTCTGCTCTGTCTCTGCTACCACTTACACCGATGATGTTGTTGTTCTTTGTGCTGGTGCTGTTGTTTCCATTGAGTCTCTTATTAGTAAGGTCACGTAAGAAGCTACCGTACCCACCAGGACCAAATGGGTTACCCATCATCGGTAACATGAACATGATGGACCAACTCACTCACCGTGGACTCGCCAAACTCTCTAAGCAATACGGTGGTCTCGCACATCTCCGTCTAGGTTTCCTCCATGTGGTCACTATTTCAACCCCTGAAATGGCTCGCCAGGTCCTCCAAGTCCAAGACAACATCTTCTCCAATCGCGCAGTCAATATAGCCATGAAGTACCTGAGCTACGACCAAGCCGACATGGCCTTCGCCCATTACGGTCCCTTCTGGCGTCAAATGCGTAAGCTCTGTGTCATCAAGCTCTTCAGTCGCAGAAGGGCTGAGTCCTGGGCGTCCGTCCGTGACGAAGTGGATTCGATGGTCCGCATAGTGGCGTCCAAGGCCGGGGAGTCCGTCAACATCGGAAAACTCGTCTTCGAACTCACAATGAACATCACCTACAGGGCTGCGTTCGGGTCGGATATCCTTGAGGGTCAGGAGAAGTTTGTGTCCATAATGCAGGAGTTCTCTAAGCTGTTCGCCGATTTTAACTTGGCTGATTTCATTCCCTGGCTCGGCTGGGTCGACCCACAGGGACTCAACCGGAGACTCGTGAAGGCCCGGAATTCCCTCGATGTATTCATTGACACGATCGTTGACGAACACATTGCCAGGAGGATGAACAGGAACCAATCTGACGACGCAGACGTCGACACTGATATGGTAGACGATCTACTTGCTTTCTATAGTGAAGAAGAACCCAAGAAGAGCGGCGAATCGGACGACTTGCAAGGTTCCATCACCCTAACTCGATATAACATTAAGGCCATCATCATGGTGAGTGTAGTGAAAATAATCCTCAACAGTGATAGGGCAGTTAGGACATCCAATGATCCAAACTCATTGACTTTTAGTGTACTTGGACCATTGAATAATGATGTTTATGAGACTCGGATTTGGTGCAATACTTTGTTCGGACTGACATGCAACACCAGACTCAAGGTGATGCGCATTGACCGCCTTACCCCTGCTCCGACAAAACATTGGGGCAGGGGTCAGGCGATCAATGTGTGCCGCCTTGAGTCTGGTGCTGCACGTGCAGCCCGGATAAAGTGCTGCGCAGGATCTTTTTCAAATCGGAGTATTTCCTGGTCATAAATTGACATCTATTTCATTATCGCAGGATGTGATGTTCGGGGGAACAGAAACGGTGGCGGCGGTGATAGAATGGGCCATGACGGAGCTGATGAAGAATCCAGAGGATATGAAAAGGGTGCAACAAGAATTAGAGGATGTGGTAGGGCTTGATAGGAAGCTTCAAGAGAAGGACTTAGAGAAGCTCAACTTCTTCAGAAGCACAATGAAGGAGACGCTCCGACTCCACCCGGCGATCCCGGTGATGATCCATGCGACCGCGAAGGACGCGGAGGTGGCAGGCTACTTCATCCCAAAGGGTACACACGCGCTTGTCAATGTTTGGCAAATCGGGAGGGACAAGAACACGTGGGATGAGCCTGATAAGTTCAATCCGTCTAGGTTCCTGAGAGAGGGTGCCCCAGACTTCAAGGGTAATAACTTCGAGTTTTTGCCATTTGGGTCAGGTCGAAGGTCATGCCCAGGTTTACAGTTGGGGTTGTACGCCTTGGAGTTGGCGGTGGCCAACCTCCTTCACTGCTTCAAATGGGAGCTGCCCGACGGCATGAAACCCAGCGAGATCGACATGAGCGATGCATCCGGATTCACCGCTCCCAAAGCGGTTCATCTCGTGGCTGTACCCACTCCTCGCCTCAACGTTCCTCTCTACTGATCAGTTCTGAAGTATACTAGTGGTACATATTGGCACTGACTTTCGAGAGAGAGAAGAAAGATGGTGATCAGCCTGAGACACAACGATCACCTCCAACTTCCAACCTCATCATCCTTTCATTTTGTCTCTTCTCCAAGAGTTCATGGGGTTTTTTTTTTTTTTTAAAATATTTTGGTATAGTTGGTGGTAATTATGACGTGGAAGTCAATATTCTGTTTTATATTTTAAGTTGTGCTTTGTTTTCTTTAATTTTACTGTATAAGTTGTTGGACAAGTGTGTGTCCATCAAACCCGGTTCGGTCCGGTTCAATCCGGTTCACCTTTGTATTGAACATTTATACATTTTAGTTTAATATTGTCACATGCGATATAAATTTTTTGAGCATTATATGTCCGTAAGTTATACTTAAAATGGTAGTCACGACTAGGGTTTGGGCTGGGCACCCTTATCATATGGTCGTCGCATTGGGTATGCCTAGACATGTGATGTCAGGGTACGAATGCGAGTGCTCACATGTTTGATGTGTGCATTGGCGAAGAATCTACTTTGTCGATTCCCTCATGTATTCGCCAGATGTAGGAAGGGATAGACATGTGCCACCGACACCTGCACGAGGGAACCTGTCCTTGCAAAGTGTGATCGCATTCTTTGGTTCATCAATCACTGAGACTCAAGCGAGTCAAAGCCGGTGTTCTGGGAATGCGTGAACACTTTGTGAGTGAAGGTGTTACACCCGCACCCGGATCATAATTAATTATTATTTCTTCCCGTGATGTGTGGTTATCAACGCCCACGTATCTTTGGTGATTCTCTCTGGTGGTCAAACCCACTACAAAATTATTGACCACAGTGCGATTTACTGTGGAGGAAACTATTCGGGGTCACGGGGACAAACCATGACAAGGAAATAGTAAGCCCTAGCACTTAAGTTTATTTATTTACCCTTTCTCTCGATGCCCTTGAAGTGCGGGTCAAGATTGGGACCGCCGGCTATTTTAGTTGAGTTGGGAATATTCCATTTGTGGGTCCCACTTATTTAAGGGAGCGTGTGATGGGCTTATAATCCCATGGTGGATGGACCCATCCCCAAGTGGGTTCTTTTCTATTTGAAACCTGTGGGCATGCCCATTTAGTTAAGAGGCCCATTCAACTTAAGGGCCCATTTGACTCTATTTGACCCAAAGATGGGTTAACCCATTCCTTTACCCTAAATAAGACCATGGGTCAACCCATTTAGCTATTGACCCATTTAACTTAAAGGACCCAAGGCCCATTTTCTATAAATAAGACAAAGGGGGAGAAGGATTCATTTTCATTTCTTCTCCCATCTAGCCTAAATCGTGGAAGAGAGAAAGAGGAGAGAAAGGAGAATGAAGAAAGAAGAAAGAAGGAAAGAAGAAAGAAGGAAGGAGAAAAGGAGGAAGAAGGGTGGAGAATCTTGGTTGGAGGTTTGAAGATCACTTCTTGGAGCCTCAACATGGAGCCTTCTACCTTGGGGTGGGTAAGCCATTCAATCCCATCTCTTTTCTTCTATTTTGGGTTTTGGGGTTTGGGAAATGGGAGAAATTCGACCTAGGGTTCTCTTGGAACCTAAGGAATCGATGGAACCTCTAAACCTAGATTATGGTGGAGTTATTTCACTCCATTACAAGCCCTAAGCCTAAGTAATCTCTTTCCATTTAAGAAATTTAAGGTTTCTACCATATTATGTCCTAATTTAGGTTCTCTTTGTTTTCTCTTAAATCCATGGGATTACATGGACCTAATGAGGTCTTAGAACCCTAATGGACCTAGGAGGAAGCTTTCTTGAAGCCTCCCTACCTTTAAACCCCTTGGAAAATGAATCCCTAGTGAGAAACCCTTCAATTTTCGGTTACTGCGGTATGTGGTTTTACACTCGGATTCGATTTTACGAAACCACACCGCAACCGACCTTGACTAAAACTATCCTAAGCCCCTGGTTAGCTAGGATTTACATGTGGTTTCGACACTGCAAGAAACCACCCCTGAAATTACCTCCTGAAAAGGCCCCTGTGAAGCTCGGATTTACACTCGGATTCGTTTTACGAAACCACATCGCATCCGACCTTGACTAAACATCCGGGCCCCTGGTTTCCTAGGATTTACACTCGGATTCGATTTTACGAAACCACATCCGCATCCGACCTTGACTAAAGCGTCCTGGGCCCCTGGTTTCCTAGGATTTACACTCGGATTCGTTTCAAACCACATCTCGCATCCGACCTTGACTAAAGCGTCCTGGGCCCGGGTTTCCTAGGATTTACATGTGGTTGCGGAATTTGGGCATGAAACCACACCGCAACCACTTCATACGAAACCTTATACTTAAATGATTTATGGGAGACCTTTTGGGGATCCGTCCCTTTACTTAATTAACCCTATTTTCACTCTTTATTTAGGTTTAAAGTTTTCATCTTGTGACGTGTTACTTGATTTCGCGACAACTCATAACATCGGGGCATAACACATATTGTGAGTGGGTTTGGTTGTTTGGGCTTGATATTATTATTGCATTATATATTATGTCATCATTATAAATTATTAAGCATGCTTGGCATATTGCATACTTTTATATATGAATGTTATGATGTTAATTGGAGATGCTTTACTTTGATAGGTCTCGGTGCGTGCGAAACCCGGATAATATATATATTTATGAAGAAATTATGTTGAATGTCATGTTGAACAGTATGCGCCGTGCGTCGTGTGAGGGCACTAAACCGGATGAAAAGTTGATGCGCCCGGATTACCTCTCGGGACGATAGGACTTGCATGTAGGCGTGGCTAGGATTTTACACCCTTATGCTACGACCCTTACCAGAGGGGTTTAGGTGTTGGGTAATCGTACAACGGATTCTCGTGGAGGTGGGAGAGGCCGATCATGGTAGTATTGGTTATCGGGGTGCCACCGAGTGGTCTTGGAGGCTTCGATCGGCGTAGGTCCCAGGTGACAATTGAGGTTTCATTGTGGCGATAAGTTAAGTGACCCACGTTGTCTCCCGAGTTGTCACGAGCATATGCCATTGACTTAGTTGTGATGTTAGGTGGAAAATTTACTTAACATATGCATGCATCATTGGACTATGTGAATTGTGTGTTTGTGCATCCCCATCCCCTCACGGCTCGGTGGAGAGCTAACCCCCTCGTGTACACAATTTTTAGATTATATGATGCAGTCGGAGGAGCGGAAGGCGTGTTAGAGGAACATGGCAACGGGTGTCCTTGTGACAATTGTGCCTACGGCGTGAGAATTCTTGGGACTTGTTCCCCTTTTGTTTATTTTAGGGCGTATGCCCATGTAAAAACATTCTTGTTATACCCTTCTTAATCATTATTAGATGGTAATGAAAAATGGATTAACTACGTATTTATCATCTAGGCTTTGATCATCTTGTAACTATTGATTTTATACGCTTCGCAAAACTACGATCATTTGGAATGTAATATTTCCCTTTCCGCACTCGATATTATATTGTTTTAATATTAGTTATGATCGTATGGCGTTGGGACACTGTGTCGTGATCCTGGCGCTTAGTAGGATGACAAGCGTTGTCCTAGTCACCCCTTATAATGTATTTTATCCCTTGTTGGGATGGGGCGTGAGTGAAGGAGTTATCCAACACCACCACTCGCCCGATTGGGGAACACCAAGATAGAGACTGCTCGTGCATGGTCGGATCGAACGGATCCGATCGTTTTGGAAATGGTTTTGCAAAATTTATTTTACATATAATGATACATTATTTATAGTTATTTCAAATAAAGTGTTTTATCGAGTTTTGCGGGACCCGATCGGATGCACAGACGCTCTTATATGGACATGTACTATGGATTAGGGTTTGGGTACATGTGTACATGCCCTAGATTCCATAATGATGGTGTTGATTAGTGGGGGGTTGTATATGATAAATTGTTATCATATAGGGAGTTATTTGGAATTTGCTAATTTAATTGGTTCTTTATTTAATTAATGGATTTGGTGCTAATTGTAATTATCCATTAATAATTAAATAAAGAATCTAATTAATACTTTCCCTATTAGATTCTGCTTCTTCACCTGTGTAGCACTTTGAGTTTAAACAGAACTACCAGACTAAGAGAGAGAGAGAGTCAGACTCTCACTAGGGCTCTATTACATCTATCTAGGATTTAATTAAACCCTATTATTATAAATAGGGGACCAAAAAACACAGAAGAGGAAGCTCTCCACGTTTTTGGAGCAGACACTCTCTCTCCTACGTTTTTGGTTTCTCTCTCTCCCTCTTGTGATCTCTCTTCTTCTTCTTGCTTCTCTCACCTGTGTTTGAGAGTTAGGGTTTGTGAAACCCTAGATTTGTGCTGAGGAGTTTGAGGGCATCTGGGATTGGCGTGTAGAACCTTGGTAGCACCATTGGAGGTTCAGATCTGTTTGCTTGGAGTACTTATTGGAGGAAGAACCACTGTCTATTGGAGGAGCAACACTTGAGGCTCACCAAGTTAGCAGTTCTTTATTAATTCCTTCTGTTCATTGATTATTAATATTTATGGGATGCGAAAGAAACTCGAATCGATTAATTTCCGTTGCGCATTCGAGTATGGGATGAATCCCTCTTGCCATGTGATGGGCTAGAGATGAATTTCTCCGTCCCTATTGTGATAATTAATTTTATGGAATGCAATAGGGAAGGAGAAACCCTAATAGGGATGCACCAGGGTTTCCATGGACGACCATGGGAAACCCTAAAATTAAAATGGGGCACCCATGGGACACCATGGGCTAACCCAGGGCGTGCAAAACCCTAAAGATAAATATCTTGGTCTCCCTAGGGAACCATGGTTTGATCCCTGGATCATTGTTTGGCCAACATAAGTTCCCCCACACGACTTCCCCGCTGTGAAAAGAAAAGCCCATGCAGGTTAAAAGAAGCAATTAGAAGCTGCAAGAGATGTAGAGAATTTTTATTTCAATGGAAGAATGTTGAAATTGTAGTCTGTTACTCTGTTTTGGCTTTTTCTTTTTCTTTATTTTTTTTTGTTTTTTTCTTCTAGTTTCCTTTGTTTTCTATTCTTGTGTCTGTAGATTAGAATAAATTATGTAAGGGAGAGAGAAAGGGACAAAATATTGCAACTGCCACAATCAAGGAAAGAGATCCTCTACGGCGCATTGTCCCGTCCGGCCTGTGCTGTGCAAACACAGGCCCATGTACAATGACCTACCCCTACCCGAGTCAGGGTAAGGCGGTTATTGCACGTGGCCTTATGTCTGCGCAACATAGGCTAGACAGGCAACTACGCTGTTGAAGATCTAGATAGTACAATTAATCGGATTCAGATCTTCTATGGATCCAAATCTACAGTGCAGCTGCCCGTCCGGCTTGTGTTGCACATGCAGGGTTGTGCGCAATGATCACCTTACCCCTGCTCAGACAAGACGCTCGCAAAGGGATAAGGCGATCACTGCGCGTGGTCCTGTATTTACGCAGCATAGGCTAGACGGGGCAGAGCGCCATAGAAGATCTATATGCATCTTCTACGGTCTAAGAGATAGCAGCGACCATCCTACCCTTTCTTGTGAGAGGGACATGTGGCGTAAGGGATATCTAATTGACCTTTTTAAATTCTTTCAAATTTACTTTTGAAAAACGGTTTGATGAGATAAACCGCATATAAAACAAAGCAGATCGACTCACTTGGACCAAACCAAAACCAAAACCAAAACCAAAAACAAAACCCAATTTTCAAAAGCAAGAGATTCACGATGGAGATTCTGGGTCTGCACACTCCGTCTCCTTTCTCTCACACATCGAACCATCCAAAAAATTTAAACACATTTCAAGAGCCATGGTAGAAATAATAGAGCCAACGATTGAAGCAAAACCCATGAGGCAATTAATATAAATTAATAGACCAACTAATGAAATTCTAAAAATTTCAAAGAATGAATAACAAAGCAAGTCTTCGAGAAAAGAAGAACAGGAAAAGAAGGATCCAGATCGTTTACTGTGCGCTGCCCCAATTGTGTATTGTGCTGCGCAGACACAAGGCCACATGCAATGATCGTTTTACCCCCACCTGAGTAAGGCGCTTGGGGAGGGGTAAGGCAGTCATTACATGCGGCCGTGTGTCCGTTAGATATCTCTTATACCATGTGTCGCTCCCACAAGAGAGGGCCGCAAGACGATGACTGCTACCTCTTAGGCCGTAGAAGATCTGAATCCCAATCATAGATATCTACTTGGAATATCCTAAAGGGTATTGTGAAGAAACCTAATTGGGGTATTTGTAAACCCAAAAGGAAAGGGAATATATTATACCAAATCAACCCCTGTGATTAGGGCAACCGGAATACTCCTGTAATCTGGGTTCCAACAAAAAAATTTTGGAGAGGGTGAAAGAAGCAATTAATGAGGAGAGAAATATAACTCTTTCTCCTTGTATATAATTTGAGAAGTAGATTTTTATACGGGATTGTGGTCGATGCAAGCATTTCCATGAGTTTTTTTCTCTCCTCCTCATATGAAAAGACATCTCTGTCCCTTTGTTTTGAAGAGGAAAGAGATATACACATGAAAGTGATGATGTAAGCAACACTCCTAGGCAGAGTTCTTTTCCCATATTATTTATTTCGATCTACAAAGAATACACAAAGAAAAGAAAATAAATGAAAGTAAAAAAATGGTGTATTTAAAACTCGACACGTGGAATGTCTTGCTCCGAAAAGTTATTTAACTGTGGCAGGAAGGGGTTTTTAAAACTTATTATTATGTTACTATCCAGATTTGTCAGAGCGTGAGCCTTTGTATCGTGTTTGCTTTATTTTCAATGAATTCTTTTAACAAAAATTTATAATTTGGGTGTCAACGAGAAAATCCCTTAATAATTTATTGCTCTTCCATCATGTGAACTACACGTTCTCTATGAATAAAATTCCCCTTCCCTATCACGAGGTCAGGGATTCTTCTACCAAGAAATAAGACAAATTGTAATGAGAATCTTGATGTCACCAAAATAAAGATTCTGATTCTCAAAAGTTGTTTATGAAAAAGACAAAATAGCGTTTTTAAACAAGATGAAATTCAACGCTTTGATTACATCAAAGATTCTTTCAAATGTAATTATTTAAAGGGAAGCAGTTTTCTCTAGGGGGTGTGGTCTACGCCAGCGTTCTCACGTGTGTATCTCTCTCCTCCTTAAAATAAAAGGGCAGATGTGTCTTTTTACATGGGGAGGAGAGAGATAGACTCATGAGAGTGCTGGCATAGGGCACACTCTCGGACTGACTGAGAACTTTTTCCCTTATTTAATTTATCCATGTATGAAAATTTTATATTAAATATGTAATATTATTTCTGCCCTTTTATAATAGAATACGAAGAAGAAGAAGACACGACCACCTCACCTACATGTACAAAGGAAGGCAATTTGAAATGTTAATATTTTTGTATATATCTCTTTTTCATCACCTGAAATGATCTTGTTGTTCCCTTGTATGCACTCTTTTATACGGAAAAAAATTTGCTGCTACCCAAGCTGCAGGAATGATCCTGCTACTTGGGCTCTTAGTTAGTAAGTACGCATATTATATGTGTACTCAAACGTTTAAATGAAAAATACTTTCATCCCCGCACTTTCCCATACTTTTACAAAAAAACGTGTTTTTTAAACGATTGAGTATTATACGCGTATAGTTCGGGTATCATATGATTTTATACTTTTTAACCCTAATGTTTAAAAAAAAAAAAACCCAAAGAGAAATACCATTTCACTTTCCCTTTCTCCATTTTGATTTGCGAACTGTCGAAGACCGAAGTCGCACCCTAGCAGCTGCCCCCCCCCCCCCCAATCTCCAATCATCCTCACCATCTCCATTCAACAATCACCGGCGATCGTCAAATCCTCGACGGTGACGGCAACAGCAAAGGCAACGACGACGCTTCTCAATCTTGAAGGCCTCACGGACCTCACGGTTCTCCTTTGTGGTTAGTCCGTTAGTATCCCTTTCTTTCTTTCTTCTCAATCGTTTCAGTTTCTCTTTCTTCTTCCTTAAAATCTCCTTTGTGGTTACATGGATCCTTTCCCTCCTTTCATGTGTGCTAGCATGATTCCTGGAGAGTGAAACACTTCATCTTTCCTCTTTTCTAAAAACAAAACAGAGCATACTTGATAAGAAAAAACTGACAGCTTTGTAGCTTTGGGTAAAAATTGATCTTGAATTCATACATGCATGTATAGATCTGGAGAACTCTACATTTTCCCATTTTTTTATGCTTTATTTTGCCACTTGGAGAAATTATTTTCAATCTCAAATTTGACATTTTAGTAAGGGATCTTGTGCTCTACCTATTCTCAAAATTTAAACCCATTTAAGTTGTGATGGCCCAAAATCTGGGCAGCTTTTAGACACCCCTTCTAGGGGTTTATTTTGGGTGCTTACAACTCTGCTCTCCCCTCACCCAAAACCCCATCCCTCCCTGCCTCCCCCCCCCCCCCAAAGTGAAGGTCGGATTCCAGTAACACAATCCTCTGTAGGTGCCAGAACAAATGGAGTGCTCACGGGTTGGTAAAACCAACTAAGCATTGCAAGGAGCCAGAACAAATCGAGCTCTCTACAAGGAGGTGCTTATGATGGTGTAAACTCTATTGCTGTATGAGTCTTATTACCTGTTTGGGGAAATTCCTAAGTCTTTAGAGATGTAATATAGGATATTATATTATTGTGTTTATTTTAGTTCATAAAATCATGATATTATTTTGTTTATTAAGTGGTGAATGTATGTTACATAATCAATATATGCCCCTTTTTTTAAAAGTATTATTGTCGTCTATGTCGTATTAAACACGTATTAAATACGTATCATATTATTGCCGTATGCATTTTATTAAGCAGGATTTTTTGAAAAGTATTATTACCGTCTAGTCCGTTTAATTGCCATACGTATTCGTTCCCATTCAATTGCCGTTCCCGAACTTACTAACTAAGCTTGGGCTTGCAACCAAAGAAATGGAATAATTCAACTTTGTTAGGGTTCACAAATTTTTATTCTATTTTTTTGGCTGTGAACTGGGGTAGCAGCAAAATTTCATCCTTTTTTATGCCGCTAGGTTAGAGAACACTCTCCCTTGCTATTATTATTAGGGGAAAAGTTTCTGAGCCGTTGGGGTGGGTAAGCTAGCACCTCTGTGTCATATACTCATATGCTCAACATACGAAATGATTTCGCTGCCCATCAATGGTTGATATCGTTTTGCAACAATCCAGTGTTGTGCTCCTATATCTTGCTTGCTCAGAGAACCCTTTCCCTATTGTTACTATTCTTATTAGGGTAAAAGATCACTGCTTGATCATGTAGGCCTTGAACCAGCGTAGGGGCCAATGAGAGCAAGGGCATCAACATGGAGGGATTTTGATTACACAAGGGCAGGATGATGATTTTATATGCTCCTATGTCTGGCCACACAACCATGCAACATCCTTTTTCCACTATTATTATGAGGAGAAAAAACGTTGCTCGATCACGTGGACCCGGCACCAGCATGGCCAATGAGCAGCCACACATCAACATCAATTAGGGAGATTTTCATTTCGTAGGGGGGTGGTCATTTCACCCACCCCTTTGTCTGGGTGTAGGGGCAGCATACCGCACGCACCCAATAAGAGTTCACTTTCCCTTAATTGGGGGAGTGCAAGGACCACACGTGTGCATCAACCAATGAGAGCATGTGCATTGGCATCTCTGGGGCGGGATTTCCACCTGTCATGGAGGCAAGGCGATCATTTCACCCCAGAGAACATTTTTCCTTATTACACGTCACCCCCTGGTTTTCAAACGAAACTCAAATCACCCCCTGATTTTTGAAAATACTCATTCGTCCCCCTCTATAGTAACGGTGTTAGTCGTCTGTTGTTAGTTATTGGTGTGAAAGGATTACTTTACCCTTTTAATAAAACATTAGAATTAAATTTACAATACTACCCTTCAAAATCTATCTTCAACATTATTCAAGGGTAGTTTAGGGATTTAAATTTAAAATAAATTACACGTCACCCCCTGATTTTCAAACGAAACTCAGATCACCCCCTGGTTTTTGGAAAAAACTCAAATCACCCCTGATTTAGACATCAATATGACAAATTAGTCCCTACCGTCAGTTTTATGTTGTTAAGCGATGATGTCAGCCAGTTAAATACATTTAAACCCCTAAACTACCCTTGACCAAAGTTGAAGATGAAGGAAGGGTAGTTAGTATTGTAAATCATTCTAATGTTTTAGTACAAGGGTAAAATAGTCCTTTCACACTAATAACTAACAGCAGACTAACACCATTACTGTAGAGGGGGTGATTTAAGTTTTTTCAAAAACCAGGGGATGATCTAAGTTTCGATTGAAAACCAGGGGTGACATGTAATTAATCCTGAAATTTATTTAACTGGCTAACATCATCATTTAACAGCATAAAACTAACGGTAGGGACTAATTTGTCATATTGGGGTCTATTACAGGGGGTGATTTGAGTATTTTCAAAAACCAGGGGTGATTTGAGTTTCGTTTGAAAACCAGGGCTGATGTGTAATTTACCCTAATTATTATAATTACTACTACGATTGGAGCCCTAACTGTGTGACTCACTCTCACTAACCATGATGATGTCTTAATTTGATGATATCTTGAGTGAGGGTGATGGAACCTTAAGCATGAACTAATTCATCACTTTTCTCAGATTCTTCACTGTAGAAAGCAAGCAGATCCTCCACCATATTAGTTTCGGCGTCTTTTTAGTCGGATAAGTTGCTTCTCTTCGTCTTGGCAATGTGTTCGTCGATGATCATTTCAATGAACACAGATAGCGAGTGGCAGGCATTGACGAGTGCGTGTTTAGTGGATCTGGCGCTTCTTGGGGTTGGCCCAGCCGAGCCAAGGCATATGTGTTAATGTAATGTATCGAAGGTATATTCCCTTAGCCTTGGAATGAATTGGCTATGTCTATATATAAAGGATTACAAAGAATCACACATGTGATAATATAAACCTTCTTAAAATAGAAAGATTATCATATGCGATATATATAGAGAGAAGATCTAATCTTATACAAATGGAAACTCTAGTCAGAGAAAAGATTACAACAAGAAACCCAATTGCAACAAAAGGAGACCGGATATCTAGTTTTCATTATTGAATGGGAACTAGAAGGGAACTAGAAATCAGTTGATACACCCCCCTTAAGTGGAAGAATTGAGACTTTGAATCTTCAGCTTGTCTCGTAACCATTGAAATCAAGTAGTGGAAAGACCTTTATTGAAGATGGCGGTCAACTAATCCTTTGTAGAGATGAATTGAACTAGAAGATCTTATATGGCCATTTTGTTGCAAACTTAAGTGGAAATCAATTTCCATGTGTTTGGTTCTTGCATGAAAAGCGGGATATGATTTGCAAAGAGGTAGATTACTCCAATGTTGTCAAACCAACGGATAGGTGGTTGAGTGAGAGACATACCCAACTCCTTGAATAGAGCTGAAGCCAAGTAATTTCCGCATATACATCGGTCAATGCCTTGTATTCAAATGCGATCTAAGAACAAGCTACAGTCTTCTGCTTTTTGAAATCCCATGATATAAGGTTTGGACCGCCGTGCCCATACAATTCCATGATACGAGGTGAATCTTGTTATCACCAAAGTAAAGATTCTTATTCTCAAAAGTTATTTAAGACAAGGCAAAAAAGAATTTTTAAACAAAATGAAATTCACCACATGAAATTTTCACTACTTTGATTACAATGAAGACTTTTTCAAATGTAATTACTTAATTTAATTTATTTATTTATGAAATTCTTATATTAAATAAATAATAGAGCAAATTACATGCACTCTGCTTGAAATAATAACAGAACACCCTCTATAATTTAAAATAATAACAGAACACTTTTCGTAATTTCAATATTTATGTATTTCCCCCTAATGGCTGAGTGTTAGTGACGTGTTAGTTATGAAAAATAACAGATAGTTTTACCTTTTTGCATATAAGTGACTAAAATGAAGTACCATTTTTTCTCTTATTTACATCTCCTCCAAATCAAAAATCCTTAAATCGATTTTTAGGGTTTTGCTACACACCATCTCCGAAGAAGGTGCAGAAGACCAAACCACGGATGGGAAATTCCGGAAGCTTGTCAGGCATACCACCAGCAAGATCTCGCCTCATTTCCCCACCCCACTATTTAAAATTTATTTTCTGAAATCTGAAGTCGGAGCAGAGCTGGAGTTAAAGAGTTCTAAACTGCAAAGACATGAATAAAGTAAATTTCCTTGTTTCAGAATCTTCAGATCACTCCAAATGTGAATCATGTTCATCTTCAAATTTTAGTTTTTTAGTTTATGTGCATTAGTAGAGAAATGAAAAGCTAATGCTCTATCGAATCCCTACTATTTTCAGTGGATTCTATGCTTTGCAGGCACTTTGCATCTATTCATCCACCTGAAATTTCTAATTTCTATTTTCTACAGAGAGAAATAGATTAAAAGCTAAAGTAAAATTTTAATAAATCGTTTTCAGTTTTCTTCCCAGAACCAGAAGCTATAGTCCTCATCAAAACAGAGCAGAAGAAATCTAAATGCCACAAAATCTGCAACAAAAAATTTAAAGAAATTCGGAATCTGATTCAACTGTTATTCAAGTCAAAACAATTGAGAAGAACATAGAGGGATTAGTCTCTCCTCTACCAAACAAACAAATCAAAGATAGAGAAACTGATAGACATGGAAACAGAGAAAGATGATCGCTTTAAACAATTGAGTAAAAGGGCTAAACTAACCTAAGGGTTATTCTCTCCCAAAGACCTAATCTTTGAAAAGCCAAGTCTTTAATTCTCATAGTCTCCAAAAAGGAAGCAATCCCAACAGTCCACATCCAACAAGAAGCGGAAATCCTCATAGGCTGAAAAAAGGAAGCAATCCGATCGTACGATTATCGCCGACAGGTGATTAAGACGATGGGGTTTTGGGTTCGAGGAGAATCTGTTCACTTTGTTTTGAATAATCTTCTTCATTTACAAATGAAAAATCAAGAAATCGGTAGCCAAAATGTGAAAAGATGGATAGATTTGAAACCTGCAATTTTTTTTACTAAGGGATGAGTTTATCTGACTTTGAGAGTAGAGAAGAACATTTTGGAATCCTTGAATCATTCCACCTTCAAAGGTATTTATTAGTGGGTTTTGACCGAATTTAGGATTGGAATTGTAAGTGGAGAAGATTTCCACTATTATTCAGACAAGAAATAGTGGAGATATTGGGCGAGATCTTGCTGGTGGTGTGCCTGACAAGTTACCGGAATTTCCCACCTTTAGTTCTTCTTACTCGATCATGGGAGAGTATAGTTATAGCAGCAGGAGAGTGGAGCTCCTCACTAGCTGATCGCCGGAGAAGAAAGAGATAGATTTGGATTATGGGTTATGGGTTATGTCTCGTAAAGGTAAAATGGTTAATGTCAAATATTGAAGGATAATATAACTATTTTTAGAAGGTGAAACTACGGGAGATGTTCTGTTATTGTTTCAAAGACGAGGGGTGCATGTAATTTGCTCTAAATAATATTACTTCTGTCCTTTTTTTTTATTAGCTGAGCAAAATTATTTCTGCCCTTTTACAGTAAAATAAAAAGAAGAAGAAGAAGAGGAGGACACGGCCTCCTTCCTACATATACGAAGGAAGGCAATTTGATTAGTTCATAACTCAGAAGATAGGGCAAGTGAGGCGAGTAGTGGGTACAGCTACGAGATTAACTGCTTTGGGAGTGGTAATTCCAACGGAGTCACTCATGTCGATGTCGCTGGGTTTCATGCCGTCGGGCAATTCCCAATTGAAGATGTGGAGGAGGTGGGCCGTACCCAATTCTAAGGCGTACATCCCCAACTGCATTCCTGGGCAAGATCTTCGACCTGAACTGAATGGCAAGTACTCGAAGTTGCTTCCCTTGAAATTTGGGGCATCATCCCTGAGGAATCGAGCCGGATTATAAGTCTCAGGCTCGTCCCATGAGTCCTTGTCCCTTCCAATTTGCCAAACATTGACAAGCACGCGTGAACCCTTTGGGATGGTGTAGCCTGCTACCTCTGCATCTTCTGCGGCGGCGTGAAGTAGGATTGGTAGTGGCGGGTGGAGGCGGAGCGTCTCTTTGATTGCGCATCTGAGGTACTCGAGCTTCTCTAAGTCCGTCTCTTGAAACATCCTGTCCAGCCCTATCACGTCCTTCAGTTCTTGTTGCACCCTCTTCATATGTTCAGGAGCCTTTAGGAGCTCCGTCATCGTCCATTCTATCAGTGACGCAATTGTTTCTGTTCCCCCGAACATCACGTCCTGCGATGATGAAACCATGAAGCAGATGTCAACTCTTTCTTTGTTTTTTTTTTTTTTGGAGTAATAGCACTTTATTTAATTTGTAACGTGAAAACTCATGTATGAAGATTACAAACTCCATGATCCATGGATCGGAAATAGATCATACTATCGTACATGTCACTGATAAGGATTTCTTGTTAGGGAGTCAGCCAAGCTGTTATTCTCCCTTTTAATAAAGAGAAAACTAAATGTTTTCAAATAAGAAGACAGATAAACATTATCAATCAAAATAGGATTGAGGTTAAGTGGTGATGAAGATAAATCTCCATGAAAATAATTGATGATGCTCTTGTTGTCAGACTTCAAATCTGTGATTTGCATGGTTATGCAAGATTATTATACTATTAATACTCTGAACCATCTGCCACTCTTGGGAGTATGTTAGTATCTTTGTATCTATGTCTCTCTTCCATGGCCAATGAGAGCCCGTGCAAGAGCATCAATATGGAGGAGATTGTTTATTACATAAGGCCTGTAAGGTGGTAATTTTTGCATACTCATGTGTCTAGGCATGGCATCCACTGTGTGTGGGTCCCACCATGTGGATGCCATATGGATGTTAGGAACCCAGTCTTGTACGTTGACGTACGAGAATGTGAACCCAACTCATGCAACCATGCAACTCTTTTTTTCCTTATTATTATCGAAGGAAAAAAACATTGTCAAATCGTGTGGCTCCTACACCAGCATAGGGCCAATGAGGAGGTGCACATAGGCATTAACTAAGAGGGATTTTTCATTTTGTAGGGGCGGGGGGGGGAGAGGGGTGAAATGACTGCCCCACTCTCATGAAAGGTAGAAATCCCGCACATGAGAATGAGATGATTACTAGCGTGCTCTGTCATTGGCTGCCACACGCATGGCCCCTGTGCTCCCACACAGAGAACGCTCCCTTTTATTATTATTATTATTAATCAAAACAGTATGACTCACTCGCACACTCGCTCACTCACTCACTCACTCACTTACCATGATGATGCCCTTGATGTTATCTCGAGTGAGGGTGAGGGAACCTTGACCGTCAGCCGATTCGGCGCTCTTCTCAGGTTTTTCTTCGCTGTAGAAAGCGAGTAGATCATCCACCATATCTGTTTCAGCGTCTTCGTCCAAAACGTCGGATCGATCGCTGCTCTTCCTCTTGGCAATGTGTTCGTCGATGATCTTGTCGATGAACACATCCAACGAGTTACGGGCCTTGACGAGTGTCTGGTGGATCTGGCATCTCTTGGGGTCAGCCCAGCCGAGCCAAGGTATGAAATCCGCCAAGTTGAAAACCCCAAATAGCTCCGAGAAATCCTGCATTATAGACACGAACTTCTCCTGACCCTCCAAGACATCCGACCCGAAGGCGGCCCTGTAGGTAATGTTCATTGCGAGAGAGAAGACAATTTTTCCCACGTTGACGGGTCCCCCGGAATTGGACGCCACAGTGTTGATCATCGAATCCACCTCGTCTCGGACAGACGCCCAAGACTCAGCCCTTTTGCGACTGAAGAGCCTCATCACGCACACCTTACGCATCTGACGCCAGAAGGAACCGTAATGGGCGAAAGCCATGTCAGCTTGGTCGTAAGTGAGATACTTAATGGCAATGTTGATTGGGCGATTGGAGAAGTTGATGTCTTGGGCTTGGAGGACTTGGCGAGCCATCTCAGGGGTGGACACCACCACCACATGGAGGACACCCAGACGGAGATGTAAGATACCACCGTATTGCTCTGCGAGTTTGGCAAATCCACGGTGATTGAGTTGATCCAACATGTTCATGTTCCCAACGATGGGAAGCCCCTTTGGTCCCGGTGGGTACGGTATTTTCGTGCGTCCCCTTACTAACAAACTAAGTATAAATAACAGGGGAAGCACAAAGAATAACAGCATGGGTGTGGGTTGCAGAAGAGCAGAGTAATCCATGACTGAACTGACACACTGATGAGCGATGACCCTCTCTCCTCTCTCTCTCTCAGACACAAACACAAACACACACACTGCAACTTCTCTTTTTTTGTAAAAAGTTGGGTTAAGCTTCTTCTACTTGTTTTACATTTGAATGCTGTGGTGGGAGTGAAATATTGTAGATAACTCATTAGTCTTTATACATGATTTTCATAATGTCTATTGAGACTCGAGTTTCTATTTGGAGAAAATTGTGTGTGCAAGTTGGGGAGGATCCCAACTTCTCCGTATTAAAAAAAAAAATAGTTTGTACAATTTTTTAGGTTTTTAATTATTTGTTTTAATTCTGAGATTATGGATTGTCTTCCTTCTCTTTCCATGATCAGTTGTGATTTGTGACTATTGCAACGACCAGAAATTGTCCAAATTAAACAAATCAATTCGAGAGAAAGAGAGAGTCTATCAACCATCTTCTTTTTTCTTTTTTTAATGTACAAAGGTTTACTGATAAGAACATGTAATATATATGCAGATTGTGACTCTTGCAATCACCAGAAGTGTGTGTGAGAGAGAGAGAGAGAGTGACTGAGTGGAGTGAGTGAGTGAATCTATCCACCAATGAAAAAGGTTTACCGATAAGCATGGTTTTGAGGATCTGAATCTTCTATTTCCGCCTGCCTGGTACTGTCGTGCACCCTTACACACAAGTGCGGCAGAAAATATCGTTTTACCCCTGCTCGGGCAGGGGCAAGGCAGTACATTCTGCCTTGCTTATGTGTGAGGTGCACACGACAGTAGAGGCACGCGGAAGTAGAGGAGTCGAATTGTGGTTTTAATACCTCAGTCAACTAAAAATCCGTTACGAAGAGATACATACATTAAGATACAGCATAGCCGATCTAATTATGGTGAGTATATGACATCTGATATGGAGAATATTATAAGAATATTACAAGATTATATGATATATCCTTTCCTGAAAATAGAAGATGAGGATTGAATATTGAGTTCCTAAGAATGAGAACTTCATATTCGGTCTCCTCCTTTAAAAATAGATTTTTGTTTACCGCTTTACCTTTATCCGTATCATATTGATACAATATTGCGAGATAAGAACGAATTACAAGTTTCAAGAAGCCATGATTAATGATTAATTTTAAACACAATGGCCAAATATCCTAGCTGGTTTAAAGCAAAATGATACATGGGCCTCTGGTCCCCATGCTGTCTCCTTTCTTCCCTTTTTTAAGCCAACACCTATTCCTGATTCAAACTAACTGTATGTATATCCAATGTACTCTACCAAAAAAAAAAAGTATATCCAATGTACTGCAGCGAGAACCTTCTTAATACTAATTTAAGAAGGTTATAAAACATGGTATCAGGTACCGTTTCGATCATGGTCGATTCTGATATTGATACCAGTACATTATTAAAGATTAAAAAAGCCACTTTTCAATCAAAAATTTTCTTTTTTGCCGATACAACCAATCTATACCAATATCAATTTCCGACAATACCTATATATATTGGTCAGTATGGCCTATACAGTATCAATAAATATTGACCAATATGGGCGATACTAATACCTTGAACCTTGGTCTGGAGAAGTATACATGTCTTGTGAAATGTCTTCCAAATCCTTTACCTTCACCTTGCAGTTCAAATGATCTTAAAAATG